>NW_027142470.1:0-375000 GCF_026170545.1 Melanerpes formicivorus
GGAAGAAAGAGAAGAGAAGAGAAGAGAAGAGAAGAGAAGAGAAGAGAAGAGAAGAGAAGAGAAGAAGAGAGAAAAAAGATAAGAGGAGAACACAGAATGTGTTGGAAGGGATCTTTAAGGTTCATCCAGTCCAACCACCCTTGAGTCAGCAGGGCCACCTGCTGTAGAGCAGGTTGCTAAGAGCCCCAGACAGCCTGACCTGGAATGGTTCTAGGGATGGGGCATCTCCCACCTCTCTGGTCAACCCCTAGGTCTCACCGCCCTCAGTGTCAAACATTTCTCCCTTCTTTCCAGTCTGAATCTCCCTCTTTTAGTTCAAAACCATCATCCCTTGAGCTATCACAACAGACCCTTGCTCTGAAGTCTGTCCTGAGCTTTCTGATTGGCCCCATTAAGTCCTGAAAGAGGCCACCAGAAGGTCTCCCTGGAGGCTCCCCAACTCTCTCAGCCTGGCCTCACAGCAGAGGGCTTCCAGCATTCAGATCATTGCTGTGGCTTCCTCTGGCCCTGCTCCAACAGGTCCCTGTGTCTGTGTTGTGCTGAGGACTCCAGACTGGATACATACAGACCAAGTCTGATCTGGAAATATTCCTTCACTGAAAGGGTTCTCAAACATGGGAATGGTCTGCCCAGGACAGTGCTGGAGTCACCATCCCTGGGGGTGTTCAAGCTGCATGTAGACTTGGTGCTTAGGGACATGGTTTGGTGTTGAGCCTTCAGTGCTGGGTTGAAGATTGGACTGGATGAGACTTGAAGGTCTCTTCCAACCAGCCATATTCTGTGATTCTGGATGAACCACATCACATGGACTAGAAGTCCTGCAGAAGAGGAAGGGCCCTGCCCTAAGGGATCCAGGAAAGCAAGAGAAAAAGAAATGTCTTCTGTGATTTCATCATTTATGTCTTAAATACAAAGCAAAGGGCAGATAGAAACATCCAGAGGTTGTGGCCAGTCTGGACCTACCAGATGGATGGTAGCAACCACAGGATTAATCCTGAGAGGATGTAACAATCACAGTTTGGTACCAACCCTCCTGTCCCCTGTGTTCACCTGGCTGGGCCCTTCTGTTGCCACAGGGCTTTTACTAGGAGAACATCACCCCTTTCAACAGGGCCAGCACCAAACCTAAACCCTCCTGGTCCTCAAAGACAGGCTCAAATGAGATTTATGGGATGGAAGGCCTCCTGCTGAATGACTGTCACTCTCTCTGTGTTGCTTTTTAAGCACATCTGCTGTTTTTAAGGAGACAGATAGACAATCTGCTAGCGAGGTGGATGGACGTAAATAGATCTGCTGGAGAATGACAAATTCAGACCAGCATCTTGCTGGCTGTCTCTGCAAGCAGTGTTTTTGAGCATTATTCTTTTCACAGCCCTCAACAACAAGACAACTGGTTGGGTTTTTTTGGTTTAGAGTAAGCTGAGAGTGCCACCTGATCACAGAAATGGCTGGAGTGGAGCTTGGAGAAAAACCTGAGCTGCTGGGAGAATTGCAACGGGCCATAAACGGATGGCAGCAGCTACAAGGGCCAGCAGGACCAGGGAAGTGATTGCCCCCCTGCACTCAGCACTGCTGAGGCCACGTCTCCACATGGGTTCAGTTTCGGGTCCCTCACTCCAAGAAGGACATTGAGGGGCTGGAGCAGGTCCAGAGAAGGGCAGCAAAGCTGGGTGAAGGGTCTGGAGGGCAGGGCTGGTGAGGAGCAGCTAAGGGAGCTGGGGGTGTTCAGCCTGGAGAAGAGGAGGTTCAGTGGAGACCTCATTGGAGGTGTTAAGACCAGGCTGGATGAGGCTCTGGCCAGCCTGATCTAGTGTGAGGTGTCCCTGCCCATGGCAGGGGGGTTGAAACTAGATGATCCCTGTGGTCCCTTCCAACCCTGACCGATTCTGTGATTCTGTGGTTGCTCTCCACAGCTCCCTGAAAGGAGCTGGAGCAAAGTGGGGGTTGGTCTCTTCTCCCCTGGTATCAAGTGATAGAATAAGAGGAAGTGGCCTCAGGTTGCACAGGGGAGTTTTAGGTTCATGGTATCACAGTACATTAGAGCTTGGAAGGGACCTCCAGAGATCATCCAGGCCAACCCCCCTGCCAAAGCAGGATCACTTAGGGTAGTCTGCACAGGAATGCATCCAGGCGGGTTTGGAAAGTCTCCACAGAAGGAGACTCCACAACCTCTCTGGACAGCCTGCTCCAAGGCTCCAGCACCCTCCCTGTGAAGAAGTTTGTCCTCATGTTGAGGTGAAATCTTCTATGTTCAAGCTTGAACCTGCTGTTTCTTGTCTAATTAGTCTCCAACCACTAGGTTGGATATGAGGAAAAATGTCTTTGCTGCCAGAGTGGTCAGGAATTGGCACAGGCTGCCCAGGGTGGTGGTGGAGCCCCCATCCCTGGAGGTGTTCAAGAAAACCTGTGGCCATGGCACTTGGGGACACATTTAATAGCCAGGGTTGTGTTGGACTTGATGATCTGGGAGGTCTTTTCCATCTCAAACAGTTGGTCTGCTTCTCTGATTCTAATTGCAGGCAAGGCTGAGGTATGATAGCTGCAACACAAGATGTTGACAATGGAGAGCTTTATTTTCTTCCTGTTAGAGAAGGGGCCTGATTTTTCCCTATTTCTGGAAACTGCTGGGCCCCCTTGATTCATAACTTGGCCATTCTGTCTGCAGCACTTGATGAGTCTTTCTTTCATCATTGTGAGCAAAAATGGCCACAAAATGGCCAAAAAAAGATGAAAAAGGGGAAAAACAAAAAGAGAAAGAAAGAGAAAAGGATTTTGCTCATGGAATTCAAAGAGACAAAACAAACAGCAAAACAAGACAGCATCTAATGAAAGGGATCAATCAGTAATAATTACAGCCTGAGAGAGGAGAACTTTGGGAGGCAATGGAGGTGTGAAAAGAGGAAGTTGGAAAGAGGGGTTTTTTTTTGGAGCTCTACATCTGCTCAGGAAAACATTCTCTAATACACATCAGATAAATTTGTCTCTTTAGAGGGGGTGAGAATTGTAGGCTCAGAGAATCATAGAATTGTTAGGGTTGGAAGGGACCTTAAGGATCAGCCAGTTCCAACTCCCCTGCCATGGGCAGGGACACCTCACACTACAGCAGGTTGCTCACAGCCACATCCAGCCTGGCTGCAAAAAAACTCCAGGGATGAGGCTTCCACCACCTCCCTGGGCAACCTGTGCCAGGCTCTCACCACCCTCATGGAGAACAACTTCTTCTGAACATCCAATCTCAATCTCCCATTTCTAGGTTTTTTTCTATTCCTCCCAGTCCTATCACTCCCTGACACCCTCAAAAGTCCCTCCCCAGCTTTCTGGTAGCCCCCTTCAAATACTGGAAGGCCACAACTAGGTCTCCTTGGAGCCTTCTCTTCTCCAGACTGAACAGCCCCATTATCCCCAGTTCTCCATCGCTGGTGTTTGCTGTGGGCATCCTCAGTGCCCAACATGCAGCATGCTGAAGGCCATTCCTGCAGTGCTGCCTCTTGTCCTGTTTGGAAGGCTTTAAGTAGGATTTTGTTTGGTTGTTTGTTTTATTTTTTCCCCTTTGATTTTAGTCTTGTTCTGTTGGTATGTGTGAGACAGTTCCATAAATAGGTAAATTGGTGTAAATAATGTGGGGTTCTGCTGAGCAGAAAGGAGTTAAAGTGGAATAGAATCCCAGAATCAGAGAATTGTTTCAGTTGGAAACAATTTAAGGTCAGGGAGGTTGGACAAGATGACCTTTGAGGGTCCCTTACAACCCTGTGAATGTGAATCAGGTCCAGCATTCAATCTGATGCCACCATGGCCACTAAGCCATGTCCCCTGGTGCTTTGCCCACACATTTCCTGAGCACCCCCACCGATGGCAACCCCACCACCTCCCTGGGCAGCCTGTTCCAGTCCCTCACCACTCTTTCCATAATGAAATGTTGACCTTTCTCTTCTCTCAGAGGTGGAGAGTGAAGGGCACAACTGACTGAGTAGTTCTGCCCTGTGCTCCACGAGGAACGTTCACAAGCTCTTGACTTATGAAGCTTAGCTCATTCCTACTTCAAATTTAGCTCTGTCCTTAAAATTAGGAGTGCTGCTCCAAAACAGTTCCATCATGGCTGTAACTTCAGTTCAAGAAGAACCTCAGGGAAATGCCTGAAAGAGTCCAGCACAGAGCCACACAGCTTTGAAACTTCACAGTATCACCAAGGTTGGAAGAGACCTCAAAGATCATCGAGTCCAACCTGTCACCACAGACCTCATGACTAGACCATGGCACCAAGTGCCACATCCAATCCCCTCTTGAACACCTCCAGGGATGGTGACTCCACCACCTCCCTGGGCAGCACATTCCAATGATGAATGACTCTCTTGGTGAAGAACTTCACCCTCACCTCGAGCCTAAACTTCCCCTGGCACAGGGGGAACTTCTCCCTGCTGAGGACAGGCTGAGGGACCTGGGGCTTGGAGCTTGGAGCAGAGGAGCCTGAGGGGTGCCCTCATTGCTGGGGATAAAGATGTGCAGGGCAGTGTCAGGAGGATGGAGCCAGGCTCTGCTCAGGGATGTCCAATGATAGGACAAGGGGCAATGAGGGCAAGCTGGAGCAGAGGAGATGCCACAGGAACATGAGGGAAAACTTTTTCACTCTGAGGGTTCTGGAGCCTTGGAGCAGGCTGCCCAGAGAGGTTGTGGAGTCTCCTTCTCTGAAGCCTTTCCAAACCCCCTTGGACGCCTTCCTGTGTGACCTGCTCTAGGTGAACCTGCTCTGGTGGTACCTTCCAACTCCTTATGTTGTGTGATTCTGAGACTGCTTCAGAAAAGCCCTTTGGAATCTGCTGAGTTTCCACATGCAGGTGTTCCACCTCTCCCTTATTTCTCCATTTGCAATGGGAACATACCAAGAGGTGAATTTAGTTATTTATTTATCTTTAACCTGGGGATTTTTTTCCCCCCTTTTAATTACTTTTTATTTTATTGGCATATTCATTTCTTTTCTTTTCTTTTCTCCTTAAATATAAACATCATCTGGTTCTCACTCCTCAGCCAGCCCCACAGGAAATGGTAATAAGTTTTGTTGATATTATTTTTCTCTGAGGGATTAACAAGGATAATATTTATATATGTCTGAAGAGATTGGTGCATCCCCTCAGGCAACAGCAGACAGACTGAAGAAAGAGCAGCAGAATCAAAACAAGTTGCAGGTGTCTGGCTGCTTGTTGCATCCTGGTGGTACGGCAGGACCAAGGGCATGGAAAGGACATCACTTTGGGTACTGGCACTGCGTTACTCCAAGCTAAATCATCCAGTGGCTTTGGCTGGAAAAGCCCTTTGGGATCGTCCAGCCCAGCCATCCCCTAACACTGCTAAACCATGGCTCTCAGCACCACGTCTCTGCCTCTTTGAAACACCTCCAGGGATGAGGATTCAAGCACCAACCTGGGCAGCCTGTGCCAGGCTTTGAGAACCCTTTCAGGGAAGAAGCTGCTTCTAATGTCCAACCTAACCCTTCCCTGCTGCAACCTGAGGCCTTTTCCTCTTGCTCTGTCACTTGATACCAGAGATAAGAGCCCAACCCCCACCTGGCTTCAGCCTCCTTTCAGGGAGCTGTAGAGAGCAATGAGATCTCCCCTCAGCCTCCTTTTCTGCAGGCTGAACAGACCCAGCTCCCTCAGCTGCTCCTCACCAGCCTTGTTCTCCAGACCCTTCCCCAGCTTTGCTCCCCTTGTCTGGACCTGCTCCAGCCCCTCAAGGTCCTACTGGAGTGAAACACTGCTCTGTGTGGAAATGTTGCTCTTTCCTTGCAACTCCTCTGCAAGCTACAGCCTCTCTAATCCACACTGGATCTGTGTAGGAGGGAGAGCAGTGAAGGAAAGAAACCTCATGGCATTAGAGATGGGAGGGGAAAGGCAAGCTGTGAGTGATGCCTGTAATCCCCACCACACAAATCACAGAGCTCAGTGCAATTCCTATAATTTAAGGGAGAAATGAGAAGTGAAACATTATGCCTGTGTCACATATGACAGCTCTTGGAATAAGACAAACACTGTGCAATCAGTTTAGACAGCAGGACACAGAAGAGAGGCCACACACTCAGATTATAAATGCTATGGACACTAAATTGTCCATTCCCAGGTCTGGGTGCCTGGCCTGACAGCCCTGATCTGGACCAGCCTGCAGCATCTACTGCAGGAGGCTCCTTGGAGAGCACCACAAGCAGCAAGGCATCTCTCCCTGATTTAATTGCTTTCCATTCTTCCTGTGCAAAGATTTTTGTCTGAGCCAACCAACTTTTCAGGTCAACAGGACAGAAACCTTGTGACTGACTTTAATGAGATTTTGTTCATGCTCTGAAGGGTAAAGCTTGCCCTGAGTAAAGCTTGAATGCTCCTAATACTCATTTACTCCTACTTCTGCAAATGTAGGTCTAGCCCCTTGGGAGGACTTGCTGACCCTGTGCTGAGTGGCTCCCTGGCCAGAGAAATTGTGGATGGAAAAGGGGAAAACTGTCCTGGTCCCATCTGTAGTGCCTGGACAGCCACATGCCTCCTAGGTGAGGTCCTGCAGGAGGAGAAATGCTTCATTTGTGCCTCCTGCCGGACCTAAAGCCAAGTTTTGCTGTGTTTCTCAGTAGTACTTCAAAGCATTTGATCAGAATATTGTTCCCTCTCCCATACCATGTGCACAGAGGAGCCTCACAGAAATACAGCATCTAGGAGGCAGATAAGGATCAGCTTTGCCTTTTGACTCACTACAAGAAGGACATTGAGGGGCTGAAGCGGGTCCAAAGAAGAGCAACAAGGATGGTGAGTAGTCTAGAGCACAGGTCTCCTGAGGAGCAGCTGAGGGAACTGGGCTTGTTCTGCCTGGAGAAAAGGAGGCTGAGGGGAGACCTTCTGGCTCTCTACAGCTCCCTGAAAAGAGGCTAGAGACAGGTGAGGGTTGGTCTCTTTTCCCAAGGAACAAGTGACAGGAGAAGAGGAAATGACCTCAGGTTGCAACAGGGGAGGCTTAGGTCGGACATGAGGAACAGTTCCTTAAACCCCTCTTCCAACCAAAACAATTCTATGATTCCATGATGATTTCAGAGCACAGTGGTGTGGGCACAGGAGAGAAGGCACTGAGGGAGCCTAGGAAACCTTCTCATGGTTCCAACCTGGGGTGAAAGGAGGCAGAGGTAGGAAGAGTGGTCACTGTCCTAAGGCAGACAGAGAGATGCTGCTCAGCAGATCCCCTGCTGCTCAGCAGAGGAGGTGGAGTTGAGCTCTCCCAGTTCCCCCCTCGCCCTCTGCCACCCTTGTCTTGCCAGGTGCAGGGGGCATCTGGATCAGCTCTCGGTGATGGAGCTGCAGAGTAACACCATGAACTGCCTCGCAGGCAGCAGCCAGAGTGTGCCTGGAGGGAGGAGGATGGGGTAATGACTGCATTAGGGCCTCAGGGGCTGGCTGCTGGAGCTGTTACTAACTCCATAAAAATCTTTGGGGTCAAAAGAGTAATAAAATAATGGAGGCCAAGCCCATGCTGCCCCTTTGCAGTTTCCACCTTTCTAGACATCTTATCCTTCCTTCCCCTCAAATCAGCTCTCTCTAGCCTGACCTTGCAACATGACAGCTCCGTTCAGCCTGGCAAAATGAAGATGATTTGTCCCCTTCCACGTTACTGCATTTGCTCTCACTCTGCTCCTTCAATCTGTTTGCTTCCAGCTCAGGGCTCCCTAATTGTGTTCCAATGGAGACAAACCTCATGATTAAAGCTCAGGCCTGAGCCCATCCAGGCGTCAGCAACGCAGGCGTCGGGGGCCAGGGAATTGCAAACTCAATCTTCCTGATGGATTCCATTTGGGGGGATCTGGTTTGTCACTCATGTGCTGGGTGCAACAGAGACACCCCCACCCCTCACCCAACCCTGCCTGCTCCTCCTTCTCCCCCTCCTCCCTCTTCCTGGTAATTTCCTCGTCGCTTAAAACTATTCAGTGAGGCTACATCAAGCTGAATATTGAGACTTGTATTATTGTTGCCAGGGGTGACATTAGATGAGAATTATATGAAACAATAAGGGCGCTGGAGTATAATCCATTTGACATTTGGAACGTGTTCCCAGTGCTCTGTGCTCCTCCAAACCTTCCCCCAACAGAGCTGTCTTCATTTTCATCACAGGGTTTGTGTGCACGAGTAGATTTATCTCCCTTTTTATTCCTGTTTGGTCATTCCCTGCAAGGCCAACGCAAAGGAAAAGCCTCACTGCTGGGGCTGCTGCCCTGGCCAAGGATCAGCTGCATTTGTTTCTATCCATAGGACAAGTGTGCATCTGCTGGAGGGCAGGAGGCTCTGCAGAGGGAATCAGGCTAGGCTGGGTTGTTGGGCTCAGGTCAGGGAGGTCATGATGGAGAGACAAAAGTCCATGGGGTGGAGAAAATGGAATGTGTGGCTCGTTCTGCATGAGGCTCAGCAAGATCAGGTGCTGGGTCACTGTACTTGGGTCACAGCAACCTCATGAACACTCCAGGCTTGGGGCAGAGTGGCTGAAACCACCCAGTGGAAAAGGACCTGGGAGTGCTGGTTGATGCCAGCTGAAGATGAGCCAGGGTATGCCCAGGTGGTCAAGAAGGCCCCCAGCATCCTGGCCTGGATCAGCATCATCGTGGCTAGCAGGACCAAGGCAGGGTTTGTCCCCCTGTAATCAGCACTGGTGAGGCCACACTGGGAGTCCTGAGTTCAGTTTTTGGCCCCTCACTCCATGAAGGACATTGAGGAGCAGGAGCAGGTCCAGAGAAGAGCAACAAAGATGGGGAAGGGTCTGGAGAACAGGGCTGGGGAGGAGCAGCTGAGGGAACTGGGGGTGTTCCTGGAGGCTGAGCAGAGACCTCAGTGCTCTCTACAGCTCCCTGAAAAATAGGCTGGATCCAGGTCCAGGGGTTGGTATCTGCTCACCACCTTCACTGTAAAGAATTTCTTCCTAATCTCCAGTCTAAATCTGTCCTCTTCCAGTTCAAAACCATTGCCCCTTGCCCTATCACTCCAAACCCTTGTCAGAAGTCCTTCTCCAGCTCTCCTACAGCTCTTTCAAGTACTGGAAGGCTGCTCTAAGGTCCCTCCAAAGCCTTCTCCAGGCTGAACAGCTCTAACTCTCCCAGCCTGTCCCCACAGGGGAGGTGCTCCAGCTCTTTCTTCAGCATTTCAAAGGCTGACATTTGTAGGAGTAGAAGCCTGGCCTCCTTAAGAGCATCATCAAGGTTCAAGGTTCAACTGGTCCCAATCTGCAGCCAGCGAGTCAGCTCAGATCCTGAGGGATCCACACAAACACAGGCACAGATGTGTCTGCACACACAGCAGCTCTTCCTCCATGAATTCCATATCCATATTCCAAGTAGTTACCTCAAATTCAGATTCATCAAGACCATCCCATTTGCCTGCTGCATTCCCCATGCACAGCACCTTCCTGCTCTCTGCCATGGAGAATAAATCTCATGAGGAGTGACTGAGGGAGATTAGGAAGAAATTCTTTACAGTGAGGGTGGTGAGAAGATACCAACCCCTGGACCTGGCTCCAGCTTCCTTTCAGGGAGCTGCAGAGAGCACTGAGATCTCCTCTCAGCCTCCTTTTCTCCAGGCTGAACACCCCCCAGTTCCCTCAGCTGCTTCTCAGCAGCCCTGTTTGCTCTCTACAACCTTGGAAGGAGGTTGTAGAGGGGCAAGGAGGTTGTAGAGAGGCAGAGAGGCTGGTACTGGTCTCTTCTCACAGGTAATTAGTGATAGAACAAGAGGGAATGGCCTCAAGCTATGACTGAGTAGGTTTAGACTGGACACTAGGAGAATTCTTTTCCCAGCCAGAGTGGTCAGGGATTGGAATGTGCTGCCCAGGGAGGTGGTGGAGTGACCAACCCTGGATGTGTTTGAAGGTGGTTTGGATGTGGTGCTTGGGGCTATGGTTTAGGGGTGAGCCTTTTAGGGTAGGGTTAATGGTTGGATGTGGTGATGCTGAGAGTCTTTTCCAACCTCAATGTTTCTGTGATTCTGTGATCTGCTCAGTCCCTGCCCCATTACTGGCTCCCAGCTCCACTCTGGCTCCTCACCAGCACTGAGCACCTCAGCTGAGGGATTACCCTGGGGCAGCAGTAGGTCACTTTTCACCTGGCAGATGTGCACTGTTGCATCTCAAAGAGGTAGAATGCTGTGTGAGCTGGATTGTGGGGAGGTTTCAAAGCACTTGGGGTTAATTCTGATGAGAAGGGTGTGCCACTTGTTATGCTTGAGAGAGAGAAATGTGGTGAAAGGCAGAATGGTCAGAGCAGAGCTCCTTGATGATGCTCTTAAGGAGGCCAGGTTTCTATTCCTGAAACTGTCAGGCTTTGTAATGCTGGATGAAGAGCTGGATTCACATTCCAAGGTCACAACAGCAAAATCTTGAGCACAACATCATTACAAAAGTGTTTAGCCCATGTAGTATCTATGCTCTGGGTTGTTTTCACTTTAGAAATCACCATCCTGCCCTCCCAGCTGCATGTTGGGACTTTCCTATGAGAACTGTGCATGCAGCCTGGAGACTCAGCTCAGGTTCATTTAAAGTTTCTTCATGGTTCACTAGCTTGTTTGAGTGCCTGGACTGCTTTATGGGGCTGATGTGAACACAGGTGAGACCCATTGGCCTCTGCTTGAGATTCTGGGCTTGCTCTTGCTCGAATCTCTAAGCATAACATGAACCTGCCTAAACTGCCAATGAATCAAAGCTTGGGAGAGATTTCTGCAAGAGATCCCACACAGCCTGGCCCTGTGCTGATGCTGTTTCCATCCTTTCAGAGAGCTGCAGAGCAATGAGGTCTCCTCCCAGCCTCCTCTTCTCCAGACTAAACACCCCCAGGTCACAGAATCAAGGTTGGAAGAGACCTCAAAGATCATTAAGTCCAACCTGTCATATTGACTCCATGGAGCAGGGCAGAGGTCGGCTGCCTAAGGTGAGCTTTGCAGGAGCAGCACCCAGCCCTGCCACTCCTTACACGGAGGCCTTGGTTCTGAAACCTTGGCAGTGGCCTTTTAACTCAGTGTGAAGATAATTAAATTGTGCAGTGTGGCTACACCTCAGTAAATATTGCCTAAAAACCAACAACACCCCAACAACAAACCAAACCAAACCAAACAATCAATTGGCATGTACTGTACTTAAGGCATAAGAATGATTCTTATAAATCTAAATGAAATGCCCAGGTTTAAATGTGACTAGGATATTTAACTAATAAAGTGTTGCCAAATCACCATTGCTAATCTGTTTACTTCAAGCCTGATTTCTGTTTCCAAAGGATTTGTTTCTCAGCAGTGTGTGTGTGGGAGGCTAGAAGTGAAAGTATGTGAAAAGGGGAGGGGGGGAAAAGGCTGCTGCAGGTACCAGAAATGTTCAGAGATTGCTCAGGAAATTCCACCAGCTTTTTCCCATGTGGAGCAGAGCAGATGTGGTGCAACCAGGGCTTTGCAGAGGGAAAAGTCCATCCTGACCCATCTGCAACTTTGAAGTGTTCAAAAAGTTTTGAGGTCTGAAGCAACCAAAAAGTGTTGAGGTCTGAAGCATCCAAAAAAGTTTTGAGATCTGAGGTATCCAAAGGTTTTCAGGTCTGAAACAACCAAAAAGGTTATGAAACATCCAAAACATTTTAGGTCTGAAACAACCAAAAAGGTTTTTGAGGTCTGAAACAACCAAAAAGGTTTTTGAGGTCTGAAACAACCAAAAAGGTTTTGGGGTCTGAAACAACCAAAAGGTTTTGAGGTCTGAAGCAACCAATAAGTGTTGAGATCTGAAGCATCCAAAAAAGTTTTGAGATCTGAAGTATCCAAAGGTTTTCAGGTCTGAAACAACCAAAAAGGTTTTGAAACATCCAAAACATTTTAGGTCTGAAACAACCAAAAAGGTTTTTGAGGTCTGAAACAACCAAAAAGGTTTTAAGGTCTGAAACAATCAAAAAGATTTTGAGGTCTGAAGCAGCCAAAAAGTTTTGAGGTCTGAAACAACCAAAAGGTTTTGAGGTCTGAAACAACCAAAAAGGTTTTGGGGTCTGAAACAACCAAAAAGGTTTTGGGGTCTGAAACAACCAAAAAGGTTTTGAGGTCTGAAACAACCAAAAAGGTTTTGGGGTCTGAAACAACCAAAAAGGTTTTGAGGTCTGAAACAACCAAAAAGGTTTTGAGGTCTGAAACAACCAAAAGGTTTTGAGGTCTGAAACAATCAAAAGGTTTTGAGGTCTGAAACAACCAAAAAGTTTTGAGGTCTGAAACAACCAAAAGGTTTTGAGGTCTGAAACAACCAAAAGGTTTTGAGGTCTGAAACAATCAAAAGGTTTTGAGATCTTAAACAACCAAAAGGTTTTGAGGTCTGAAACATCCTTGAGGGCAGGAACAACCAAAAAGGTTTTGAGGTCTGAAACAACCAAAAAGATTTTGAGACCAGAAACAACCAAAAGGTTCTGAGGCTTGAAATGTCCAAAAGGTTCTAAGGTCTGAAATGTCCAAAAGCTTTTGAGGTCTGAAGCAACCAAAAGGTTCTGAGGTCTGAAGCATCCTCTTTTGGCATTTTCCTCATTACAAGCTCTGGCTTTGGGTTCAGGCTGATTTTCTAGTTAAACATCTAACTTAAGCAGAGGGAAAACAATTAAGCATGAAAAGGCCAAAATCCCAAAGAGCTGATCTAAATAAAACCTTTAGCCCAGACAGAAGCACTCCATGGATTACCCTTTGGTGAAACACAGATTTTTACTACTTTTTCCCTGGACCTTGCCCTTCATTGAGGTCTGAAGGGTGAAGTGGCTCACCTGAGGTCCATCAAGGAGCCTGTGACAGGCAAGAATTTGAGGTCACCTCCTCCAAGCACAGCTGGGCTCAGCTGGTCTGTGTGGAAAAAGCCCAGATTCTGGTAAAGCCCAGGATGTGTCATGAGCTAGTGGTGAGTTCACAGGCACACAGGCTCACAGGATGTTAGGGCTTGGAAAGCATCTCCAGAGTTCATCAAGCCCAACCCACCCCTGCCACAGCAGGATCATAGAATCCAGCACAGGTCACACAGGAACACATCCAGACAGGGCTGGAAAGTCTCCAGGGAAGGAGACTCCACAACCTCTCTGGGGAGCCTGCTCCAGTGATCTGTACCCTCACAGTGAAGAAGCTGAGGTGGAACCTCCTGTGCTGTAGTTTATATCCATTGTCCCTTGTCCTATCCCAGGTTGCGACTGAGCAGAGCCTGTCCAGACAGGGCTGGAAAGTCTCCAGAGAAGGAGACTCCACAACCTCTCTGGGGACTTTCAAAACTTCCTTCACTTCAGCTTGCTGGGTCTCTTCCCCCACTGCAAATTCCCTTATCCAAACGTCGTGATGGTTTGTTCTGAAGTGGGATTTTATTGCCCAATGTCTTCCTAGACTCTGCAACTGCAGAGGCTTCACTACCTCCCCCAAATGAAGCAGATGTTCAAGCCAGAACGACTTCTTATTCCATTTCTCATTGCTGAAAACCTGGAGAAAGCACAGTTCCTATCCAATCAGCCCCCCAGATGTTTTGCAGCAGCCACCAAGTGCAAGAGCCAAACCAGCTCAGCTCCCCAGCACCCAGCTGGACCTTCACCAGTGGCTGCTCCTTTCCTCCCACCGTAATTAGCATCCATAGAGGTTGCTCACACAAAGCCAGCAGGTCAGGTTCAGTAAGTGCAGCACGATGTGATTCTGTGGAGCCAAATACCAGATCTAATCCAGTGATTAATTTAGCTAAAAACATGTAATTATGGGCAATAAAACATTACTTCTGCTGCTGCTGCAGGGAACTGGCTGAGGCTGCTGCCCTGTAGCAACACCTGCCAGCGCCTAGGTCTAGCAGCTCTCCTAGCCCAGTCCAAATTGATTTAAGTCATTGCTCAGTGCCCCATAAGATGTAAATGGCTGATCCCAGCCCAGCTCTGTACCAGGGTGAGCTGTGGGTGCCCTTCTTGGTTGAACAAACATTCCTTTCAGTTCCAAGCAGCAATGCACCAACTGCTGGAAGCCCTCAGCTGTGAGGCCAGGCTGAGAGAGTTGGGGTTGTTCAGCCTGGAGAAGAGAAGGCTCCAGAGAGAGCTTCTGGTGACCTCTCAGCGCTTAAAGGGGTGAAATAGAAAGCTGGGGACAGACTGTGGAGCTGGGCCTCTTGTGACAGGACAAGGGGTGATGGTTTCAAGTAAAAGAAGGAGATTCAGGCTGGAGAGAAGGAAGAAATGTTTGACACTGAGAGCCTGTTCCAGGTTGCTGAGAGAGATGGGAGATGCCTCATCCCTGGTCAGGTTGATTTGTGCTCTGAGCAACCTGTTCTAGTTGCAGATGTCTCTGCTGACTGCAGGGGGATTGGACTAGATGAGCTTAAAAGGTCTTTTCCAACCCAAAGCAGCCTGTGACTCTATGGTTTCAGTCTGTTAGTCACTTGTAGCAGTTGGTTTCCATTCCCAGCACAGGCAGGTGACTCATTCCAGGTGTACTCGTGGTGTCTTGCCTTGCACAGAGCAACTTCTCTCTTGGGGAGAGAGACCTCAACAGCCACAGGCCATTCCCATGTCCCACAGCACCATCTCAGTCCCCAACCCAGCTCTCTGCAACACACACCAAGGTCACCTTTAGTTTCTCTTCCACCCTAGGTCGCAGGTCAGACCAGTGCAACAGCCCTGAGTCCCATGCTTCCCTTTGCTGAGCTGAGATGTAAGTAGAAGACCTCAGGGTCACAGAATGGTAATGGTTGGGAGGGACCTCAAGTCCAAACCCTCTGCCAAAGCAGGTTCACCTAGAGCTGGCCACCCAGGAATGCATCCAGGTGAGAAGGAGACTCCACAGCATCTCTGGGCAGCCTGCTCCAGAGCTCCATGGATGCCTAGCTCCCAGAGGGGATGTTTTTAGCCACTGTTCAATTTCTTACAGAAGGAACACCCAGGGAAACACCTCCTAGGATGCTGAGGTGCTTCCTAGGCTGTCTGTCTGCTCCCACTTGATTCAGACTGAGTGTGGCAGATGGAAGTAAGCCCATTCCTAAAGAGAGAAAGAGGCTGAGAAAATATTTTGCAAGGCAGCCTGCCGTCTCTGCCTCGACAACTGCTCATCTCCTGGAGTGACATTTGACTTCATCTGTCTAACTAGTCTGACAGCATCTCAGTGGGTTTTGTTCTGATTGGGATAATGTATTTGTTTTCAGACTCAGTTTTATTGCTTATTGATTTCCCAAGCCATTCTGAACTGATGTCAGTTTTTATCTGCTTGAAGTAATAGAAACCGGTCTGTGGAAGACACACCATGGCAAATCTTATTGCCAGCCAGGCTAAAATCCACAAACATTGTTAATTACCCTGATTACAACCCCCTCAGATGACAAATTCACACCCAGTGTCCCTCCATCACAGCTGCCACTGTACAGAATTCATCTGCTCCACACACCAGGCTCGAGGAGTGAGTAAATTCCACGCTGAGGACAAGAAGTGAGTAGCACCCAGGCTGTCACCTCTAGAAAGTCCTTTGCTTTAGATTCCCTCCTGAAACATGACAAACTGCTCATGCCATGATCCAGCTCAGATTGCTCCAACATGATTTTTTAATGATTTCCTATTATTTCAACCCCATTTGAATGGGGGAAAAGGAAACAAGCAACAACTCTAAGCAAAGGGAGGAGAAGGAGTAGGTCCTCTGTGGGCTGGGTCCCACAGCTTCACAGCATGTCCTGGTGTTCTAGCATCAGGTGTGGTGACTGCCAAATGAGAGATGCTTCTTAATTACTTCCAACCAACCTGCTCTGGGAGCCCTGCTCCTCAGGTGCTTTCTGCTGGAGGTGCTGGAGTCATGGAAACATAGAATGGACCAGGCCAGAAGGAAGCTTCAAAGCTCGCCCAGTGCAACCCCTCAGCAGTCAGCAGGGACATCCCCAACTAGATCAGGCTGCCCAGAGCCTCATTGAGCCTCACCTTGAATATCTCCAGGGAAGGTATCTCCAACCACCTCCCTGGGCAACCTGTTCCAGTGTTCCACCACCCTCATAATGAAGAACTTCCAATCTAAATCTGCCCTTCCCCAGTCTGAAGCCATTGCCTCTTGTCCTGTCCCTACAGGCCTCTGCAAACAGCCTCTCTCCATCCTTCTTGTAGCTCCCTTCAGGTACTGGGAGGCTGCTCTAAGGTCTCCCTGGAGCCTCCTCTTCTCCAGGCTGAACACCCCCAGCTCCCTCAGCCTATCCTTATAGCAGAGGTGCTCCAACCCCCTGATCATTTTCATGGCCCTCCTCTGGACCCTCTCCATCAGGTCCATGTCCTTCCTATATTGAGGGCTCCAGACCTGGACACAGCACTCCAGGTGAGGTCTCACCAGAGCAGAATAAAGTGGCAGAATCACCTCTCTGGATCTGTCCACATGCTACAGCTTGTCCTCCATGGCAGATGAGATGTGGCACTTAGCTGAACTTGAAACCAAACCATGACAGATCTGCTTCTGGCCACAGACTGAAACCTGCAGTGGTCACTAGCCAGAAGGTTTGGCCTCCTTCTGCTGTTTGCCTACCAAATGAAGGGACAGAGCTTGGCTTTTCATTCTGCTTCCAATCCTGGCTGCTCACTAAGGTTTAAGGTCTGTACACTCCTCCAGCTGCTGCCTCCAAGCTTCCACCAGCCCTTTGAAGATGTTGCTCCTCTCATTAAAGAATCAGGGAATTGTTTTGGTTGGCAAAGACCTTTAAGATCATCAAATCCAACTGTCAGTGTAACGCCACCATGCCCAGAAGTGCCATGCCCACAAGATTTTTTAACACCTCCAGGGATGATGACTCCACCACCTCCCTGGACAGCCTCTTCCAATCCCTGACCACTCCTACAAGAAAGAAATTTGTCCTCACATCCAACCTAACCCTCCCCTGGCACAATTTCAGGCCATTTCCTCTCCTCTTGCCTGATATTAGGGAGAGGAGACCAACCCCCACCTCACTGCAGCCTCCAGCCAGGAGCTGTAGAGAGCAATGTGGTCTCCCCTCAGCCTCCACTTCTCCAGACTAAGCAATCTCCTACAGGATCTTAAACTTCAACTCTTGGTCCAGATGAACCAAACCCACAAAGATCTCCTGACCAATGCCACTCTGGTCTGTGTTGGCTTAATGGGGTGAGAGTCACCATCCCTGGAGGTGTTCAGAATAGAATTGGATGTGGCACTTGGAGCCATGGTTTAGTTGTCAGGAGGTGTTAGGTATTAGGTAATAGGTTGGAGTTGATGATCTCTGAGGTCCTTTCCAAGCTGGTTGATTCTGTGATATTCACACAAACAGCTGGCCCAGCCTTGCCTCCTGCCCAGGGTGTTGATGAGGACACATCCCTGCAGCTGGGAAAAGGACAGAGACCAAGGGAGGCAGAAGAGGGTGCCTGAGAAGAGCTTCAGCCTGGTCAGTGTTGATCCTCTTGAAGATGACAACAGGAGGTAAAGGCTGCAAAGAAGTCTCAGTGGTTACTCCTCCATCTCCTCCCTCCTCTTCCCTCTCCATTTTCTTTCTCATCCAGATGGAGTTGCAGGTCCTAGACTGAGCTCAAAACCCTGCCTGGCACCAAACATCCCACCCAGGCTGGGAAGTGCTGAGGCTGCACCATGGTGAATGGCAGGGGGTGTGTGGGGGGAAGGAGGAAGGAGGAAGAAGGAGGGGAGCAAAGGGAGGAGGGGAAGTGTTTCTCAATTTAGAAAGAAATAATGCAGCTTAATTGTACCAGCAGCTGGCAGAGCCAGGCAGAGCGAGGTGAGGCCTAATTATTGCACTTGGCAGCTGTCTACTCTGCTGAGCATGGTGATGGGAGGAGAGAAGAAGCCTTCCAGGAGACAGGTTGGGAGAGAGAAGGGCGAGGGATGCTGGCCTCACACCCATGGGGTGGCTGAGAATGGAGAGGGGAGGCACATGTTGGTCAAGAGCATCAGGTGGGACTTTAACCTCCAAACAGAGGGGTGGGGAGGGAGACAGCTCTCCTGAAGGGAGTAGGGGCTAAAGAAGGCAGGAAAAGCAGCAGAGCTGTGAATGGAGGTCAGACCAAACCCTGTAAGCAAGGTGAAGAACTGGTGGGGAGGTGAGAGCTGCCAGCAACATCCCAATGTGAAGTTCCTGACCTTCCTGCAGTCCTTACACCTGCAGCCAGCCTCTCCTCCCAGCACTTCATGCTTCCAACTCCCAAGGTTGTCCAAGTTACCTTCTGGCTGCTGGAAGCCCCTGATGGGGTATCACCTTGGGGACTTCTGCTTAGCAAAGACTAACAGACACAGTTTAACTTGCACACTTTTGCCTCCCTTGCAGCTTTTTATCCTCTTCCAGCACTTCCCAGGGGGGAGGAGGAATGTGGTGGGCAGGGTTTGTTCTTCTTTAAGGACCCAGTTCAAGTTTCATTGGCACTAAGACCCCATTCCCCCAATTACGTTGTGGAAAAGGTCCTGGAAATCGTTTACATCTGTTTTAAATCCCCTTGATGCTGTCAGAGGGATGTAAAAGAGTTTCCACATCAGAGCAAAGGAAGCCTTTCCCTCTCCCAAGTCTCAGCTCACCCCCAGCACCACACAATGGCACCGGACTTGATGATTATCTGACATCCAACACTTCCATGTCCCAAGCCTTTATGATTTATTTCTTGGGCAGAGAATTACCAGATCCAGCTTCTGAAAGGGCTTTAAAAAGCTTTCCATCAAAGATGTACAGCGGTGCTGACAGAACACAGCAGAGTTTTTGCTGGGGAAAGCCATCATTAATTATCAGGCTGTAAGTAGCACTGATAGTGCAAACATTTGATTTTGATTTAATGTCTAAATAAGCTCCCTTATGATGGCAAAGTGCTTCTTGTTTCATTGAAAAGCACTAAGTTTCCTAGCTTCCCCTTCTTGCTTCTCATTCTGGCCATGATCCAGGTGTATAGAAATAGAAAGGAACATGAACAGAATGCAAAAAGTCAGCGTGAAAAAGCAGCAGAGCCCACAGGAGCCTGCTGAGCCTTCTGCCAGCACCACTGCTGAGCTGTCTGGACCATCTTGTCTCTTCTAGGCTGCCCTTGCCCTTCAGCTCAGAGCCTTTCCATTCAGGCATCCATCCATCCAAGCACAGAATCATAGAATCACTAAGATTAGAAAAGAGCTCTAAGATCACCAAGTCCAACCGTGTGAACCTCTTGCTGTGTTGAGCCAAGGGGTGAGCTCCTCCTGTCCTTTGGGCATCTTGTTTCATTTCATTTCTCCTCAATGTGCTCACCCCTGCTTCACAATTTTAGCCTTGCATTTTTTCCTGTATATCAAATTATACTCTTCTTGTTTTCACAGTGTCTTCCTTCCAACCATCCATCCAGTCATCCATCCATCCTTCCATCCCAACCTTCCATTCATCTCCTCATCCATCCTCTCATCCATCCATCCATCCTATCTATCCATTCATCCCCCATCCATCCACCTATTCCCTCATCCATCCTCTCATCCATACATCCCATCTATCCATTCATCCCTCATCCATCCATTCATTCCCTCATCCTTCCATCCCATCTATCCATTCATCCCCCATCCATCCATCCATCCATCCCCTCATCCATCCATCCCATCTATCCATTCATCCCATCTATCCATTCATCCCCCATCCATCCATCTATTCCCTCATCCATCCATCCCATCTATCCATTCATCCCCCATCCATCCCCTCATCCATCCCATCTATCCATTCATCTCCCATCCATCCATCTATTCCCTTATCCATCCTCTCATCCTCTACATCTCCTTTTACATCACACTTTCTGAACCCACATCACCCTGAGTGTCTCCCATCCTCTCCCCAAAGGCTTTTGCAGCTTGCAAAAGAGCTTCACTCAAAACCAGCTCCACAGCTGTACCTGGGAAGAGAGGCAGTGCCTGCAGAGGAAGAGGGGAGAGGAGGAGCTGTGCAGAGCCTGGCACGCCCCGTGTCTGCACCAGTGACCAGGGGGTTGTGCAGCCTCCCAGACAGCAGGAGCTATATTTTTAGTGCTGCCAGACACTCAACACCTGCTGAGGTCACTGTGTGGCAGCAGTGATGTTGAGCCAGCATGGCAGTGCCATGCACCCTGCCACCCCCAGCCAGTGCTGCTAAGAGGCACACGGCCATGCCAGGGACAGACACCAGGTGCCAAGGGATGACTGCTGCCTCTGCTTGGCCTGCTGACATGGCAAGCCCCTGCAGATCCTGCCTGAAGAGGAGCAGGAGCTGCTGAACAATTCCTGCTACTGAGGTCTGGGATTTCATGTGCTGGAAGGTGTCCAGAGAAGGGCCACGAGGATGAGCAGAGGGCTGGAGCTGCTCTGCTATGAAGACAGACTGAGAGAGTTGGGGCTGTTCAGTTTGGAGAAGAGAAGGCTGTGAAGAGACCTAATTGTAGCCTTCCACTATCTGAAGGGGGCTACAAGAAAGCTGGGGAGGGACTTTTGAGGGTGTCAGGGAGTGATAGGACTGGGGGGGATGGAGCAAAACTAGAAATGGGGAGATTGAGATTGGATGTCAGGAAGAAGTTCTTCCCCATGAGGGTGGTGAGAGACTGGCACAGGTTGCCCAGGGAGGTGATGGAAGCCTCCTGCCTGGAGGTGTTTGCAGCCAGACTGGATGTGGCTGTGAGCAACCTGCTGTAGTGTGAGGTGTCCCTGGCCATGGCAGGGGGATTGGCACTGGCTGATCCTTGAGGTCCCTTCCAACCCTGACAATTCTGTGATTCTATGGGAAACACACACCAGAGTCATGCAGCCAGCCAGGGAGACCTTGGAGCAGCTGAGGGAACTGGGGTTGTTCAGTATGGAGAAAAGGAGGCTTAGGGGAGATCTCATTGCTCTCTACAGCTCCCTGAAGGGAGGTTGGAGCCAGGTGGGGGTTGGTCTCTTCTCCCTAATACCAAGCAACAGAAGAGAGGAAATGGCCTCAAGTTGTGCCAGGGGAGGTTTAGGTTGGACATGAGGAAGAATTCCTTTACTGCAAGAGTGGTCAGGCATTGGCACAGGCTGCCCAGGGAGGTGGTGGAGTCACCAGCCCTGGAGGAGCTCAAGAAATGTGTGGATATGGCACTTTGGGCCACGGTGGTGTTGGGTTGGATTTGGTCTCAGAGGTCTTTGCCAACCAAAGCAATTCTGTGACTCTGTTTTGCCCTGTGTGATGAGTGCCACAGAGGTAAAGAATGGGATTGTTGTAACTGGGAAGGAAAACCATTTCCCTCTCCCTTTTTCCATCAGCCCACATGGTTAAAATAGGTACAAAGGAGGGGAGGAGAGTCAATGCCATCTGCCTTTGGATGTCCTCCTGCTGCTCAAGTCCAAGCCACGCGCTCTGGCCACCAGGCCAGACTGTTTTGTTGTAGTCAATTATTTACCTGATCCCTTTCATGAGACATCTCCTGCTGGACTCTCCCTCTGCCTGGTTGGGCAGATCAAAAGCTGTCTGCAGCTGTAGAGCCAACCCAGGTGATGCTGGGCTGCTCAGGCTGGGACTTCCATCCATGTCCATGCTCAGACAGTGAAAAAGGCAAACTCCAAATGGAGGTGACAGTTCCATGGGGAGCAGTGAACTGGTGTGACAGCTCCTCTCCACTGCTCAAACATCACACTCATAAATGATTTTCCACTTCAGGTGCCTTCTACAAGTGTTAATGAACTAACCCTGATGATAACTCTCTGCAGCAAGGGCACTGAGCACAGGGAGAGGGTGAAGCTAAGGTCTGTCTGAGCTCCCAGGAGAAATCTCCACCAGAGCAGGTCTCCAGGTCAGCACAGCCACATGCATCTCCCTCTGCTGACATGTGTAAAAGTCTCCATGGCTCAAATAGCTGCCAAGAGTTCACAGAATCAAGGACTGGTTTGGGTGGGCAGGGATGTTTAAAGCTCATCCAGTCCAACCCCCCTGCAGTCAGCAGGGACATCTGCAGCTACAGCAGGTTGCTAAGAACCCCAACCAACCTGACCTGGAATGGTTGAGGGGTGGGCATCTCC
This sequence comes from Melanerpes formicivorus, assembly GCF_026170545.1. NCBI lineage: Eukaryota > Metazoa > Chordata > Aves > Piciformes > Picidae > Melanerpes > Melanerpes formicivorus. The sequence continues at coordinate 21,942 of NW_027142470.1, forward strand.
CACCTCCCTGGGCAACCTGGCACAAGGTGTCACTTCCCTCAAGGTCAAACATTTCTTCCTTCTCTCCAGTCTAAACCTCCTTCTTTGAGTTCAAACCATCACCCTTTGTCCTGTCACAACAGGCCCTGCTCAAAAGTCTGTCCCCAGCTTTCTGATCAGCTCCTTTAAGTCCTGAAAGCCTACCAGAAGGTCTCCCTGGAGCCTTCCCTTCTCTAGGCTGGACAACCCCAGCTCTCTCCTCACAGCAGGGAGGTTCCAGCAGTTGCTTCAGGGCTACTTGAAACAGCAAAGCTGAGAAGAAAAAAAAATCCATTTAGAAAAGAGCAATTAGTAGACAGGAAAGGGAAACTGAGGCACAGATTAATCACATTGAGATCCTAAAGGCTGAAGTGAGTGTCAGCCCATGAAAGCTGAAATCAAGTGGCACACACCAGACAGTCCCATCCAGCTGCAGACTAATGTCTCTGCTAAATGACTGTGAGGCTAATGGGATGTGACATGCAGAGCTCAGGCTGCTGAGCATCGCGGGGCAGGCAGCGATAACCATCAGCTCATGAAGAGCAAACCTCAGGAGGACCTGCTGCCACCCAAGGCAGATGTGACTGTGGATGGGAAGCAATGCAAGGGCAGAGGGAAAGTGCAACCTTGTCACCAGAGAAACGTTGGACTGGCCACTTAGGAAGAGATAATGGAGCTGGAGTGTCCAGACAGGGGTGGGACTGGCTGGGAAAACCAGATTGAGATGGTGAGGAAGTGATCAGTGCAAGATGGGAGGATGGGCTCCCAGGGATGGCTTCCTACCTCAGATACCATTTGCTTCTCAGCCTGACTGTGGGTACCTGCCATGCAGCAGGGCTGCAAACTTCTGCCTGCCCTAGAGAGCAACATGCTCAGTGAAGGAGTGCTGGTTTGACTTGCTCATTAACCACCCCCCAGCCTAGACAGGGACTGCCCAGTTTCATAGACTCATAGAATGGTTTGGGTTGGAAGGGACCTTAAAGATCATCCAGTTCCACCCCACTGCCATGGGCAGGGACACCTCCCACCAGTCCAGGTTGCTTAAGGCCTCATCCAGTCTGGCCTTGAACACCTCCAGGGAGGGGACATCCACAACCTCCCTGGCAACCTGTTCCAGTGTCTCATCACCCTCACTGTCAAGAATTTCTTCCTAATCTCCAGTCTAAATCTGCCCTCCTCAAGCTTCAGTCCATTCCCATCTTGTTCTATCACTACAAGCCCTTGTAAAAAGTCTTTCCTCATGTCTGTCTGAATGGCAATGTGGAAAAGGTCAGGCCAAGAATTAAATGAGCAGCTCACAGCCTGTGGATAAAGAACTAGGGAGAGTGGTGAACACTCCTCTGAACCAACACCAGCCTGGCAGACCCTCGTACCTAAACCAGAAAGGAAACGAATGAGTCCTCTCCAAACACAGGTGAGGTGTTGAGATGGACCTGGAGTAGTCAGGGGTGGAAGAACCTTTCTGACAGCTTCCAGATTACATACCCAAACCTCACACATGGTCTCCCAGGCCAAACCAGGAGCTGAAGGGCAGAGCCTTGGGCTCCCTGCTGCATGGGATGTGTTCGCTCTGCCGACCAGCTGAGCATTGCAGCAGCGTCGAGGAGGAGAGCAGCTGCTAACAGCGCTCTGCAAAGCAGCTTTGGAAGCCTGAGCTGACTCCTGCAATCCTGCTTACTCATCTCTCTGTCACTGGGTATTTATTGATTGAGGTGGGGAGCTGTAACCATCTGCCATAAGCCCCTTTTTCTCCTAGCACTAGAAAACAGGCATCCATCACCACATCTCCTGCAGGAACAGAGATGTGATGGAGCTGAGCAGCAGCAGTAGGTCCCCAGGCCAGATGGACTGGATGGGGAGCAGAGCAGAGCAAGCCAAGCAGCAGCACATGAAGACCTAGGCAGGAGGCTCCCAAGGGCTGCTCTCACTCAGGGTACCAAACACACTGATTGCTCTGCACAGGAGAATTCATAAGCTGGGAGACAGAGAGCAAATGGCAACCAGAGCAGAACTGGTGGCTGGGGTTACAGCTGGGTGGATTATTGTTGTTGTAAACCTATTAGCAGGACCTAATTAATGAGGAGGCTGATTGAATCCTGAATCAGACCTTTCTGCTCTGGCTGTACAACATGAGAGACAGTGTTAGTGCTGGCTGCAGATGATATGGGCATGAGGGTGATTCACAGAGTCACAGATTGCATTGGGTTGGAAGGGACCCTCAGAGGTCCAACACCCTTGCAGTCAGCAGGGACACCTCCAACTAGATCAGGCTGCCCAGGGCCACATTAAGTCTGATCTGGAATGTTTCCAGGGATGGGGCCTCAACCACATCCCTGGGTAGCCTGTTCCAGTTTCTCACCACTTTCATTGTGCAGGACCTCCTCCTGATGTCCAACCTAGATCTCCCCTGCTCCAGTTTCAAACCATTACCCTTTGTCCTGCTGCTCCAAGCCCTTCTAAACAGTCTTCCTGTATGTCTCTCTCAGATAGTGAAATATAGCTATGAGGTTTTCCCAGAGCCTTCTCTTCTCCAGGCTGAACAGCCCCAATTCTTTCAGCCTTTCTTTGTAAGAGAGGTGAGAAGAGAGCCCTCTGATCATTTCTGGGGCCCTCCAGCAGGTCCATGTCTCCCTTCTGATGCTGTAGACCCAGGTTCTCCCCCATTTGAGGAGCACTGGGAAGAGACAAGGTGTGCAAAGCTTCCTTCCACTTCTCAGAGCCATTGCTCCACTGCAAGGGCAGGATTTGCTCTTCAGCAGGGGAGAAAGCAGAGACCTGTTTGAATAATTGGTTTCAAGGCTCTCTGGTAATGCTGCATAACTTCAAATGGGAAATAAAAGATTTTGTTTGACCTTTTTTGGTTTGCTCTGGTTCTTTTTTTCTGTTTCCTTTTGGGGTGGGGAGGAAGTAATTGCAGACCCAAGGAGAAGTTTTACTTCCAGCTTGAGCATTTTTCACAAGTGATCATAAATAGAGTGGTGAATTCTAAGCAAGACTGCTTGGAAGTGGAACATGGAAGAGTTTCATTCTAGCACTTTCCAAGGGGGCTCTTCTAACTCTTCCCAAGCACAGCCAGCAAGTGCCAGCTGCTCAGCACAAGAGGGATAAGTTTGCTAAGGGTTTCAATCAGGCACCCCGTGGTTTGCAGTGGTTAAAAAGGGGTTTACTCCATTGAGTCCTTGTAGAACTGCCTCTCACCTCCCCAGATGTGCACTGTGCCCACATACAGGGCTCTACCTTCACTATGTGTCCAGAGGTCATAGAATCATGGAATGGCTCAGGTTGGAAGGGGCCTCAGAGACCATCTACTCCAACCTCCCCACTATGTGCAAGGATGCCTCTCAACTGAACTCAGCCTCTCAAGGCGTCATCCAACCTGGCCTTGAACACCCTCAGGGACAGGGTACCTACAACCTCCCTGGGCAGCCTATTCCAGAGCCTCATCACCCTTGTACAGAAGAACTTCTTCCTCAGCTCCAGTCTAACCCTGCTCTCCCTCACCTTCAAACCATTCCCCCTTGTCCTGTTTCTAGACACCCTCAGGAAAAGTCCCTCTGCAGCCTTCCTATAGGATCCCTTCAGGTATTGGAAGGCAGCTCTGAGGCCCCCCCACAGTCCTCTCTTTTCAGGTTGAACACCCCCAGCTCCCTCAGCCTGTCTTCATAGCAGAGCTGCTCCAAGCCTTGGATCATCTTTGTGGCCTCCTCTGGACTCACTCCAACAGCTGTGTGTCCTTCTTCTGCTGGGACACCAGAACTGGGCACAGTGTTTGAGGTGGGGTGTCAGCAAAGCAGAGTCAAGTGGCAGAATCCCCTCTCTTGCCATGCTGGCCACACACCTCCTGAGGCAGCCTTCTGGGCTGCACGAGGGCACTGCCAGCCCATGGCAAGTTTCTCATCAATCAAAGAGACTGAGTCTCTTCCTTCAGAGATGCTCTCACCCCACTCTGCACCCAGCCTGGATTTGTGCCTGGGATTGGCCTGACCTAGATACAGGACCTTGCACTTTGACTTGTTGAACCTCATGCGATTGTCACAGGACCACTTCTCAAGCTTATCAAGATCTTTCTGGATGCCATCCTTGCCCTCATGTGAGCCCCCTGCACCACACAGCTGGGTGCTGTTGGCAGACTTGCTGAGTAGATGAGGTGGGTCTGATCTGCTCAGGGGTGCTGCAGCTCAAGCTTGCCTTTCCTAGCTACACTCTGCAAGCTGCTGCCAAACTCCCTTCCCTACGGCACAAGAGGGGAATTTCACACTCAGCCACAAAGGGCAGGACACAGGCAAAGAGAGGGAGGGAGCAGGCAGCTTTTCTGGGGCATCTTCCTCCTCCTTAATGCAATGTAAAACACTGTGTCATTATTTCCATGTAATAAAGTGGAACAAACTTAAGATGCTTAAGCGTTGATTAAAGGCTTTGATCTCTGAAAGCACGATTAGTGTCCTTCTGTCGAGGAAAGTCACTCTGAGAAATGGAGCTGCTGATTCTGCATAATCCCCTCACTAATTCTGTGTCAGATTCTGTGTTTACTGCAAGCACACCACCAGCCTTTTCTTCCTCTCTCTCTTTTTTTTCTTCCCTCCCCTCTTAAAGTCTCCCTCTTCAATCACAGACTCGTTTCAGTTGGAAAACACAGAATACAGAATCAGCCAGGTTGGAAGAGACCTTGGAGATCATCAAGTCCAACCTGTCACCCAACACCATCTAATCTACTAAACCATGGCACATCCATGTGCCTCATCCAGGCTTTTTAAAAGCAGTTCTAGGGATGGTGACTCCACCACCTCCCTGGGCAGCACAGTTCAAAGGCCAATCTCTGGGAAGAACTTCTTCGTAACCTCCAGCCTAAACCTCCCCTGGCACAGCTTGAGACTGTGTCCTCTTGTTCTGGTGCTGGTTGCCTGGGAGAAGAGACCAACCCCCACCTGGCTACAACCTCCTTTCAGGTAGTTGTAGAGAGCAAGAAGGTCTCCCCTGAGCCTCCTCTTCTCCAGGCTAAGCAACCCCAGCTCCCTCAGCCTCTCCTCACAGGGCTGTGCTCCAAACCCCTCTCCAGATTTGTTGCCCTTCTGTGGACACATTCCAGCATCTCAACACCTTTCTGAGGGGCCCAGACTTGGACACAGCACTAAAGACTTTTAAGATCATTGAGCCCAAGGGCTGGAGCACCTCTCCTCTGAGGACAGGCTGAGAAAGCTGGGATAGTCAGCCTGGAGAAAACTCCAGGAGGACCTTAAAGCTGCATTTCAATATCTGAAGGGGACCTACAAGAAGGCTGGGGAGGGACTGTTTAGAAAGGCCTGCGATGGTTTGAGACTGGAGCAGGGCAGGTTTAGGTTGGACATCAGGAGAAAGTTCTGCACAATGAGGCTGGTGAAATACTGGAAAAGGTTGCCCAGGGAGGGGATTGAGGTCCCATCCCTGGAAACATTCCAGATCAGACTTGATGTGGCCCTGGGCAGCCTGCTCTAGGTAGAGGTGTGCCTGCTGCCTGCAGGGGGGTTGGAGAAGATGACCTTTCAGGGTCCCTTCCAACCCAATCCATTCTGTGATTCTAACTCTGCCAAGCCTGCTGCCCCTCAGCACCACATCTACCTTGACACTGTGTCATGGTCACATTAATCATAGAATGGTAGGGGTTGGAAGGGACCTCTGGAGATCATCTAGTTCAACAGGGCAGGACACACAGGAACACATCCAGGTGGGTTTTGAAAGTCTCCAGAGGAGACTCCACAACTCCTCTGGGCAGCCTGCTCCAGGGCTTCATCACAAAAGAAGTTTCTCCTCATGTTGAGGTGGAACCTCCTGGGTTCCAGTTTGTGCCTGTTGCCCCCTATCCTATCACAGAGTACCACTGAAAAGAGCCTGGCCCCTTCTTGACCCCCACCCCTCATATTTATAGACATTAATAAGATCCCCTCTCAGTCTTCTCTTCTCCAGACTAAGCAGCCCCAAGGCTCTCAGCCTTTCCTCATCAGACAGATGTTCCAATTCCTTCATCATCCTCCTAGCCTCCCTTGGACTCTCTCAAGTATTTCCCTGTCCCTCTTGAACTGGGGAGCCCAGAAGATAGGAAGTAGAAACTGAAACCCCCATGAAACAGCCCCCAAATCCAAGCACCTCCAAGATCTGACCCCTCTCCAAGATCTTCAGGATTCTGGCATTTGCAGGCAGACAGAATATCTACATTTGGGGTTGAAACCAGCTTCATCCTGGTTTCCTAAGGAAGAACTGAGTTGGCTAAAACATGCCCAGAGTAAAAACCCTGTCCTTCCACAGCTCGACAAAGGATAAAACCCAAATGAATGCAGAGATTTATATCACTGCAGCAAGTTCCTGTTGCAGAGTGAACATCTGGGTTTATTGTTCCACATCACATAATAAGGATATATTCCACTATTAATTTCAGATGAGCCTTTTGAAGAGCCCTTTTAACAGAAAGCAAACCCTTCCTGGGGCCTCTGCGTAACAGAGTCACAGGGCTGGGATTCTCTGTGGCTTGCTGACAGCTCTGAAAAAAACCAAACAAAACAAAAAGCACAGAGGGGAGAAAACAAAATCAACTAAAAAGGGGGTTTAGAACTCTTGGGGCAAATAAAAGTGTGATTAGTTAGAAAAAAACTCAATGAAATACTTTATTGAGGTGCCCAAGGATGTGCTCAAGGTCCCATCCCTGGAGACCTTTAAGAGCAGTCTTGATGTGGCCCTGGGCAGCCTGATCTAGTTGGAAGAGTCCCTGATGACTGCAGGGAGTGTGGACAAGATGATCTCTGAGGGTCCCTGCCACCCCAGTGCAAGCTGTGCAGCAGTAAATTAATAAGTAAGCCCTTCTAACCCACATGCAGCTGGGATGTATCTGAAGGGAGCCTACAAGAAGGCTGGGGAGGGACTTCTCAGGATATCAGGTAGTGATAGGACTAGGGGGAATGGAATGAAGCTGGAGGTGGGGAGATTCAGACTGGATGTGAGGAGGAAGTTCTTCACTATGAGAGTGGTGAAGCCCTGGAATGGGTTGTCCAGGGAGGTGGTTAGGGTGTCGTCCCTGAAGGTGTTTAAGACCAGACTAGATGAGGCTCTGGGCAGCCTGATCTAGTGTGGGGTGTCCCTGCCCATGGCAGGGGGGTTGGAACTAGATGATCCTTGTGGTCCCTTCCAATCCTAACTGATTCTACGTGGTTGAAAGTGCTGGAATTTCAAACCCTTGGATTATTTCAGATTTACAGGAGTGAACCCAAAAACACCTCCTGGGGGGAGGGGGAGGCTGCTTTCTTTGCATCACAGAGAACACAGGCTAAACTCACACCAGTGACAACAGAAATAGTCCAATATCAGCAAACCTGCACTTTTCTCTGTCTGAAAGAGCTCCAGCTGAAAAACATCCCCCATTAGAAGTGACAGGATGAGAGGAAATGGCCTCAAGTCACACCAGGGGAGGTTTAGGTTGGACATTAGAAACTTCTTGACTGAAAGGATTCTCAAAGCCTGGCACAGGCTGCCCAGGGAGGTGGTTGAATCCCCAGCCCTGGAGGTGTTTCAAAGAGGCAGAGATGTGGTGCTGAGGGCCATGGCTTAGCACCAGCCTTGGCAGAGTTAGAGAATGGTTGGACTCAATGATCTTAAAGGTCTTTTCCAACTGAAACAATCCTGTGATTGCCCTGAGCAGACAAGGTGACCTCTGGAGGTGCTTTTGCCTTGGCATAGGGTCTGGCCTTGCAGCAGAGAGGTCGTGGGCAGGTACCCAAAGGCAGGAAAAGGAGAGGAGGGCACACAGTGACCTCCCCACTCTGCTCCTCAGAGTAGTGTGTGCAAGGTTCTCTGGAGGAGCGCTGTCAGAGCACACACTGCCTGCCTCCCTGCATCCCAGAGCGATGCCTTTCTGTGTCATGTGCTGTTCTTAAGAGACTAATGAGGAAATCTTCCCATGATTGCCTCACTTACACACACTCTCTCTCTCTTTCTCCACACTGAGTAGCTAATGGTAGGAAGATTTAATAGTGTGATATCACTTTAATGTGAAGAGCATAAATAAAGCTCTTATAACTCTGTAATTACGTCTGCATTGCGCCTGTTAACCATTCGTCTGCAGGCAGGGCTCTGGGCTGCCACTGGGGCAGTGCAAAGGGTCCCCCGTGCCACAGACTCCAATCTTGGTTAGGAAGGGAGAGGGAAAACGAGGGGAGAGAGACAGGGAAGGGAGATTCACAACTCTGGCTCTAGACCTGCACTTCTCTATCCATCAGGAGGAGGACACAGAGCTGCTGGAGTGAGTCCAGAGGAGGGCTGGAGCAGCTCTGCTATGAGGATAGGTTGAGAGAGCTGGGGGTGTTCAGCCTGGAGAAGAGAAGGCTCTGTGTAGACCTTAGAGATGCCTTCCTATACCTCAAGGGATCCTACAGGAAGGCTGGAGAGGGACATTTCATAAGCAACAGGTCAAGGGGGAATGGCAGCCTCTCCAGTGCATGACCACTCTTGCAGGGAGGGGATTGGACATGGCACTTGGTGTCATGGTCTAGTAGTCAGGAGGTCTTGGGTGACAGGTTGGACTTGATGATCTTGGAGGTCTTTTCCAACCTTGTTGATTCTATGATTCTATGTTCTTCCTAATATCCATCCTAAGCTTTCCCTGGTGTAACTTGAGGCCATTTCCTATCATCCCATCACTTGTTACTTGGCAGAAGAGACTAACTCCCACCTCAGTCCAGCCTCCTTTCAGGAGCCTGCAGAGAGCTGAGTAAAGTCTCCAATGAAGCCATGGCTTCAATATTGCTACCAAGAGTGAAGTGTGATTTGATCACCATCCAAAACAAGCTGCAGGAGCAGAATGGCCTCTGCCAGCTGCATGTCTGATGTTTGGAGCTCCCCAGAGCAGCAGATTCCTTTCAGTAGCTCAAAGAGGGATATGAGAATTAGAGAATGGAAGGAGAGACCAACACCAAACTCACCCCAATCTCCTCCCAGGCAGTTGTAGAGAGCTGCCCTGAGCATCCCACATAGATTAGAAACAGCAAGGGTAAAGGGTGAGGGTGCTAAGAGCTCTCTCTAAAGCTCTTTGTGGCTGAAACTGGGCAGAGGAACTGTGTTTTCTTTGCCCAGAGGTCTCCATTGTCAGGCTGGCTTCATTTGTGGTCAGAGAGAAAAGAGCACCCAAAGTGCTGACATCCTGCCTGCAGAGTGGGGCGTTGGAGCTGACTCTTTGATGATGTAATGTGTTAGCACTTGCCAGGCGAAAATAATCCCTCTGAATGGAAACCTGGGGGGGAAAGGAGAAAAGTGAGATGCTGTGGTTAAAAATACCAGAGCTCGACTTTGGCTGAACTTTGCTCCAGTTCCCTGCAACCACAAAATTGTGGGGAAATCCAGATCAGTCTGGCAGACACTTTCACATCAGCACTGCAGGGAAGAGAATGAAGGGCTGGAGAGGGTCCAGAAAACAGGCAGCAAGGCTGGTGCAAGGTCTGGAAAAGTGGGCTGGTGAGGAGCAGCTGAGGGAACTGAGGGTGTTTAGTCTGGAGAAGAGGGGAGACCTCATTGCTCTCTACAACTACCTGAAAGGAGGTTGGAGTGAGGAGGGGGTTGGTCTCTTGTACCTAGTATCAGGTGACAGAAGAGGAGGAAATGGCCTGAAATTGTGCCAGGGGAGGGTTAGGTTGGATATTAGGAAACATGTCTTTGCTGCAAGAGTGGCCAGAGTTTGGAACAGGCTGCCCAGGGGAGTGGTGGAGTCACCATCCCTGGGGGTGCTCAGAAAACATCTGGCCTTGGTACCTGGGGCCACACTTTATTGGCCATGATGCTGGGTTGATGGTTGGACTGGATGACCTTAGAGGTCTTTTTCAACCCAATGAGTCTCTTAAGTGCACAGTGAACAAGAGCAGAGCTCCTCCGAGCCAGCTCTGAAGGTTTATTTTATTTAAAGGTTTTGAAGGGCTTGAGCATGAACCAGGCTCCTGTGGGCAAAAAGGGAAGGCAGCCTTTGGTCTTTGGGGATAATTATGCTGCATAATGCATGGCACGATGGAAAACTCCTCGTCACAGCTCCCTGTAGCAGGAAAACCTCCGCTTGCTGCCGGGAGGCTTACGCCGAGTTCCTGCCGTGGTGCAACAGCTGTTCCCATCCACTGCTGCCGCAGGAAATTGCGGAGCGCGGCTGAGAGGGAGAGGCTGCTGCGGATTTGCATAGCACAACAGCTCAGATCTCAGAGGATCGTTTTCCTGTTGAAGGTACACCGGCTACGGGAAACAGCTTTGGAGCTCTCTCACCCGTGTGCAAAACGCTTCCCCGGCTGCTCCTCTGCGCACCGGCCCCGCAGCGTGGTGCTCGCCCTGCCCAGCTCCATCCGCAATGAGCCCAGGAGTAAGGAGCCCCTGGCTGTGTGTGCAGCGCTGCCGGCCAGGACAGAGCCTGGGGCTGCAGCTAAACTGCTGTGAGTCAGGAGAACCTTCCCAGAGCCGGGGACAAGACCCTCAACCAGCCAAGATACCACACAGAGGAGCTCAGCCCCAGTGAGGAAGCCCAGCCAGCACCCGTGGATGATGTTGGAGTAGTCATCAATCATTGCCCTAACAACCGGGGGGCCACCAGGCCCCCCGGCCTTTGTTGTCACCACCACCATCACCCAGTGTGCACCAAGGGCACTCACCAGAGATCAGAGGAGGATCCTCAGCCCAGATGGGCTCAGCTTAGGGCTTCTGCCCTTCCTGGGGGGGATTAAATAGGGGAGTGGGTGGGGAAGGCAAAGTGGCCACACCTGGGGTGGGAGGAGACTCCAACAGAGCCCAGGTGCTCTGGATTTGAGGGGAAAAGGGAGAAAATGGGGCAGGTAAGGGACATTTAGGGTGTCAGGTAATGATAGGACTAGGGGGAATGGAAAAAAAGCTAGAAATAGGTAGATTCAGATTGGATGTTAGGAAGAAGTTCTTCCCCAGGAGGATGGTGAGAGACTGGCACAGGTTGTCCCAGGGAGGTGGTAGGAGCCTCATCCCTGGGGGATAATAAAGCCAGGCTGGATGTGGCTGGGAGCAACCTGTTGTAGTGTGAGGGTGCTGGGGCTCTGGCTGCTCAGAGAGGTTGTGGAGTCTCCTTGTCTGTGGAGCTTCCAACGCCCCCAGCCATTGTGATCCTGGGCAAGCTGCTGTGGCAGGAGGGTTGGATTGGATGATTTCTAGAGGTCACTTTCATCCCCTACCCTACTGGGATGCTGGGATTCAGGAAGTGATGAAAACACAGCCACAATGATGGAAGATACAGATGGTGATGTTTATGCCTTTGATTTGAAAGGGCAAGCAAAGCTTAAGGAGAATAAACCTCACACCCAGGCTGCAGCAGAGAGTGAATTACACCAAAGGTTGTGATGATTAGTAAACAATTAGGGACAATGTTCCATCTTAACTACCACCACTGAAGCTAATTTCCAGCAGCAGGAAAATGGGAGATGAGGAAAAGAGGGGAGGGGGGGGGAATAAAAAAAAGGATTCTAAGCACACAGCCAACAAAATTAAACTAAGAATTAATTTCATCCATTATAACTGATTGTTGTAAATTAAAACTAGGAGAAAATAATTGGTAGCATGTAGCTTGTAGTGTTTGATACAGATTAGGGGAATTAGATTTTTTTATTAGGAGCACTAAACTCATCTGCCATGCTCTTGTGTCTTTAGCAATATGCATTTTTCCTAATTACAGCATCCAGCCTGTTGGCACAGAGGGGTTTGTGGCCAGCAGCGTTTGCTTCATTAAGGCCTCGAGCCTCAGCCGCTCCTGCAGCCTAGGTAGCTGAGCTGGGGTCTGAACAAGCTCCCCAGTGAGCAGGACAAGGGAGGTGTTTTCTGCTCCTGTGGCAGCTGCACAGCAGTGTCATTGTCTCAGCTCTGCTCCCTCCAAGCTGGGGCCAAGATGTCTGCTCTGTGGCTGGAGCACCTCAGTTTAAGAAGGACATCGAAACACTTGAGCGTGTCCAGAGAAGGGCAACGAGGCTGGGGAGAGGCCTTGAACACAAGCCCTATGAGGAGAGGCTGAGGGAGCTGGGGTTGTTTAGCCTGGAGAAGAGGAGGCTCAGGGGTGACCTCATTGCCCTCTACAACTACCTGAAGGGTGGTTGTAGCCAGGAAGGGGTTGGCCTCTTCTCCCAGGCAACCAGCACCAGAACAAGGGGACACAGTCTCAAGCTGCGCCAGGGGAGGTTTAGACTCGAGGTGAGGAGGAAGTTCTTCACCGAGCGAGCCGTTCGTCATTGGAACGGGTTGCCCAGGGAGGTGGTTGAGCCATCGACCCTGGAGGCGTTCAGGGGGAGATTGGACGTGGCACTTGGTGCCATGGTCTAGTCATGGGGTCTGTGTTGATAGGTTGGACTTGATGATCCTCGAGGTCCTTTCCAACCTAAGTGATACTGTGAAAGAGACTATACTGTGGAGACGTTCAGCATCTCCAAAGATGGTCCAACATCCAGGAAAGCAAACTGCCTGGTGCCTGGGGAGGAGGGAGAGCTCCTTGAACTTTATTTCCTGCACAGGGGACTACTAGGAGGTTGGGATAATGATGTTGGCCTGCTCTAATTACTTCTGCTTGGTACCTGCTGCAGTCCCAAAAAGACTTCTGCTAGTGAGTTAAGCCTGCATGGAGCAGGCAGAGTTTGGTGGTGAACCCATTCTGTTAATCCAGTTTCCCTTTCCCAGCTTCCTTCAGGTTTGATCCCCCACCCTCCTTACTGTTAATCCAGTTTCCCTTTCCCAGCTTCCTTCAGGTTTGATCCCCCCACCCTCCTTAATATATACAATAGTCAGAGTATCACAGACTGGTGTGGGTGGGGAGGGACCTTGCAAGCTCACTTAGTCCAAACCCCCTGCAATCAGCAGGGACATCTGCAACTAGAGCAGGTTACTCAGAGTCCTGGAATGGTTCCAGGGATGGTGCACCCCCCCACCTCTCTGGGCAACATGGCACAGGGTCTCACCACCCTCAGTGTAAAACTGAGGTGCTGCCTTCATCTTTCTGGGGGTGCTGCTTAGCCTCCTCTGGTCCTCTCACATTCTGGCTCAGTGATGGCTGTGCAGTCAGTGTTGGTCTCATGAAGCTTGTTGCTCCATCTGGATGAACCGTGGCTGGTAAAGCAGCACTTGGCAGGAGTGCAGAGCTGCTTCTCACTGTCCAGCACTGAGCACAGCACCCTACAGGGCTGGGCCTCCCTGGGCTGGGCCTTTACCCACGACCCTTTACAATTTGCAGGCACTTACACATTAGCTGCCACCCTAATGTGGGAAGAGGCCAGAGTCTTAGGGGTTAAACATTCTTCTTCTTCTCCAGCTGGAGATATTTTCTCACAAGGTGAAAAGCACTAGAAAGACCTGGCTTTGTGCTGGAGCAGATTTTAGAGAGTGGCAGGAAATTAAATTATATGCTAGCTTTCCCCCCCCCCCCCCCCCCCTTTTTTTTTTTCCCTTCCCTGAGAGGTTATTTTTATGCATTTATTTAATTAATTCCTTTGGCTTACATAAGGGCAACAGGATTTTGCATGTCTGCAGCGCTCCCTCTCCCAGGGAACTCGACACCACCTCGCAGTAGCAGAAGCCAGGCAGAGCAGAGGCAGGAGCACAGGGTGGCAACCACCTAACCCCAACGCGTGGCACTTTCCCGAGGCCAGCAGGCAAAGCCACCGCCGCTGCTTAAACCTGCAAGGAGGAGGCGGCAAAGGGCTCAGCCGAGGCGATCGCAGGCAAGAAGGATGCCGTAGCCCTCAGTTTTGCGCCTCGGGGGGTTGGGTTTTTTTTCCGCAGGGGCTGCTGTGGGATGCTGGGGGAGCTCAGGGAGCTCCTTCCCCTTCGCTCCTGAGAGGCAGCAGCACCTTTAGGAAGGCAAAAGTAACAAAAAAATGCCTTCCCCTGGCAGAGCTGCCACCGCGAACAGACCGAGAGGATGGAGTGCCACCTACTGAATCATCAACACTTGGCTGGCTTCGAACGTTGCTGCACGAACTAAAATAGCAACTTCTTGTTTTGTAGTTGGGAATATAAAGGAAAGGGAAGAAACGAAGGGAAGGAGGTGGTGGGGTGGGGGTGGGGGGGTGGAGGGTGTGGTGGTGGAGAGAGGGGGGGAGGGGGGAAAGAGAGAAAAAGAAGCAACCTAAAAAAAGGAATTTGCTGAATGGCTTTTTGTGCCAGCCCCGGGTTTATAAATAGCCAAAGTGACACTGCTCTGTGCACGATGGAGTTCTGAATCTTTCTGATCAGCAAAGAGTTCAAAGCTGCAAATAACAATAAATGAAAGGGGGGGAGGAGGGGGAGGAAGAATGGGGGGGATGTATATAAATACAAGGCATTAAAACCCCCCTTTCTGTGTGGGATCGGCGTCACATCTTGAAGCTCACATCAAAGGGACTCAATTAGCAGCCACATTTTCTAATTACATGTTCTAATTTACAGCAGATCTGGGTTTCTAATGAAGCCTTGATTATTGGTGCAGATGGTAAGGATTGGACCTGATCTTCTGCAGCAGGCAGAAGAAGCTCATTGCAAGTGCTGAGAAGACCACTTGGTGCTCAAGAACCAGCTTCCTCTCCCTGTCTGCCCAGACACTTGCATCGTTGTTGTTTTTTCCCCAGTTCCCCACAATTCCAGGCACAAATCCAGGCTGGGTGCAGAGTGGGTTGAGAGTAGCCCTGAAGAAAAAGACTTAGGCAGTGTTGGTTGCTGAGAAGCTCCCTAGGAGCCAGCAGTGGCCTCAGGCAGTCCAGCAGGCAGCTGTGTGCTGGGCTGCAGCCAGAGGAGTGTGGGCAACAGGGCAAGAGAGGGGATTCTGCCCCTGGGCTCTGCTCTGCTGAGACCTCACTTCCAATCCTGCCTCCAGTTCTGGTGTCCCCAGCATCAGAAGGACACAGAGCTGTTGGATTGAGTTCAGAGGAGGCCACAAAGATGATCCAAAGGCAGAAGCACCTCTGCTATGAGGAGAGGCTGAGGGAGCTGGGGGTGTTCAGTCTGGAAAGAACTCTCTGGGGGGACCTTAGAGCTGCCTTCTAATAACAGAAGGGATCCTACAGGAAGGCTGGAGAGGGACTTTTCCTGAGGGTGTCTAGAAACAGGACAAGGGGGAATGGTTTGAAGCTGAGGCAGAGCAGGGTTAGACTGGAGCTGAGGAAGAAGTTCTTCAAGTACAAGGGTGGTGAGACCCTGGAACAGTTTGTCCAGGGAGCCTGCAGATGCCTCCTGCAGTAGTTTCAACCCACCACACTCCTCTCTGGAGGTGTTCAAGGCCAGGTTGGATGTGACCTTGAGGAATCAAGTCTAGATGAGAGGCCCATGGCAGGGAGGGTGGAGCAGATGATGCCTAAGGTCCCTTCCAACCTAAACCATTCTAGGAGTCTATCATTCCCCAGGAATTTCCCCAAGCAGCCTGAATGCACCTGAGCAAGAAACTGGTGAATGTAAGGCACAGACAACTGCTGCTGCAGAGGGAAGCAGCAGCTAAAGCACCTTCCCAGCCACTGACTATTGATATTGTCCCTTTCCAGCCTCAGTTTGCACAAGCAGGGGCTGGGAATAGTGGTTTCTGTACTGGAACCCACAGGCACTTGCCCAGGCGTTATTTTTAATTACAGGAAAAGTGTTCCCTGCAAACCTCCCGTGGGTGTTGCTGGTAGTTTGTAGCATTAATCACTCCAAATGAAAGCAACACGGTGCCTGAGGGTTTCTCTCCTAGCTGGTGGCTGGGATACAGCTCAGAGGGAAGCAAAGAGCCTTTCCCAGGGAGAAATACACCTGAAGGGGGCCTGCAAGAAAGCCAGGAAGGGACTTTTCACAAGGGCTTGGTTGTACTAGAACAAGAGAAGATGGATTGAAGCTTGAGGAGGAGAGATTGAGATTGGCGATGAGGAAGAATTTCTTGACAGTGAAGGTGGTGAGACACTGGAACAGGTTGCCCAGGGTGGTTGTGGTTGGAAGGGGCCTTAAAGATCATCCAGTTGCAAACCCTTTCCATGGGCAGGGACACTTCCCACTAAGCAGGTTGCTTAAGGCTTCATCCAACTTGGCCTTGAACACCTCCAGAGAGGAGGCATCCACAGCCTCCCTGGGCAACCTGTTCCAGTGTGTCACTACCTTCACTGTCAAGAATTTCTTCCTAATCTCCAGTCTAGATCTGCCTTCCTCAAGCTTCAATCCATTCCCTCTCATTATGTTATAACAAGCCCTCATAAAACATCCCTCCCCAGTTTTTCTGTAGTGCCCTTCAAGTACTGGAAGGCTGCTCTAAGGTCTCCTTGGAGCCTTCTCCCCTCCAGGCTGAACAGCTCCAACTCTCTCAGCCTGTCCCCATAGCAGCCCTCTGATCATCTTTGTGGCCTCCTCTGGACCCTCTCCAGCAGTTTGATGAACTGCCAGCAAGGTATTTCCCTCAATCTAACAATTGTTCCCTCCTCTCCCATAACCTGAGATCTAAGCTCTGTTAAGTGAGCCAGGGCCAGAGCTTGCACTGCCAGTCAGGAGGAGAATTCATTGGAAAGGAGAATCTTTGCCTCTTTGGAAATGGAGAAGTTATTGAATGGTCACTAATTGGAAATCCTACGAGTCCTTGGTGGATTAAAGAAGATTAATGGAGAAGGAAGAGATCAGACACTGATGGAGTGGCCCTAGTCTCTAAGTAGCTGGATTGCCCACTCCTAAACATGGTGTAGTAGCTTTTAGAGAAGATTTTGAAGTATTGATTTATTTGTTGCATAGCTAATGTTTAATATTTAAAGATAAGAGACTCCCAAGAAAAGTAATATTGGCACAGGATGGGGGCAGCCAGCTAGATGGATGCTTAACACACTCCAACCTGGCCTGGTGAGATTGAGATAAGCTGGATACCTCTCCCCTTGCCAGGGGACTTCAGAGAGTGGGAAGCTCTGGCTTAGGATGTGCACCAAGGGCTGCCCTCACTTCTGTGAGCAGTAAAGCAGAGCTGGTGTCACCGACCACCAAGAACAAGTGATGCAGCAGGGCACAGTGGGAGCACCAAGGGTGTTTCATAGAATCATTGAATTGTCAGGGCTGGGAGGGGCCTCAAGGATCATCCAGTTCCAACCCCCCTGCTGTGGGCAGGGACATCTCACACTAGATCAGGTTGCTCACAGCCACATCCAGCCTGGCTGCAAAAACCTCCAGGGATGAGGCTTCCACCACCTCCCTGGGCAACCTGTTCCAGTGGGCCTTCTCTGGACATGCTACAGCACATCCAGATCCTTCCTGTAATAGGAATCATAGAATTGTTTTGGGTTGGAAAGCCCTCTAAGATCCCACTGTACCCAAGGCCACTAAACCATGTCCCAAAGTGCTGTGGCCACACATTTCTTGAACAGCTTCAGGGATGGGGTCACCACCACCTCAGACATTTCAGCCATGCCTGGGCCACTCAAGGACTGGAGTGCTGTAGAGGACATCCTGCTCTCCTGCTAGCATAGCCAGCAGGTTGAGGGAGGTGATTCTCCCCCTATGCTCTGCTCTGGTGAGATCCCACCTGGAGCACTGTGTCCAGTTCTGGAGCCTCTGTGCCAGGAAGGATCTGGGGGTGCTGGAAGGTGTCCAGAGAAGGGCCACAAGGATGAGCAGAGGGCTGGAGCTGCTCTGCTATGAGGACAGACTGAGGGAGTTGGGGTTGTTCAGTCTGGAGAAGAGAAGGCTCTGAGGAGACCTTCTTCTGGCCTTCCAGTATCTGAAGGGGGCTACAAGAAAGCTGGGGAGGGACTTTTGAGGGTGTCAGGGAGTGATAGGACTGGGGAGGATGGAGCAAAACTAGAAATGGGTGGATTCAGATTGGATGCTAAGATGGAGTCACTGCTGGGAAATGCATCTCAGAGTGGGATGCAGGCTACCCCAAGAGGGAAAATCAGTATTCACACATACAAGGGAAAGAAATTCATCCTGCAATAATATCTAGGCAAGTTCAGAGCTGGTGAGAGGGGGAGAGTGGAAGCAGAGGCCAGCACGAAGTAGGACAGCAGGAGAATGTAGGTAGGGAGGACACAAGAGGGTCATTCAAGGTCAAACTTGATGGAGCTTTGAGGAACTTGATGTAGTTGGAGGGGTTCCTGTTCACTGCAGGAAGGTTGCACAAGATGACCTCTGAGGGTCCCTTCCAACCCAGTGCATCCTGTCTCTCTTCCTACTGTGCCCAGGTTTCTGTTTCCACCCTTTCTCAGTCCACTGAAACCATAAGATTTTGGACCTCCTTGTGCTCTCTGCCTGGGCAGCAGCTGCCCCAGTTAGGGACTGGTCTAGCCAAGGAGCTCCAGATGGGACACACAGGATGGGATGCTCTTTGAGGAAAAGCATGGGTGCAAGGTGGGGGAGAGTGGCTGCTCCTCCATCCCCTGCTGCAGACATGAACAAGCTCCCCAGTGGGCAGGACAAGGGAGGGGTTCTGCTCCTGTGGCAGCTGCACAGCAGTGTCATTGTCTCAACTCTGCTCCCTCCAAGCTGGGGCCAAGGTATCTGCTCTGTGGCTGGAGACATTCAGCATCTCCAAGGATGGTCCAACATCCAGGAAAGCAAACTGCCTGGTTCCTGGGTGCAAGGGGTGGGGAGAGTGGCTGCTCCTCCATCCCCTGCTGCAGACACAGACCTCACCCATCACACCTCTGGTTCCCTCCTGCCTGGCCCTTTCTGGCTCTGGCATTTGGGAGCAGAGGCCAACATAAGCGCTAATTAGTGCCAACTGTTGTGCAGCTTTTCATCTTCCAGGAGCTGGGCCGAGAACATAAACTAATTTTCCTTAGATCTTTCTCCAGCTGCTGACAGGGCTTGGATTTAAACCCAGGGAATTAGATTTGAAAAGCTCCAGATCTCGTTAATAATCTGTGGAGCCATTAAGTGCACTCAGTAGAGGTTTTACCACCATCTTTCTGCCATTGCAGGAGAGAATTACACGACCTCCTTCCCAGCCTTGGGGGGCAATGGTACAAGTGGCTTCTCCTGCAGTTAAGCTGAGGAAACAGCCAGGGATCCCACGCCAAGGGCATCGGTTTGGAAACAATTAGGGGAGAGGAGATGGGAAGCCTTTTTTTATCTTTGGCCTTGATTGCATTTCAAACCTGATCCCCCCCCAGCCTTTCATTTACATATCAAAATGATTGCCTGCTAAATTCAACAGATTGCTGCACTTCTGCAGGTAATTTGCCTCTCAGAGGCTGGTCGCAGGAGCAGAGAACGGTAGGGGTTGGGGTTGGAAGGGAGCGCTGGAGATCGTTGAGTCCAGCCCCCAGCCTGCCAGGGCAGGGTCACCTAGAAAAGGCCACACAGGGGCATGTCCAGGTGATGTGACCATGAGCCAGCAGTGTGCTCTTGTGGCCAGGAAGGCCAATGCCATTCTGGGGTGGATCAGAAGGGCTGTGACCAGTAGGTCGAGAGAGATTCTCCTTCCCCTCTACTCTGCACTGGTGAGGCCACATCTGGAATATTGTGTCCAGGTCTGGGCCCCTCAGGTCAAGACAGACAGTGAGCTGCTTGAGAGAGTCCTGCACAGAGCCACGAGGGTGATGAAGGGAGTGGAACATCTTCTGTATGAGGAGGGACTGAAGGAGCTGAGGGCTCTTTAGCTTAGAGGAGAGGAGGCTGAGAGGTGACCTCACTGCTGTTGCTAAAGCTGTGCAGGGTGAGTGCCCAGAGGCTGGAGCCAGGCTCTGCTGGGTGGTGCCCAGTGCCAGCACAAGGGGCAGAGGTGGAAATTGCAGCAAAGAAACTTCTCCTCATCTCCAGCCTAAGCCTCCCCTGACACAATTTCAGTCCATTTCCTCTTGTCCTATCACCATTTTTTGGTTGGGAAAAAACTTCTAAGGTCATCAAGTCCAAGCATGACCATTAAATCACAGCCCCAGGTGGGTTCATTTCCCCCTGTCAGCTCCTCAGGCTCCCAGCAGAAATGCACAGAGCTCCATCCTGCATGGCAAAACTCCTTCCTCCACTGCCCAGCAGCCTGCCAACAGCCTGAGCATCACCAGCCCCTCCACTGGGCACCAGCACTGGGAGATGCCCAGGGGCACACAGCTTGTCCCTCCCCGGGGACCTGCAGTTTAGGAGGGGCAGTAGGGCATGGGAGAGGAGAGGAGAGGAGAGGAGAGGAGAGGAGAGGAGAGGAGAGGAGAGGAGAGGAGAGGAGAGGAGAGGAGAGGAGAGGAGAGGAGAGGAGAGGAGAGGAGAGGAGAGGAGAGGAGAGGAGAGGAGAGGAGAGGAGAGGAGAGGAGAGGAGAGGAGAGGAGAGGAGAGGAGAGGAGAGGAGAGGAGAGGAGAGGAGAGGAGAGGAGAGGAGAGGAGAGGAGAGGAGAGGAGAGGAGAGGAGAGGAGAGGAGAGGAGAGGAGAGGAGAGGAGAGGAGAGGAGAGGAGAGGAGAGGAGAGGAGAGGAGAGGAGAGGAGAGGAGAGGAGAGGAGAGGAGAGGAGAGGAGAGGAGAGGAGAGGAGAGGAGAGGAGAGGAGAGGAGAGGAGAGGAGAGGAGAGGAGAGGAGAGGAGAGGAGAGGAGCTTTAGAATCATTTGGGAGTTACAGCATTTCAAACCTTTCTATCATTTTTTTTTTGACTCTGTTCTGCCCTTCTGTTTGGTACAAAATGTAGGACAGGGCGAGAAAGGCTATGGAATATGGATAAAGTATGTGAGAGAGCAGAGGGAGCCGTGGAGATGGATTAGATTGGAAGGGACCTTGGAGATCATCTACTCCAACCTCCCTGCCATGGGTAGGGACTTCCCTCAATTAGACTTGGCTGCTCAAGGCCTTATCCAAGCTGGCCTTGAACATATCCAGGGAAGGGACATCCACAACCTCTCTGGAAAACCTATTGCAAAGTCTCACCACCCTCATGCAGAAGAATTTCTTGCTAAGCTGCAGTCTAACCCTGCTCTGCTTCAGCTTCAAACCATTCCTCTTTGTCCTGTCCCTAAACACCCTCATGAAAAGTCCCTCTGCAGCCTTCCTCTAGGGTCCCTTCAAGACTTGCCACTTCCCTGTGACTTGGCAACCTTTCCCTGAACAAAAAGATTCACAAGAGCTGAAGCAACAACCACAACAGCCTGAAACCCCTCGAGGATTAACCTTTGTGATTTCCTGGGCAGCTGCAGGGAAAGGAAATCTTTTTCTCTGGACTTGTGGAGTCCTTAATAAATCTTACATTAAAAAAACCCAAGCCCCACAACCCAAATTCCCCAAAATCATGTGCTATGCCTCATTTGCCCCCGTGATGGCCTGTCTCCTTGAGATCTAATGGGAAACTTAATGACCCCTGAATTTTACTCCTGCACAAAGTGCTCCTGAAGGACCTGGTAAGTGTTCAGAAATGATGAAGCTCAGACAGTCTTGGCCAAAGCTCTTGACATGGATTACATTAAAATCAGTTAGGAAAGCTCAGATGAGGAGGTTTTGCTAACTTCAGCAAGCAACATGGTTAACCCTGGTGTGCCCTGCTTGGCTTCTTTCCTGCTCCTGCAATGGCCTGGTGCAGCCAGGAATTTTCCTGATCAAGGCTGGGTGTTCTCCCTTTGCTCTGGCAGTGTCAAGCTCGACAGTCAAGAGGCAGGACTGAGCCCATAGGGTCATCTGAGCAAGGAAGCAGAGGTCCCAGCTGCTGATGCAGTCTGACAAATCCTTGCATGACAAGAAGTTTCCCAAGTGCTCTGTGAGATCCAGGTCCCAAGGGGAAAGACAGGAGTGCCTCTCCCCAGGCTGACACTGACCAGCACCCTCACTGCTCCTTCAGGGCCCAATGCACAGAATCAAAGAACAGAACCAAAGAACCACTAAGGATGGAAACCACCTTTAAGATCATTGAATCCAGCTCTAACCCAGCTACCACAACCACTAAACTACATCCTGAGGCACTGAACACCTTCTTGAACACCTCCAGGGATGGGGATTCCACCACCTCCCTGGGCAACCTGTTCCAATCCCTGACCACTCTTGCAGCAAAGAAATTTGTGCTCATCTCCAGCCTAAACCTCCCCTGGCACAATTTCAGGCCATATTCTATTCTATTCTATTCTATTCTATTCTATTCTATTCTATTCTATTCTATTCTATTCTATTCCACTCTATTTTATTCTACTCTACTCTACTCTACTCTACTCTACTCTACTCTACTCTACTCTACTCCTATTCTATTCTACTCTATTCCACTCTATTCCACTCTATTCTATTCTGTTCTGTTCTGTTCTGTTCTGTTCTATTCTTCTTGCCCTATTACTAGTTCCTAGCCTACCATCTAGTCCCAACCCCCCACCCTTGTCCTGTGGTTGCCAGATGTATTTTGAGCTGAGGAGGAGCTCAATCTTAGACCTAACACAGGCTGTAGATATATTCAGCTCAGTATCTTTTATCCCTAAAGGAAGGAAAAGCAATAACAGTTGGTGTCTTCTGAGGCTGCTGAGGAAACACCCCAGGTCCTGTAGACAAAGTGCTCAGCTTCTACTGATCCCCTCAAAAGCAACTTGTGAGAGATCAGCTCTGCTCCAGCCTGCTGCCTACCCCGGGCTTCTAAAGCTCAGCAGCTGATGAAATCATCTTGCATCATCTTGCCTTTTCAGGAAGCTGCTGTTGTGCCAGCTCTCTGTGGAATTCCAGGAGGCAGTGACAGGTCTTGCCCAGAGAAGAAGATCATCTGCATCAGCATAAACTCAAATAAAAGATTTTTATCTCTTTTTTCCTTCCAGGCAAAACCAAACCAAACCAAACCAAACCAAACCAAACCAAACCAAACCAAACCAAACCCAACCAAACCAAACCAAACCAAACCAGACCAGCAGGGATCTCCAGCCCAGATAGAATCATAGAATCAGCCTGGTTGAAAAAGACCTCAGAGATCATCAAGTCCAACCAATTACCTAATGCCTAACACCTCCTGACAACTAAACCATGGCTCCAAGTGCCACATCCAAGCCTTTTTTGAACACCTCCAGGGACAGGGACTCCACCACCTCCCTGGGCAGCACATTCCAATGGGCAATTACTCTTTCTGGCAAGAACTTTCTCCTCACCAGGAGCCTAAACTTCCCCTGGCACAGCTTGAGACTGTGTCCTCTTGTTCTGGTGCTGGTTGCCTAGGAGAAGAGACCAACCCCCACCTGGCTACAACCTCCTTTCAGGTAGTTGTAGAGAGCAAGAAGGTCTCCCCTGAGCCTTCTCTTCTCCAGGCTAAGCAACCCCAGCTCCCTCAGTCTCTCCTCACAGGGTCGTGCTCCAGACCTCTCCCCAGCCTCATTGCCCTTCTGACAGAGCCCAGGATGGTGCAGCTAATGCCCTCACTTCTCCTCTTCAGCTGTGCTGCTGTGGGACTGACAAGGAGAGAGATGACCCAAATGACAGATTCCCTTGATAGCAAAAGCTCTGGTAATAAAATGAAGAGCAGAGAAATAAATCTCTCTATTCATTTTTAAAACTGTTTCCCCTCCCTCTGCATGAGCTGTGAGAGACAAATTGAAGCTAAGGCACACACTTGAAGGGTCTTCAAGCCAACCCTACCATCCATCACAGCCCTGCATGCTGAGGGAGTCACAGACCTTTTACTGCCTGTCCCTAAGGTGGGGGCCACTTCACCCTTACTCCTCAACCAAGGGTCTTCAGCTGGTAAAAGAGATCCCATTCCTCCCATCAGCAGCCATGCTCATTTCACAGTCACACAATCCCAGCGTGGTGGGGGGTTGGAAGTGACCTCTGGAAATCCAATCCAACCCCCCTGCTAAAGCACAGCAGCTTGCACAGCTGGCTCTGCAGTCTCTCAGAGAAGGAGACTCCACAACCTCTCTGGGCAGCCTTCTCCAGGGCTCCAGCACCCTCACACCTACTGTTTAGGTTTAGGCTGGATGTTAGTAAGAAGTTCTTCCCAGAAAGAGAGAATGGCCATTGGAATGTGCTGCCCAGGGAGGTGGTGGAGTCACCATCACTGGAGGTGCTTAGGAAGAGCCTAGATGAGGCACTTGGTGCTATGGTTTAGTTGACAGTGTTGGGTGATAGGATAGACTCAATGATCTCAAAGGTCTTTCCCAACCTGGTTGATTCTATTCTATTCTATTCTATTCTATTCTATTCTATTCTATTCTATTCTATTCTATTCTATTCTATTGGAAAACTTCACACAAAACCTCCACTAAAGTGATTAGAAAGAGCCTGGATGAGGCACTCAGTGCCATGGTGTAGTTGATTAGATGGTGTTGGGTGATAGGTTGGACTTGATGATCTCAAAGCTCTTTCCCAACCTGCTTAATTCTGTATTCTGCATCCAAAAATCCTCTTCTGGTGAAACTTGTGGACGCTCTAAGAGCTCTCTCACCTTGTTTCCAGGCGAGTGCCCACACACATTAGAATAGAATAGAATAGAATAGAATAGAATAGAATAGAATAGAATAGAATAGAATAGAATAGAATAGAATAGACCAGGTTGGAAGAGACCTTCAAGATCATCACATCCAACCTATCATCCAGCACCACCTAATCAACTAAACCATGGCACCAAGCACCCTATCAAGTCTCCTCCTGAACACCTCCAGTGATGGTGACTCCACCACCTCTTCAGGCAGCCCATTCCAATGGGCAATCACTCTCTCTGTGTAAAACTTCCTTCTAACCTCCAGCCTACACCTCCCCTGGTGCAGCCTGAGACTGTGTCCTCTTGTTCTGGTGCTGGTTGCCTGGGAGAAGAGACCAACCTCTGCCTGTCTACAACTTCCCTTAAGGTATTTGTAGAGAGCAATAAGGTCACCCAAGTCTCGTCTTCTCCAGGCTAAACACCCCCAGCTCCCTCAGTCTTTCCTCGTAGGGCTTGGGTTCCAAGCCCCTCACCAACTTTGTTGCCCTTCTCTGGAGACCCTCCATCAAGTCAACCTCCTTCCTAAACTGAGGGGCCCAGAACTGGACACAGGACTCGAGGTGTGGCCTAACCAGTGCAACATTGCCACACTAACATTGCAACCTCACATTGCAACCCTGCCCATTTTTCCACAACGCTGGGGCTGCCACCTCTCACTGGGGAGGCAAACCCCAACAGCCCCAGCCAGAAGAGCCCTGGTTTGGGGTGTTTGTTGTTGTTTCTCTTGGTAAGCTGAGCAGCACCAGCACCACCACCACCCCAAAGCAGGAGTGTTAAAACTGCAGCCTGGATACAAAGAGCCCCCGACCAGATCGAGGCAGCAGCTTTCCTTCCAGCTGTCACCCAGCCAAGCCAATTGCATCTGAAGAACCTGTGACTACATATGTTATAATTTGATGGCAAATAATCCCATGACCCTATCACAGGCAGGGAAGCTGAAGGTCTCCCAGGCCACCAGATAAATGTGAGGCACAGCTATGGATATAATCATTTAAGACCCGAAAAATGAAAGTAATGGATGAACAGTGGATTTCAATTATCCTTAGATAATTCAAATTACTTTAAATAGATAGCTGACCTACTAAAAACTGCCTGGTCTCCAGGCTTGCATTTGCTGCCCAATTCAGATAATGACTGTTTGATCCCATTCCTCTCCATCCCTGGTTCCTCCCCCCACCCCCACCGCCCCCCTTCCCTTTCTTCACGGAACAGTAAAATTGTTAATGGCAGTGAAGGGTTTCTTTTGGAGCTGAACTTGCAGTAACCTGCTGTTCAACACTTCCCCATGTTAAATTCAGTTGTTACAGCAGTGACATTTGCAGCTTGAGAAGGTTTAAGGCTGGCTTGGTGGCATTCGCTCCTGGAACAAGCAAGGGTTGAAGGAAGCAGCCGGAAGTTTTGCTTCAGGACTAAGGAGGCTGAGGGACCTGGGGCTTTTTAGTCTGGAAAAGAGAAGGCTGAGAAGGGGATTTAATAAATGTTTATCAATATCTGAGGGCTGGGGGTCAGGAGGGAGGGGGCTCTGCTCACTTGCTCCCTGGGATAGGACAAGGAGCAATGGATGTCAGCTGCAGCACAGGAGCTTCCACCTCAACACAAGGAGGAACTTCTTTACTGTAAGGGTCACAGAGCACTGGAACAGGCTGCCCAGAGAGGTTGTGGAGTCTCCTTCTCTGGAGACTTCCAAGGCCTGTCTGGATGTGTTCCTGTGTGCCCTGAGCTCCTGCTCTGGCAGGGGGGTTGGACTCAATGATCTCTTTGTGTCCCTTCCAACCCCTGACATCCTGTGATCCTGTGTAGTCATTTTGCCATCACCTTGTTGGCTATTGGAAAATTAACCTTGTGCAGTCTCAGAGAAGGAAAGAGCTGGGGGGGGGGGGGAGAGGGGGAGGGAAAAAAGGTTTAATTGCATGAGTAATGAACTCCAGGATCTGCACACCTGCTGTGCTACACACACTCCTAGAGTTCAGGATCATTATTAAGTTACTGCATCATTTGTATTGTGTTCAGACCCAGGAGTTGTAGTCATGGACTGAAATCCTGCTGTGCCAGGTGAGATACCAACATGCAACAGAAAGATCATCTGCCCTCCAAGGGGCAGGGGGTGGCTCTACTGAACTTGCTTGCTTGGAGGTTAAGCATTTGATTTCCTTGAGCAAACTCATCTCTCCAATGTTGGTAGAGAAGAGAGGTGCTTCCAGAGCAGGGCTGAGAGCCCTGGGGCTGTTGAGCCTGGAGAAGAGCAGCCCCAGAGGGGATCTGAGCAATGCTCAGCAAGAGCTAAAGGGTGGGGGGCAAGAGGATGAGGCCAGACTCTTCTCAGTGATGCCCAATGACAAGACAGGGGGCAGTGGGCACAAACTGAACTTAAGGAAGAAAATCTTCTTTGCTGTGAGGGTGCTGGAGCCCTGGAGCAGGCTGCCCAGAGAGGTTGTGGAGTCTCCTTCTCTGAAGAGATTCCAAACCCCCCTGGCCATTGTGATCCTGGGTAAGCTGCTGTGGGTTCCCCTGCTTTAGCAGGGGGCTTAGGCTGGATGGTCTCCAGAGGTGCCTTCCAACCCCCTAGCATGGTGGATTCTGTGGCTGATCCTGTCTAAATCAGTCACTGCTCTCAGAACAGGGGGGCACCAGCATCACACCACTGTCAGACAGGGAAGCCTGAACGAGGAGGTTAGAGGAGATGGCTAACAGCTGCAGCATGATGAGATAAATTTCCCTCAACCTTTACAGTCTAAAGAATGTCACTGTCAACAATAAAGCATCCAACAGGTATTTTTGATAGGCACAGACCATGTGTTCAAGCAGCAAGGTGAACAAAGTGATGGAAAAAGAAAAGGTCCATGGCTAGACAGGCAGCCAAAAGTGCAGGTGTCTGGATTCATTCCATGTCATCTCTCTGAGCTGGAGTTTGGAGCACAGCTGCTGGATGTTCTCTTTGTACTCAGTGGCTACAGACAGCTATTTCCAGAGGTGACTCAGATCAGGGGATGGTCAGGCTGTAAGAGTCCCTCAATTAAGTGACTAAAACTTCATTTGATGAATGTCCAAGCAGCGAATTCTTTCATCCACTTGGTCAGAATTCACAGGAATTGAAGCTGCTCTGACCTAACCATTGCAGTGCCTCTCTGCACAGGTCCCTCCCAGGGGAAATGCTGACAGGGGAACTCAGGACATTCACCACCTGGCTCAGAAGTCAGTATCTGAAGGCAGTGATGTCAATCCTCTTCTCTATATGCCCATTTGGTTCCACTGTCTGTAAAGGGACTCCAGGACCTCACTGTAGTTTGCTCAGCTGTTGGCATTTATATTGCTGAGATATCATAGATTCATAAAGGTTTGAGAAGTCTCTCTTTCTTTGCTCCCTCCTCCTAGAGGCAAAAGCCTCTGGGTTTTCTCCAGCACTTGAGTTTCCCTACACATTGTAGAGTGAGTCCAAGAGCCCCAGGTACGAAGAGGACACCACCCAAAACACAGCACCCCAGACTGCATTGCTCTGTCATGGCACTGACAAGAGGCAGTGGATAGAAACTACAGCACAGGAGGTTCCACCTCAAGATGAAGAGGAACTTCCTCACTATGAGGGTCACAGAGCCCTGGAGCAGGCTGCCCAGAGAGGTTGTGGAGTCTCCTTCTCTGGAGACTTTCCAGCCCTGTCTGGATGTGTTCCTGTGTGACCTGTGCTGGATTCTATGCTCCTGCTCTGGTGGTGGGGGTTGGAACCAATGATCTCCTGAGGTCCCTTCCAACCCCTAACATCCTGGGATCCTGTGATCCTGTAACCACATGGATCCCTATAGGTTAGGCAGAGTCCATATGGGCTACCAAAGGTTAGCTGTGCTGGAACTTGCATCCCAAAATATTCCAGTCTCTTTGCAAAGGATCCCCTGGGTACACAAGGAGCACACACCTGCACTGGAGCTGGAGCATCCCAGCACATCATCATGTTGAACATTTAGGAAGGAGAAGATGGGATGCACCTGCTGATGACTCTTCCAGCTACATTGCAGCTACATCTGCACTTCTCTGGTAAATGTCCCAACAATTTCCTAACGGAGGAATGATTTGAGCAGCTACAGAGTCAGGGGAGATGTATGGGATGAGAAGAGACTTTTGCTGACTTTATTCATCACTCCTAATTGCTAAGTAAACAATGAGTGGAAAAATATTCTCCACATTCATCCTCTCTTGTGAGCAACTGCTTCCTAAAGCTACAGATTTTATCTGCTGGGGAAGGGCAGGTGGGGAGAGGTGAAGAGCCAAACAGAAGGAAACATTGAGGCTGGAATTCTGCCACTCTGCTCTGCTCTGGTAAGACCTCACCTGCAGTAGGATAGAATAGAATAGACCAGACCAGACCCGACCAGGTTGGAAAAGACCTTTGAGATCGAGTCCAACCTATCACCCAACACCATCTAATCAACTAAACCATGGCACCAAGTACCCCATCCAGGCTCTTCCTAACCACCTCCAGTGATGGTGACTCCACCACCTCCCTGGGCAGCACATTCCAATGGCCAATCTCTCTTTCTGTGGAGAACTTCTTCCTATCATCCAACCTAAACCTCCCCTGGCACAGGACTGTGTCCTCTTGTTCTGTTCCTGGTTGCCTGGGAGAAGAGACCAACCCCCACCTGGCTACAACCTCCCTTCAGGCAGTTGTAGAGAGCAAGAAGGTCTCCCCTGAGCCTCCTCTTCTCCAGGCTAAGTACTGTGTTCAGCTCTGAAGCCTCCAACATAGGAAGGACATGGACCAGATGGAGTGGGTCCAGAGGAGGCCACAAAGATGATCAGAGGGCTGCAGCACCTCTGCTGTGAAGAAAGGCTGAAAGAATTGGGGCTGTTCAGCCTGGAAAAGAGAAGGCTCCAGGGAGACCTTAGAGCTGCATTTCAATGTGAAGGGGACTTGAAGGAAGGCTGGGGAGGGACTGTTTAGAAGGGTCTGTGGGGATGGGACAAGAGGCAGTGGTTGGAAACTGTAGCAGGGGAACTGTAGCAGCCACAGGCTGGGGACAGAGTGGCTGGAGTGCAGCCAGGCAGAGAGGGACCTGGGGGTGCTGGTCGATGGTAGGCTGAACATGAGCCTGCAGTGTGCCCAGGCAGCCAAGAGGGCCAATGGCATCCTGGCCTGCATCACGAACAGTGTGGCCAGCAGGAGCAGGGAGGTCATTCTGCCCCTGTACACTGCACTGGTTAGGCCACACCTCGAGTCCTGTGTCCAGTTCTGGGCCCCTCAGTTTAGGAAGGAGGTTGACTTGCTGGAACGAGTCCAGAGAAGAGCAACAAAGTTGGTGAGGGGTTTGGAACACAGCCCTATGGGGAGAGGCTGAGGGAGCTGGGGTTGCTCAGCCTGGAGAAGAGGAGACTCAGGGGTGACCTTATCACTCTCTACAACTACCTGAAGGGAGGTTGTAGACAGGCTGATGATGGTCTCTTCTCCCAGGCACCCAGTACCAGAACAAGAGGACACAGTCTCAGGCTGCGCCAGGGGAGGTTCAGGTTGGATGTTAGGAAGAAGTTCTACACAGAAAGAGTGATTGCCCATTGGAATGGGTTGCCCGGGGAGGTGGTGGAGTCGCCATCATTGAAGGTGTTCAGGAGGAGACTTGATGGGGTGCTTGGTGCCATGGGTTAGCTGTTTGGGTGGGTTGGATTGGTTGATGGGTTGGACACGATGATCTTGAAGGTCTCTTCCAACCTGGTTTGGTTTATTCTAATAAAGGTTTAAGCCAAACAGAATTTAGGTTGGACCTTAGGAGGAAGTTCTTTACTGTGAGGGTGGTGAAACACTGGAACAAGCTGCCCAGGGATGTGGTTGAGGACCCATCCCTGGAGACATTCAAGGTCAGACTTGATGTGAACCTGATCTAGTTGAAGGTGTCCCTGCTGCCTGCAGGGGGGTTGCACAAGATGCTCTTTGAAGATCCCTTTCAGCCCAATGAAATCTGTGAAGCTGTGAACATTGCTCTGGTCTGTTGTCAACGCTGAAAGTGCAGCACTAAAGCTCAGCCAAGCCAGAGCCGGTTTTGGACTAGGCACACCAGTTTTCAGTGAGAGCATAAGAAAGGCTTCCCAGAGTAAAATAAATTCTTTTCTGAACTTCCCACATTTTTCTGCTTCTATTAAGATGTGGATTAATCTAATTGCATTGTTCCTAATCTCAGTGTTCACATGCCTAACGAGACAGCTGACAAGCTCTTCAATTAGAGACACCACATTAAGTTGATTGAGTCCCAGAGCTTGCTTTATCCTGACCTTGGTTATCCCAATGTAACCATGTTTTGAGGGGGAAAAGGCCATGAATCCAAGGTCTACCTGACTGGCTGCATGACTCTGGTGTGTGTTTCCCATAGAATCACAGAATTGGCAGGGTCAGAAGGGACCTCAAGGATCAGCCAGCTCCAACCCCCCTGCCATGGGCAGACACACCTCACACTACAGCAGGTTGCTCACAGCCACATCCAGCCTGGCTGCAAAAACCTCCAGGCATGAGGCTTCCACCACCTCCCTGGGCAACCTGTGCCAGTCTCTCACCACCCTCTAGTTCTAGTTCTAGTTCTAGTTTTGCTCCATCCCCTCCAGTCCTATCACTCCCTGATACACTCAAAAGTCCCTCCCCAGCTTTCTTGGAGCCCCCTTCAGATACTGGAAGGACACAATTAGGTCTTCTTGGAGCCTTCTCCTCTCCAGACTGAACAGCCCCAGCTCTCTCAGTCTGTCCACACAGCAGAGCAGCTCCAGCCCTCTGCTCATCCTCATGGCCCTTCTCTGGATACCTTCCAGCACCTCCAGCTCTTTCTTGTCATAGAGGCTCCAGAACTGGACACAGTGCTCCAGGTGGGGTCTCACCAGAGTGGAGAATCACCTCCCTTGCCCTGCTGCAGCCCAGGCTCTGGTTGGCTTTCTGGGCTGCAAGTGCACACTGGTGGCTCATGGTGAGCTTCTCATCCACCAAGCAGCCTAAATTAACCACAAGGTCTTGAGCTGGGTCTTCAGCCAGACCAGACTGGGAGTGTTCATCCAGAGCCATAGAACAGACTCCTGTTACTGCACTGAGTAAACAAGCAGAGAACAGAAATCCTCCTCACATTTCAAACAGAGGAGAAGGAACATTACAGCAGGACCTTCTTGATTTACCAGCTAAGGTCAGAACCTTTGACCATCAGGGTTATTGCAGAGCAAAAAGCAGCACTGTCATTTCCAGTAAGGCAAGAAAAGGTTGGGGTTCTTTACTTTGGAGGAGGGGTGAACCTGCTGTGGGAAGAGGAGGGGGACGGGGGATGGGGGGTACCCAAGCACACCTCCTCCAGAAATGATATGGAATTATTAACAGCTCCCCCCAAAAATGTGGTTTGCTCTTTTCACCAGCACAGTAAGTTGGACTGGGGACTTTCTGAAGCACTCCCCTTCATCCCAGCCCCTGAGGATGCTGCCTCCCCCTGCAAAGCAGCTGCTGGGCTCAAGCCCACACCGACAGCACCCAGTTTCCCAAACCCAAAGCAGACTATGCAGTTTGATGCTGAAAGTCAGATATGTTTTAATTAACCACTTCTAATTGTCCCACAAATGGCTTTAAAATTGCAGCTAATCATTTAAAAGCCCAACCACCACTAGATGCTCTCAGTGCTGAGTTTGTGAGCATCTGGTGCCCTTTGGAAGATGATGAACAGGACCATTTTCTTCGTGCTCAGCTCTTTCCTAAGAGGAGAACCTTCCAGGCTTGTATTGGTTAATATTAATAGTGGAGTTCTGTGTTAATTGACTAAGAGGAATGAAATTCCTCTTGTAAGAGAGAAAATGACTCTCAGTGCTTCCACTGGGATATCTTCTACATGGCTGCATCCATTAATTTGTGGAGAATCTTGAAGTTGTGTAGAATTTCATCTGACAACTCATCCTAGGCAGCATGAAATCCACTGACTCCACAAAGGCCTCCTCAACCCAGCTGAAAAACCTGCCTGGAGCTTTTGACAGGGACTCTAATAGTCATTCTGCTGCGGCTCCAGGTAGTTCTCATCCCTTCTGATGACTCAGAAGGAACAGCTCCTGGATTGTCCCTGCACTCCTGTTGCAAGATTAAGGAAATGGGTGCCATGGTTTAGTCAGGAGGTCTGTGGTGACAGGTTGGACTTGATGAGCTTTGAGGTCTCTTCCAACCTTGGTGATTCTGGGATTCTGTGTGAGATCTGAGCAGCAGAGGAGGCTTCAGGTGTCTCTGACTTCATGGCACAACGCTGTACCCGAAATGGCAAACGGCCAAGAGAAGAAGGGATACAGCTGAGGTTTGTGCTGTTGCTTGTTCCTTGGGAGAAGACCAAACCCCACCTGGCTCCAGCCTCCTCTCAGGGAGCTGTAGAGAGCAAGGAGGTCTCCCCTCAGCCTCCTTTTCTCCAGGCTGAACACCCCCAGTTCCCTCAGCTGCTCCTCACCAGACCTCTTCTCCAGACCCTTCCCCTTCTCTGGACCTGCTCCAGCCCTTAAATGTCCTTCTTGGAGCCTGGGTCCCAAAACTCAAGGTGTGGCCTCACCAGTGCTGAATACAGGGGGACAAACCCTCTCTGGCACTAAGACAAACTCCTGGCAGCATGATGGCAGCCAGTCCCTGATGATCCTTCTGCAAGGCTGCCCCAGAGAGAAGTGATGCCCTCTGTAATTTCTCAGCCTTTAGTGATTTTTTGGGGTACCTCACTCTGCTCTGCAGGGCCAAACACCCTGTGGGCAGCTCCAGAGCCTTGCTCTGGGTCATACCTAGAGTCTCAGTATGTGAAACTCAGCAGAGCAAGCTGGGCAAAGAGCAGTGGGGTAGCTGCTCTGACCTGGGAGACGGTGCAGGACTCTGCCCTTGACATGCCCTTCTCCATCCTTCCAGAGGAGGAGGAACAATCCCAGCTGGAAGGATTTTGTTGCTATGGCTGGGTTTTTGGGTGACCTCTGGAAAGTGCCCTACTCACTTCAGATTTTTACAGAGCAATTAAATGGGAGGAAAGCAAAGTCCTTCACAGCTCACTGACCTCAGGCACCATCTCCTCTCTGAGCCGTCACGAGACACATCGCTCTCCCTGGCCAGTTCCACCAGGTTTCAAGAGACTATTTCAGGACTGGGCTTGCATTTCACACAGAGCCATCTCAGAGCTGGTTCTTGCTCTGTTTCCAGATTGCATTGATCACACACTTCCCAGAAATAAATTCACCTTTGAGATTTTAACTCAGAGTAGCTATACCTAAGCCAGATGGCGACCGCCACGGTGCTCTGAGGGGGTGGAGTGTTTCTTGGAACCTGGAGAAAAATATCTTGACCTGTAGCCCTGCAACCCTGTCTTTACCTTTCTGGGAGAGGAGAAGTGTCCTCACTCTCCACATTTCAGCATTAAGTCATCCTTTGGATGAAAGGGGCCATTCAAACCCCTCAGAACTCTTCAAGCAGCTCACCCAGCCCCCCAGAGCTGTGAGGATGGCATGGGGACAACGAGCTAAACCTTCTAAGAAATTCTCTAGAAGGACACCTCAGTGTCCTTCTTGGAGTGAGGGGCACAGAGCTGACCCCAGTATTTGAGCTGTGGCCTCACCAGTGCACAATGCCTGCCCTGGTCCTGCTGACCACACTGTTGCTGGTCCAAGCCAGGCTGCTGGTGGCCACCTGGGCACACGCTGTTTCATCTTCAGCTGCCGTTGGCCAGCACTCCCAAGTCCTTTTCAGCCACTCCTCTGCAAGCTTGGAGCATTGCAGGGAGTTCTTGTGACTCAAGAGCAGGACCCAGCACTTGACCTTGTTGAACCTCACACATCCTGATGTTGTGTTTCCTGTAGAGGAGGTTTCAGCCACAGGCTGTGTTTGCCTGGGAATGGTTCCAGGCCTTTCACAGAGGTATTTTTCTGAGGTACACAAGCTCCAGTTAATGCTGAACTGACCTTACTTTGGGGGTCTCAGATGACTGTGAGCTGGAATGTAGGATGAAGCCTCAGCATCCCAACACAGTATTGCAAGGTTACTGATACTCCCTTTCTCTAAAATCTCCTCTGGATGTTAAATTCATAGGAAAAAAGAACCCCAACAACCACCCTTCCCCTGCAGACAGAGGACCATGGGTCTGCTCCAGGCTGGCAAAAGCCAAACCAAAGCCAGACCACTGCTCCCTTCACCCTCACATGCACAGAGTGTGGCAGAGAGAGAAGAGGCTTTCAAGCTTAAAAATGAGCTTTAAGGGCTGAGGTTTATCCTGCTGCAGCTCTGTAAGACATTCACAGCAGAATCAGCCCCCTTGCAGGAAGCAGCTTCTGCAGCTCTCCTTGGATCTTGTACAAGAAGTGTTGGGAGGCTTCTCAGATTTTCTTTGGCTCAAAGAGGATTCTCTCCAAGCCAGCTCACTCGAGTCTAGCTCAAACACCCTCCTCATCTGAGCCTGCTGAGCTGAGTCTATCCCCTGTGTGGTTTCTCCTGCTCTGGGCTTGAGCTGAGTACTGAGAGCAAAAACCCTGTGTTATGGTACTTCAGCTTCTTCTGGGGCTTAGACTTGGAACTCCACCTGGAACAGAGAGATCTGCAACATGGCAGAAGCTTTTCATAGAGTCCATCTGCTCTTCCCCTCTTCTCACTCTCTACAGCTCCCTGACAGAAGGTTGGAGCCAGGTGGAAGTCACTCACTTTTACATAGTAAGAAGTGGTAGGACAAGAGGAATTGGCCTCCAGCTGCACCAGGGGAGGTTTAGTTTGGACATTAGAAGAAACTTCTTCACTGAAAGGGTTCTCAAAGACTGGAACAGGCTGCCCAAGGAGGTGGTTGGATCCTCGTCCCTGGAGGCGCTGAAAAGAGGCAGAGAAGTGGTGCTGAGGGACATGGCTTAGCACCAGGCTTGGTAGAGGTATAGAATGGTTGGACTCCATGATCTTAAAGGTCTCTTGGTAGAGTTATAGAGTGGTTGGACTCCATGATCTTAAAGGTCTCTTGGTAGAGTTATAGAGTGGTTGGACTCCATGATCTTAAAGGTCTCTTGGTAGAGTTATAGAGTGGTTGGACTCCATGATCTTAAAGGTCTCTTGGTAGAGTTATAGAGTGGTTGGACTCCATGATCTTAAAGGTCTCTTCCAACTGAAATTATTCAGTGATTCTGTGAATCTGAGATGGGCAAACCTCCACCCAAACAAAAACAAACCAAAGGAAGAACATCTCTGTCCTGGCAGGAGTTACACATAAGGCACACTGAGCTCTTCAGTTGCAACCTGCTCTCCTGTTGACTCTTTCTTGGTTCCTCAGCTTTCATTGTCATCAACAAAATATGTCAAGTCCCCTGACAACAATCTAATCTTCTTCCCAGATGCATCAACTCAGGCACTCTCCTTTTGCAGAAGAATGTTTCTTCCAAGAAAAAACAATTTGATTTCAGCTGCTGTATCGAGCTGTTGCCTCTGATACTGGTGCTGAGCTTCTCAGGAACTTTCTCAGCTAGAACATTTCTGTTCTGGCAGATCATATCAGAGGAGGGACAACATGATGCCTGCATGCCTGTGCCTTGGCTGCTGTGAATGAAGACATAGACATGGAGACACAGAGAGAGAGGGGAAGACACAAGATGCAGGTACAACCAAACCAAACATGCAGCAATATGCCATGGGTTATGGGGAAGGGACAGATGAAGAAGTGTCTCCTGACTGAGTATCCCCAGTTGAAGGACAAGGAACTTCTGAAGAGAGTCCAAGAGAGGGCCATGGAGATGCTGGGGGGCTTGGAGCATCTCTGTGAGGAGCAAAGACTGAGAGCCCTGGGGCTGTTGAGGCTGGAGAAGAGCAGCCCCAGAGGGGATCTGAGCAATGCTCAGCAAGAGCTAAAGGGTGGGGGGCAGGTGGCTGGGGCCAGACTCTCCTCAGTGGCTCCCAGGGACAGGACAAGGGGAAAAGGGCACAAACTGGAACCCAGGAGGTTGCATCTGAACAGGAGGGCAAAGAATCCTTTGGTGTAAGGGAGCTGGAGGCCTAGAGCAGGCTGCCCAGAGAAGTTGTGGTGTCTCCTTCTCTGGAGAGATTCCAAACCCTCTGGCCATTGTGATCCTGTTCAAGCTGCTGTGGGTGCCCTGCTTTAGCAGGGGGCTTGGACTGGATGGTCTCCAGAGGTCCCTTTCAACACCCAATATACTGTGATTCTGTGACTCTACAGAGGTGATAACACCATCTCATGGTCCACCCTTCTCCTTGTTTTGCTTCTCTTTCCCCTGGAGCTAGTGGCAGGTTTCCCAGTCAGCAGTGATGAGGCTGTTTTATGGCGACTGA
The DNA here is from genome assembly GCF_026170545.1 of Melanerpes formicivorus. NCBI lineage: Eukaryota > Metazoa > Chordata > Aves > Piciformes > Picidae > Melanerpes > Melanerpes formicivorus. The sequence continues at coordinate 58,531 of NW_027142470.1, forward strand.
GATGGGTGGACAGCACAAAAGTGGCATTACCAGCATGGAGGCAGGGGCAGGAGACTGAGCCAAAGGCAGAAGTGACTTGAAAACCTGAGGGAAGGAAAGGCAGGGACTGAAATTCCCCTCTGTTAAACACAGTTAAGAGCCTAGGGGTATCAATCACAGCTGAGCTCTGCATGCTGATGGATGATTGCTGCCTGTCTGCAGCAAGGAGAGCTGGGGACGAGCAGGGTAGGGTTTAGCCAGAGGCAAAGGAGGGTCCTGCAGGCTGGAAGAGATCGAAGCACCGCTGCTCTGAGATGGCTCCTGAGACTGAGACATCATTTATTAGACACTTTCTTAATTAATTTTTGGAGAATGATACAGCTGATTGCTGGCAAGAGGCTATTTGTCAGAAGTGGGTTCCTTTTGCGGGAACAAACGGCACTGCAGGGAGAGCTCCGGGCTGAGCACTTCCTGAGGTCCGGGAAAGACTCTGATCCATGCTCCCTAATAGCCCTGCCCTGCCTGGCCCTTTTCCCAAGAGCAGTCATACTCCAGGTTGAAAACCTCTTATTTCATAGAATCTTCCCAGACTCTTCATAGAACAGTTTGGATTGGAAGGGACAACAACCTCATGCAGTGCTACAGGCTGGGGACACAGTGGCTGGAGAGCAGCCAGGCAGAAAGGGACCTGGGGGTACTGGTTGATAATAGGCTGAACACGAGCCAGCAGTGTGCCCAGGTGGCTGAGGAGGCCAATGGCATCCTGGCCTGGATCAGGAATAGTGTGGCCAGCAGGAGCAGGGAAGTCATTCTGCCCTGTGCTCAGCACTGGTTAGGCCATACCTTGGGTCCTGTGTCCAGTTCTGGGCTCCTCAATTTAAGAAGGACATTGAGACTCTTGAAAATGTCCAGAGAAGGGCAACAAAGCTGGGGAGGGGGTTGGAGCACAGCCCTGTGAGGAGAGGCTGAGGGAGCTGGGGTTGCTTAGCCTGGAGAAGAGGAGGCTCAGGGGAGACCTTCTTGCTCTCTACAACTCTCTGAAGGGAGGTTGTAGCCAGGTGGGGGTTGGTCTCTTCTCCCAGGCAACCAGGAACAGAACAAGAGGACACAGTCTCAAGATGCTCCAAGGGAGGTTTAGGCTGGATGTTAGGAAGAAGTTCTTCACAGAAAGAGATATTGGCCATTGGAATGTGCTGCCCAGGGAGATGATGGAGTCACCATCCCTGGAGCTGATTGGGAAGAGACTGGATGGGGTGCTTGGTGCCATGGTTTAGTTGATTAGATGGTGTTGGGTGATAGGTTGGACTTGATGATCTCAAAGGTCTTTTCCAACCTATTCTATTCTATTCTATTCCATTCTATTCTATTCTATTCTATTCTATTCTATTCTATTCTATTCTATTCTATTCTATTCTATTCTATTCTACTCTACTCTGTTCTGTTCTGTTCTGTTCTTCTATCCTATCCTATCCTATCCTATCCTATCCTATCCTATCCTATCCTATCCTATCCTATCCTATCCTATCCTATCCTTAAAGGTCATCCAGTTCTAACCCCTCTGCATGAGAAGACCCCCAGCCAGAGCACACAGTGTATCCCCCCAGAACAAGACACTTACAGCTGACTGATCATAAAGTGTCATTTTCTATTGACAAATGTGTTTCTATCAATGCCTGTTTGAACCTAAAGCTGAAGGCCCCATGAACACTCCTGCTTGTTTACTCAACAAAACACCCAACCAACCCCCAGCCCCCAACCCAACAACAGATCTCTGACTGAAAAAAAACATTAAAGAAAGCTTCAGAGGTCTTTGTTTCTCTAACAGGAGGGGGGGGAAAGTCCTTCCCTCCCTCCTCTATCCACACTGTTTGATTTATCTGAGTTTATGGTGACAGTTGGGAATCCTCCCAGAGGGACCTTCACATCAAACAGATCAGTACCTGAAGTAAAAGCCAATTTCCCTGCTTTAAGTCTGTTGTGAGATCCCCGTTCATAGCCTTTCTTTTTTTCTGGACCAAATAAATTCCTCACACTAGAGCCCCAGGGGCTCAGGCACCAGAGTCTCCCTGTGTTGTCTGCCATGAGAGCACAGATCATAGAATCACAGAATGGTAGGGCTTGAAAGGGACCTCTAGAGATCATCCAGCCCAACCCCCTGCCAGAGCAGGATCACCCAGGGCAAGTCACACAGGAACACATCCAGGTGGGTCTTGAAAGTCTCCAGAGAGGGAGATTCCACAACCTCACTGGGCAGCCTGCTCCAGGGCTCCAGCACCCTCATAATAAAGGATTTTTTCCCCATGCTGATGTGGAACTTCCCGTGCTCCAGTTTGTATCCGTTGCCCTTCACCCTGTCACAGGACACCACTGAAAAGAGCCTGGCCCCTCCTGCTTGACAGCCACCCTTCAGATCTCTGCAAACATTGAGCAGTTGTTCCCTCAGGCTGCTCTTTCCCAGATCAAACAGCCCCCAGATCTCCAAATCAGCCCCACAGACCTGCCCTGGCTGAGGTTCTCAGCAAAGCCCTGCCTCCAGGATTTAGATGCTTGCTTCACACGAGCACAGGCCAATTTCCCTGCTTCAGATTTAAAGCCTGTGGTGACTTCTGGAAGGTGAATTTCTAACCTTCACTGTCTGAAGCAAAACACTAACCCATTTTCTCCTGGAGACAAACAGCTGTGATGGGATGGTGGTGCCTGCTAAATGAGGGTTGCTGTGAGCTGAGTTGCGTTTTGAAGGGTGTAGCATTTTGACTTTGTCCCCTTGTCTGTGCAAAAATCTCTCTGCTGCTCTAACTTGGTCACTCCAGGCCATGTCTCCCCCACCCAGGGCTGCTATTTCCCTGAAAGACTCACAGCTAAATTCCCAGTAACAGCCAAGAAGGATGGCTAGGAGATGGTGAACCTAAGAAGGATGGAGCCTGGCTGAGAATATAGATTCCACCACGACGTAATGTCTGGAGTTGGAATCAATGGCTGGAGGGAAGAGAAATACAGAGGTCTACAGTGAATAAAACAAACTAATCTAGGATAATTCTTCCTAATCACTTCAGAGTGAGCAGGTCTGATTGCAAGTGCAGCTCTGCTGAAACGGATGGGGCTGGCTGGCCCTTGCTGACAGCCACCAGCACAGCTGCCTCAGCCCTCTCCCCTAAGGGGAAAGGCTGGCTGGCTGGATGTGAGAGGGGAAAGTGTCTCACAGCTCCCTCTGGCCAAAGGATCAGAGGATGTTAGGGATTAAAAGGGACCTCAGGAGATCATCGAGTCCAATCCCCATGCCAGAGCAGGAGCATAGCATCCAGCACAGGTCACACAGGAACACATCCGGATGGGGTTTGAAAGTCTCCAGTGAAGGAGACTCCACAACCTCTCTGGGCAGCCTGCTCCAGTGCTCTGTGACCCTCACAGTGAAGAAGCTGAGGTGGAACCTCCTGTGCTGCAGTTTATATCTATTGCCCCTTGTCTTATGCCAGGGTGCAAGTGAGCAGAGCCTGTGCCCTCCCTCTTGGCCCCCAGCCCTCAGATGTTTATGAGTATTTATTAAATCCCCTCTCAGTCTTCTCCTCTCCAGACTAACCACCCCCAGGGCTCTCAGCCTCTCCTCACAGGGCAGTGCTCCAGTCTCTTCACCATCCTGGTAGCTCTCACCATTGGACTCTCTTGGATCCACTGTCTGTTAAATAAAATTTGCCCCAACCCAATGCATATTTGGAGAAGAGTCAACAGCATCTGCATCAACAGGGGAAAGAGTCAGTCTGGAACAGAGCCACAAGAGGAAATGGCCTCAAGTTGCACCAGGGGAGGGTTAGGTTGAAGACGAAGAACAATTTCTCTGCTGTAAGAGTGGTCAGAGATTGGAGCAGGCTCCCCAGGGAGGTGGTGGAGTCAGCATCCCTGGAGGTGTTCAAAACCCATGTGGACATAGCACCTGGGGACATGGTTAGGTAGGCGCGGTGGTGTTGGGTTGATGGTTGGAGGCAATGCTCTTAGAGGTCTTTTCCACCCAAAACAACTCCCAGGAGCTCAGCTCAGCCTCACCTCCAGTCCCTGGAGGGGATTGTTCTTGGGGAGCAAAAATTCTCCCTGTCATAGTATCATAGTATCAGTCAGGGTTGGAAGGGACCACAAGGATCATCTAGTTCCAACCCCCCTGCCATGGGCAGGGACACCCCACACTAGATCAGGCTGCCCAGAGCCTCATCCAGCCTGGGCTTAAACACCTCCAGGGACGGGGCCTCGACCACCTCCCTGGACAACCCATTCCAGGGCTTCACCACTCTCATGGTGAAGAACTTCCTCCTCACACCCAGCCTGAATCTCCCCACCTCCAGCTTCATTCCATTCCCCCTAGTCCAGGCTGGCTCCTGGCCCAGGCGTTGCCACCGCAGCCCATCAGCCAGACACATTCCCGCGCCGTCGGCAGCTGTGTCACTCCCGAGGACCACGCAGGAGGATGAGTGACATTTAACAATTCTCTCTCAGAGGAAAATTGCCTGTTCCTCCCCAGAATGGACCTGCAATTTCTGCAGAGCAGAGGCCACAGTTCAGGTGTTTCCACTCAAGAGAGAGGACAAAATTGTTTACTCTGCAGCAGAGCCGCAGAGCCCGGCAGAAGATGCTCTGCTGACAGGTTGTCCCTTTTGCAACAGAGGTTAGAACTTGTTTTTAATCAGTGTTTGCCCTCTTTTCTTGTTTCATTTTTAGCTGCTCAAGGCAAGAGCTAGAGTCAATTTACTGTACATATAGATTACCTGCTGCTTCAGTGCTGCAGAGGGGAACTGATGGGAAAGGTCTCAGGTGGTGATGAAAGGTGAGAGCAAAGAGGATTACCAGTAGCAGCAGCTTGCTCTGGGTTAGTGAGTAGGTACAAGAGCTGGGGTCTCACAGAGCTGGTATTGCAAAGGCCCATGGCAAGTGTTGCACAAAGGGGTCTAAGCATTAAGACAAAGCTTGGGACATGATGAAGGCTCTTCACACGAGGAAAGGCAAATCCTGAGGAGCTGGGGGGCAGGGACTCGCCTAAGCCTCTCCATTGAACGTGTCCAAAGAAGGGCAACAAAGCTGGGGAGGGTTTGGAGCACAGTCCTGTGAAGAGAGGCTGAGGGAGCTGGGGTTGCTTAGCCTGGAGAAGAGGAGGCTCAGGGGAGACCTTCTTGCTGTCTACAACTCCCTGAAGGGAGGCTGTAGCCAGGTGGGGGTTGGTCTCTTCTCCCAGGCAACTAGCACCAGAGCAAGAGGACACAGTCTCAAGCTGCACCAGGGAAGGTTTTGGCTGGATGTTAGGAAGTGTTGCTCAGAGCCCCAAACAGCCTGACCTGCAATGGTTCCAGGGATAGGGGATCTCCCACCTCTCTGGGCAACCTGGGACAGGGTCTCACCAACCTCAGAGTCAAAGATGTCTTCTTTCCAGTCTGAATCTCCCTCTTGCAGTTTCAAGCCATCACCCCTTGTCCTGTCACAACAGGCCCTGCTCAAAAGTCTGTACCCAGCTTTCTGATTGCCCCCTTTAAGGCCACCAGAAGGTCTCCCTAGAGCCTTCTCTTCTCCAGGCTGAACAACCCCAAATCTTTCAGCCTGGCCTCACAGTAGAGGGCTTCCTGCCCTGACAGCATTGCCATGGCCTCCTCTGGCCCCTCTCCAACATGTCCCTGTCCATGCTGTGGACTCCAGAGCTGCCTCAGTACTTCAGGGGGACCTCAGCAGAGCGCAGCAGAAGGGCAGAAACCTTTCGCTGCCCCTGCTGCCCACACTGCTGGGAATCAGCCCAGAAGAGCTTCTGAGCAGAGCAGGCTCTGATGTGGCTCAGGACAGCACTGCTGCTGGGTTTGCTGGAGGCAGCCCTCTGCTCCCAGCAAAGCCTGACATGCCAAAAGAAAGGTTTCCACAGGTCTGGAGAAACAAAGGGGCTGTGAAGTCCCTGTGAGCTGCTTACAGTCAAAAGCTTTCAGAGGAAAAATAAATAAATAAAAGGAATAAAAGAAAGGAAAGGAATAAAAGGAATAAACAGGGACTCAATGGTTGCTTTGTTGAATTCTCCACCTCTGCAGTGGGTTGCAGCCTTTCTCAGACTGCAGGTCTCTGAACACTCAGCAGCAGAAGTGCTGGGTGCTGGATTTCAGGCTCCAGACACCTTCCCCACATCCCCTCTGCCCTCTCAGAAGTGGCTCCAGGAGCCCCAGGGCCCCACTGATGGCTTTGCTGTGACACCACTGCTGGCTATATGACCTTTCTGCCAGGCTGTGCTGGGCTGCCTGGGCTGTGGAGCTGCCACCCGGAGCACTGCAGTGCAGAGGAGCTCTCCTGGGCTGAGACACTGGGTGATAAACCAGGGTGCCCAGAGGGATGGGGGCAGGAGGTCCTTGGAACAGACTGCAGCTAGTCCACCCAGGCTGATTTCTACCCATTAAAAGCCAACAGTAGCCTAGTGTGACCCCAAGAACCTGCCCATGTCTCTCTAAGCGTGGTGAGAAGCTGGGGAGCAGGCTTCCACCCCTCCTGCTGCCTGGAGACCTGGCCCTGCAGGGGACTAGGGAGCAGCTATTTATACCAGCCCAGGTGGGAGGAGATGAAGGTGTTTCAGAGCCATGTGTGGAAAGAACAGCAGCAGCTTCCCTCATGCTTTTCCATTTCTCCCCAGATTCATCCTGGATCCTGCAAGCCACTCCTGTGCCATTGCCCTCCCCTCGCTAGCAGCTGCTGCGTAACTCAGAGGAGCTCTACAGCATGGAGCCCCAGTCCCTAGGCTTGAGCTCAGCACTCTCTCCATCCACTCATTGTCTTGGTTTCCTTTCATTTTTCAATATTTGCATTTTTCTCCAACTCCTTTTTTCCCTAGCTGAAGAGAAAAGTCCCTCTGCTCACACAGCAGAGGAGCCAGCACGCTACCCAGCAGCTGCCACAAGCCCCAGCAGCAGGTGCAGGGCTTTGGTCTAACCATTGAAATCATAGGATCCTGGAATCACAGAATCAGCTCAGTCAATGGGAATTTCCTCTCTTCCCTCTCTCCCCAGCACATCCCATTCTTATTTTAGATAAGTTTGCAGTGCTGGAACCTCAGCCAAGCCTTAGCAGAGGCAGAGGAACAGAGCCAGATGGATTTGGCCTCATACAGGAACCAGGAACTTCAGCATCCCACCCGTGGCAGAGCTTAAGGGCTCAGGAGGAGGAGGCAGCACCTCAGCTGAATTCCCAAATCTCCAGCTTTATCCACAGGCTCCTCCTGCTTTCCCCTTCCTCACCAAAACGCTGGCACCTTTAGCTCAGCTCATGTCCAAGCACCCTCCTCACCCTCACTCCCTGCTGCTGTTGTCCAATTGTCAGCCCCCATCCTCATCAGGGCTGGAAGGAGCTGGTGGAGATGCTGAGAATGAGGATGGGGCTTGTGAGATGCTGCAGTGCCATCTTCAGACAGGAGGGCAGCAACCACACTCTGGATATTCCTGAGCACAGATAGGAGGGGAAAGAGCAACAAAACCAAGAAGCCCTTCCCGGATCCAGGTCTTTGCACTCGAGGCTGGGAAATGTTTGCAGCCGGAGTCACGGGAAGCAAGCAGCACAGCTTGTCCCACGCTCCTCTATCCCTGGAGCTCACTCTGTGCAGCAAAGAGCAGCTGATTAACCTCTGCACAGCCCAAGGAAGACTCAAACTCTTTGCTCGGTGCTAAAGCTTGGAGATTATAGGATAAAACAGTATTAAACAGCTCAGGGGGTTTGTGAAGCACAAACCCAGATTCTCTCTGCCCTCCACGGGCTGGAATGTTGTCATGAACACTTTAACACCTTCCTCCTCTCCCTCCCTTCCAGTGGGGGAAGTAATGTTGGTTGATGATAGGATCACAGAATGGTTTGGGTTGGAAAGGACCTTAAAGGTCATCCAGTTGCAACCCCCTGCCATGGGCAGGGACACCTCCCACCAGCCCAGGTTGCTTAAGGTCCTGTCCAACCTCTCCCTGAACACCTCCAAAGAGGAGGCATCAACAACCACCCTGGGCAACCTGTTCCAGTGTTTCCCAACCCTTAAAGAATTTATTTCTAATCTCCAGTCTGAATCTCTCTTCCTCAAGCTTCAGTCCTCAACCTTTCACTGCAAGCCCTTGGAAAAAGTCCCTGCCTGGCTTTCTTGTAGGCCCCTTTCAGGTACTGGAAGGCTGCTCCAAGGTCTCCCCATTGCAATGTCTGATCTTGTACCAGCAAATAAAACAGGCCAGAGACCTTCTCTCCTCCACCCTGAGATCCCACAGCACTGCACAGCCTCTGCCCAGGGGATCTTCCACCACCCCATCACCCACACCACACCAGGAACAGCTTCTGCTGCCTCCTGAAATGGGCTTTGGTATTTTTTGGGGGAGAGAAGCAATGGCAAGGAGCAACAAATGTGTTCAGAGAACTGAGAGTGCTGGAGACCTTGCTGGGGTCTCCACCCAACTTCATTCAGTGACAACCAACAGGATTGACCCTGCAGGCAAGCAGTGCATGTGGGGTTGCTGTGGAGACAGTTTCACTGGCCCTCTGAAAATCAGGGCCCTCAAGAAGTCTTCTCCTAGTAACACTGCTTATTTGGGCCAATTTTGAGCAATTTTAGTGCACACAGCACTGCTGACAGAAGCTTCTAGGAGAGAGCAGCCCAGCCTGGACCCCAAAGCTGTGGAGAGGAGAAAGGGAATGCTCCTCAGGGTTTCACTGGGATGCTGAGATTTATCCTACACATCTCCCACCCAGGAACCTCTCCAGCAGAGCCTGCTAGCAGAGGGGTGTTTTACAGCACACATCTGAGGAGGGTGGATCTAGCCAGCTGAGGAAGGGATTTCAGCAGCAGCTGGGAGCAGTGGAGCTGTTTCTCAGCAGCAAAGTCACAAAGGGGGGCTCCTGCTGGGCAGGGCTTCGCCTTGCCTGCTCTAGGGGACATTAAAGTTTGATTTTTAAGACCAAGGCAGTTAAGGTGCTTCTCTGGAGCTAATGGGAAGAAATAAGGACGGCTGGAGGGCAGTTCTTCTGACCTGCTCTTAATGCTTGTCTTAACACCAGAGGAATTGCCCTCAGGAGAGGACTGTCTAGCCTCTGATGGCTAGTTCAAGCTCCAAAGTCCAACTTGTCAACACATCTCACCTGAAGTGCTGGACTGACAGCAGCCTGCTGCCCAGGCATGTTGCCTTGTTCCATCCACTGTGTGTGGAGCAGCCTAGCAGGACAGAATCTCCCTTCCAGCCCCCCAAAACAATCAGAAACCACCCACCCCTTTGTCACAGAACCATTTAGGTTAAAAAAGACCTCTAAGATCATCCTGCACCATGGGTAGGATGAAACTGGGAGCAGATTCTGCACTGTGGTGCTCCTCACGTGTGGTGTTGACAGGTTGTGACCACATCCTTCTCATTTCCAATTGCAGTTGAGATCAAAAGGTCCAAACTGCTGTGGTGGCCCCAGGGCCATGCTCAGGCTGGGAAAAAAATGATCTCACCTCCTCCAACCCACCAGGTGACCTGGTGGAAACATCAGGGTGTTTGTAGGTGCACCTGAGAGGTACAAGCTCACAGTGCAGAGCTTCACACATTGCCTTATGAGCTGCTGTGGGACCTCATGGGATGGAGTTAAGGTTACAGCAGCAGCACAGCTCAGCTGGGAAGTCCATGGAACCATGGAATAGCACTGGCTGAGGGAGCTGGGATTGTTTAGCCTGGAGAAGAGGAGGCTCAGGGGAGACCTTCTTGCTCTCTACCTGAAAGGAGGTTGTAGCCAGGTGGGGGTTGGTCTCTTCTACCAGACAACCAGCAACAGAACAAGAGGACACAGTCTCAAGCTGTGCCAGGGGAGGTTTAGGCTCGAGGTAACGAGAAAGTGCTTCCCAGAAAGAGTAATTGGCCATTGGGATGTGCTGCCCAGGGAGGCGGTGGAGTCACCACCCCTGGAGGTGTTCAAAAAAGGCTTGGATGTGGCAATTGTTGCCATGGTTTAGTTGTCAGGAGGTGTTAGGTGTCAGGTTGGACTTGATGATCTCTGAGGTCTTTTCCAGCCTGGCCTCTTCTATGATTCTACGCAATCGATCCATGGCAACCTGAAGGTCAAATTCACCCTCACAGCACCTGCCCTGCCATCACCCAGGAGCAGGGGCTGGAGCAGACCTGTCTCTCCTCCTTCCCCTTGCCAGCAGCTCATTTCTGAACCTTGGCAGAGCCTTTTCTTTCCCTTACTACCTGGAACAATACAAGCAGTGACCTGCTGCTGCTGCTGCTGCACCGCTCCCACCTGCAGGAGCAGCAGTAAAACCCCACAATATTTTACACTCTGCTCCCTGCTCATTAGGACTCGCTAAACACAGCAAAGCTGCCAGTGGACGAGAGCCACTCTTGGAGCTCTCAACTCATGCAGGGGGAAGAAGAAAAAAAAAAAATAATTAAATATAATGATATTGCAGTGAGGTTTGTAAACATCCCCAGCCTTGTTTGTCACAAACCTCTCTCTTTAAAATCCAATCACATTAATTTTATATGCAACTCAAACTGCTGCTGCTGCTTCTGCTGCTAATTTTAGGTAATGTGCTTGATGGATTCCTCCACTCTGCTGGCAGGGAAAGGGGAAAGGCAGATTTCAGGCAACTGCCAGGGTCCTCACAGCTGTGGACCCCCAGCTGGGGGGCTTGGAGGGCTGGAGGGAAATATGGAAGAGCCACTCTGCTCTGCCCTAGTGAGGCCACAGCTGGAGTACTGGGACCAGGTCTGGGCTCCCTGGTTCAAGAGAGACAGGGAACTGCTGGAGAGAGTCTGGGGAAGGCTACAAAGATGCTGTGGGGCTTGGAGCATCTCTGTGAGGAGCAAAGGCTGAGAGCCTTGGGGCAGAGAGCCTGGAGAAGAGCAGCCCCAGAGGGCATCTGAGCAATTGGAATGGGCTGACTGGAGAGGTGGTGGAGTCACCATCAGTGGAGGTGCTTAGGAAGAGCCTGGATGAGGCACTTGGTGCCATGGTTTAGTTAATTAGATGGTGTTGGGTGATAGGTTGGACACGATGATCTCAAAGGTCTCTTCCAACTTGGTCTATTCTATTCTATTCTATTCTATTCTATTCTATTCTATTCTATTCTATTCTATTCTATTCTATTCTATTCCATTCCATTCCATTCCATTCCATTCCATTCCATTCCATTCCATTCCATTCCTACTCTATTGCTCAGCAAGAGCTAAAGGTTGGGGGGCAAGTGGCTGGGGCCAGACTCTCCTCAGTGGTGCCCAGGGACAGGACAAGGAACATTGGGCACTAACTGGAACCCAGGAGGTTCGATCTGAAAAGGAAGAGAAACTTGTTTGGTGTGAGGCTGCTGGAGCCCTGGAGCAGGCTGCCCAGAGAGGTTGTGGAGTCTCCTTGTCTGGAGAGATTCCAATCCCCCCTTGGCCACTGTGCTCCTGGGCAAGCTGCTGTGGGTGCCCTGCTTTAGCAGGGAGCTTGGACTGGGTGATCTCCAGAGGTCCCTTCCAACCCTCTGCTCCACTGGGAGCTCTCTTCAGTTTTCTCCTTGCCACGAATTTGCTGCTGGTTTTGCTTCAGGGTGTGGGAGACAACTTGAGCTGATCCAAGCCCAACATTTTTGCAACCTGTAGCTGATCCCCAGCTCTGTCCTCTCAGTTCAGAGATTCAGGATGGTGGGATGCAAAGTGATTTCAGTGAGCAAAGGGAAGGTGGGTGCTGAATCCATGAGTGCATTGGGATTTCCCCTGCAGCACAAGGCCTTTTATTTATTTATTTTAAAGGGGAGGGGAGGAAGCAGGAAGATTAAGTGAATTTAGCTAGAAGTTGGTCAATCCTTTAATACCAAGAGGTCAGAGCCATCCCACATGGATAATCAGTTTGCTTTCAATTTCTCCTTGGTGGGTTGCTGCTTTGAAAAATCTCATTTCAAGACACAAAAAGTCAGGTCAAGGAAGTCACAGCTCCTAATTATGTGAAATGAAGTGGGACACAGAGGATTTGAAGCAATCTTGGCTGCAAGCATCTGTAGGAAAGTTTCCCAAACTGCCTTTAAAGTGGAGACTGGACAGTGTCTAACCTAAGGGGCTGCAAGGATGGCTCTGAGATCAGAGGAACCTTCTTTCCCTCCACACACCAGGGGCAAAACCTGCTTCAGCCTTTGAGTGTTTGGTCTTCTAGAAGCAGAAATGGAAAGATCTTGTTCTGCAGCATCGTGGGGATGCTCAGCCTGAAGAAAAGGAGGCTGAGGAGAGGCCTTCTGGTTCTCTACAACTCTGTCAGAGGAGGCTGAAGCCAGGTAGGGGTTGGCCTCTTCTCATTAGTAAGAGATATGATTTGTTACTCTCCCAGTGCCAAGTGATGTGGCCTCAAGTTGCACCAGGCGAGGTTTAGGTTGGATGTTAGAAGAAACTTCTTCACTGAAAGGGTTCCCAAAGCCTGGCACAGGCTGCCCAGGGAGGTGGCTGAATCCCCAGCCCTGGAGGTGTTTCAAAGAGGCAGAGATGTGGTGCTGAGGGACACGGTTTAGCCCCAGCCTTGGCAGAGGTAGAGAATGGTTGGAGTCAATGATAGAAGGGGAATGGAATGGAATGGAATGGAATGGAATGGAATGGAATGGAATGGAATGGAATGGAATGGAATGGAATGGAATGGAATAGAATAGAATTAACCAGGTTGGAAAAGACCTTAGAGATCATTGAATCCAACCTATCACCCACCATCATCTGATCAACTAAACCATGGCACTATGTGCCCCATCCAGTCTCTTCTTAAACACCTCCTTAAAGGTCTTTTCCAATAGTTTTGAAACAGCTCAACACCTGCAGATAAAGCACAGCAGAAGACAAGAAACAGTCAGCTGGACCTGACACATTTGCCTGTAAGAATGGAAAGGTGAAGGAAGGCTCTGGAGAAGGCTCTGGATCTAAGCAAGCTGCTGGTCGTAAGACAGGGAAGAGTCTTCCTTGCCTGGAAAGCTTTCAGCAGCAGGCCAGGAAAGTGTTCCTATGCCTGGGCTCTGCAATTTATGCTTTATAATTTATTCTCCTTTTACTCCTCCCACACAAAGGAGCCCAGGTGCAGCTCCCTCGAGGTTCCTCAGCCCCAAACATCCTTGACCTCCATGGCTGCTTGAGGTCTTTCTTCCTAATAGGATTTTATCCTCCATCAACAACAAGCAAATATAATTTAAGTGGGAAGAACACCTGGGAGCATTTGCAGTTAAAGTGGGGAAGGTGCTCCATGCTTGTCCTTTATCTTATTACCAAGGAACTGCAAACCAGCAGCTTGCTAATGGCTTATCTGAGTAGCTTCTCCTTATTCAAACACTCAGACTTACACTGCACAGGCTGGCAAACAGTTATCTCTGAAATGCAATGAACAGGTTTGGGATGGTTGACAGCCAGAACTTCAGCTGCAGATGCAGGCAGAATATTGTCAGGAAAGGGGAAATGGCAGCCTTTGCTGTGTTTGCTTAGGGCTGGAAGTGGGAGCTGCAATGCCTCCTACCAGCAGAGCCTCAGTTACCACCCAGGCTGGGATGATCCTGGCTCTTTGGGTATATGTTGTTAATTAAGCAGAATCTGGCTGCAGCACTCATGGGATGGGAAGGTCTGAGGGAAGCAGAAGCCTGGGAAAAGATGCTGAAAAGCCTTAAAAGAACAAAGAGACTTGCCCACTCCTTCAAGTGCAGGGAAATACCCCAAGTTTTGTTTTGCTGAGAGATAAAAAGCACAGCTTAGGGGCCTCTGTGCATTCAGAAAACACAGAGTCATAGAATTGTTTGGGTTGGAAAAGGCCTCTAAGATCATCCAGTCCAAGCAGCAACCCAACACCACCATGGCCATCAAACCATGTCCCTAAGTACCATGGCTACAGGTTCTTTGAACACCTCCAGGGATGGGGACTCCACCACCTCCCTGGGCAGCCTGTGTCAGTCCCTGACCACTCTTGCAGGAAAGAAATTGTTCCTAGTCTCCAACCTGACCCTCCCCTGGCACAATGTCAGGCCAGTTCCTCTCATTCTCTCCCCTGATACTAGGGAGAAGAGACCAACTCCCACCTCACTGCAACCTCCTTTCAGGGAGTTGTAGAGAGCAAGGGTTCTGCCCCTCACCACCCAGAAATAAGCCTCCATCAGCTGGGATCTGCTTTTAGACACTTCAGAGCACACTTGATATGCACACATAAATTTTGCCTCTGCAGTTGCTTTAGAGCCCAAATGCTAACAACTTCATTTTGCTTTAATGAGAAGCTTAAAACTCAAAACTCCAGAAAACAGCCTACAGCAATTTAAAATAAGACTTGACAGCACCACAAAGCCAACCAGCCAACCACCCAACCTTTCTCCAACCCTTTTCTTTTTCCCCACCAGATATAGCACCCTAGCTCAGGGAAAGCACCAACCACGTGCACACAAGCTCTTAAGCCCCTTAAAAATTTAAATGAGTGAAAAGTGTCAGTCCAGAGTGGTTCCTCAAACTTGCAGCAAGGCCCCTCCTAGGCACTTTCTTAGTCAGATTTAGCCCAGCACTGATTTGATGGAGTTGAAGTTGCTGCTGAATCTGGAGAGGCAGGGAAGGAGACCGCTCAGAAGCTGCAATCCTGCCTGGCCCCGAAGCAGGCAATTCAGGCCACAGGTAATGGACTTGCCTTGAGCCATGGCCTTGGGTGCCAAAGCCTGAAGATGGCTTCACCTGAGCGCTGTCACGCAAGCACGCGCTGCTGGCAACCTCGGGCAGGTGGTGTGAGGTCATCATGAAGACCTTTCAGATCATCCACTCCAACCATTCTCTAACTCTACCAAGTCTGGGGCTAAACCTCAGCACCCCTCAGCACCACAGCTCTGCCTCTTTGAAACACTTCCAGGGATGGGGATTCAGCCACCTCCCCAGGCAGCCTGTGCCAGGCTTTGAGAACCCTCTCAATGAAGAAGCTTCCTCTCATGTCCAACCTAAAGCTTCCCTGGTGCAACTTGAGGCCATTTCCTCTTGTTCTATCACACGATCCTAGCGGGAAGAGAACGACCTTCTCCTGGCTCCAGCCTCCTTTCAGGGAGATGTAGAGACTGAGAGGGTCCTGCCTCAGCCTCTACTTCCAAGATCCCAGTTCCAATTCCCTTCTGCATTTCCCAGCTGCCAAAGCCTCCTTGGGCTGCACTCAGTGTCCTGGCCATTGGAGTGGGCTGCCCAGGGAGGTGGTGGAGTCACCATCACTGGAGGTGTTTAGGAAGAGACTGGATGAGGCACTTGGTGCCATGGTTTAGTTGATTAGATGGTGCTGGGTGATAAGTTGGACTTGATGATCTTAAAGGTCTCTTCCAACCTGGTTAATTCCATTCCATTCCATTCCATTCCATTCCATTCCATTCCATTCCATTCCATTCCATTCCACCCTACCCCACTCCATTCTATTCTATTCTATTCTATTCTATTCTATTCTATTCTATTCTATTCTATTCTATTCTATTCTCCATTCCATTCCATTCCATTCCATTCCATTCCATTCCATTCCATCCTATTCCTGAGCAAGCCTGGCTTGAAATGAGCGTTTTGCTGTACAACTGCCCACCACCATCACCAATCATGCCCAAAGAGATGCTGCTCTATGCCCCAGGTTCCTCCTGCACCTGCTTACAGTATTTATCTTCTCCTCCTGGGGCCAGAGGAAAGGTCTCTCTGGGTAACACACACTGTGCCAAGGGGAGGGCAAAGGTTGTGGAGCAGCGGCAGTCAATTTTACTTTGAATAAGGAACACCACAAGAAGTCCAAAGGGTTTTTCCTTTATTAGGTTTCTGAGGTGCTGAGGTCAGGAGTGGCTGCAGCTGCTTGCAAAGCTGAGCCAGGCCAGAGGAGGAAAATATTTAATCTCTCTTAAAATACACTGAATATATATTGTGCTTAATGGTGCTGAAACACTGGGTGAGAGACCCCAGCACAAGGTAGGTGTTGGATCCCAACTGGATTAAGAGGGATATTAAAAAGAAATCAAAGATAATTATGAAATTCCAGAAGGAAAAAGAAAAAAGAAATTCCAAAGCCATTTCTTTTAATAACAGCATGGAGAAGTCCCCAGTTTACACCAGCCTCAGAACAAACTCTGCCTCTCCCCACTTGGCTGATAGGAGGTGGCTGCAATCCCCCATTCGAATCCAGATAAACAACAGAAGAGCACAGAAGCCAATTTGTATAACAATCCCAGGATCCCAGCATGGTGTGGGTGGGAAGGGACCTCTGGAGATCATCCAGTCCAACCCCCATGCTAAAGCAGGGCACCCACAGCAGCTTGCCCAGGAGCACAATGCCCAGCTTCGTCTGCAGTCTCTCAGACAAGGAGATTCCACAACCTCTCTGGGCAGACAGCTCCAGGCCTCCAGCAGCCTCACACCAAAGAAGTTTCTCCTCCTGGTCAGATGGAACCTCCTGGCTTCCAATTTGTGCTCACTGTCCCTTGTCCTGTCACAGGGCACCACTGACAAGAGCACAGCACCATCCTCTTGCCAGCCCCCTCCTTTAGCACTTGCTGAGCATTGCTCAGATGCCCTCTGAGCTGGGGCTGCTCTTCTCCCGGCTCAACACCCCCAGGGCTCTCAGCCTCTCCTCCTCACAGAGATGCTCCAAGTCCCTCAGCATTTTTGTAGGCTCCACTGCACTCTCCCCTGCAGCTCCCTGTCTCTTGAACTGGGGAGCCCTCACCCACAAGATGACAAGATTCACCAGCTTGCTGTCTCCAACAGTTTGACTCAGCCAGAGGAGCCAACACGAAGACTGCTCCCCCCTGCACCAGAGAAAGCCAGAGAGGAGAGGAAATCCAAACCCTCTGCCAATAGCTTGCTGGGAACTGCATTTAGGCAGAGTAACAAATTGCTGCTCAGCCACCAGAGCAGCAGTTAGCAGCTCAGATGATAAATGACCAAGTTAACTAAGAGCTTCAGTCTCTTTTCTTTGCTTGCTTCTTTATTCTGTTTTAATTCCACTCGCTGGAGCAGCGCAGTGCTGGAAAGCTGCATTTAAATTAAAACAATCCTCCAGCCTGGAGAAGAGGAAACACAACAGAGCTATCCATTTCCAGGAGAAACCAGGGTGGGGAATCCAACCAAGATTTACACAGTTATTCCTCTGTAATTATCCAGAAGAGTGAGGGAGCCCACGGGTCACTGCTGGCCCATTCGTTATCTCACAGCTGCCATCTGAGCCTTTCATTTTGCTTGATGCTCTTTGCAGTCCCTTCCCCACGTCCCACTGAACAGCAACCTGCTGGGACAATGCCAGCACATGGCTGCTGGGCAGTGCCATGCAGCTCTCCCCATGCCCTCCACCACACAGGCATGGCATCCCTCCCAGCCAGCAGCAGGTGCCCAGGTGAGATTAGAACCACAGAATCACCAAGGTTGGAAGAGACCTCAAAGATCATCAAGTCCAACCTGTCACCACAGACCTCATGACTAAACCATGGCACCAAGTGCCACATCCAATCCCCTCATGAACACCTCCAGGGATGGGGACTCCACCACCTCCCTGGGCAGCACATTCCAATGGCTAACAACACTCTCTGTGAAGAACTTTCTCCTTACCTGGAGCCTAAACTTCCCCTGCCACAGCTTGAGACTGTGTCCTCATCAAGGTTGGCGAAGATCTCTAAGATCATCAAGGCAAACCTTCCACCCAATGCCACCATGTCCTCTAAACCATGTCCCACGTTGCCATATCTACACTTTTTTTGAACACCTCCAGGGATGGGGACTCCACCACCTCCCTGGGTAGCCTGTGCCAATCCCTGACCACTCTTGCAGCAAAGAAATTGTTCCTCATTTCCAACCTAACCCTCCCCTGGTGTAACTAGAGGCCATTTCCTCTTGTCCTATCACCTGTTACTTAGGAGAAGAGACCAACCCCACCACAGTCTTCTTTCATGGAGCTGTAGAGAGCAATGAGTTCTCCCCTCAGCCTCATTTTCTCCATGCTGAACACCCCCAGTTCCCTCAGCTGCTCCTCCCCAGCCTTCTTCTGCAAACCCTTCCCCAGCTTCTTTGGACCTGCTGCAGCCTCTCAGTGTCCTTGGAGTGAGGAGCTCAAAACTGAACCCAGTCCCCAAGCTGCAGCCTCATCAGTGCTGAGCACAGGGGCAGGATCACTTCCCTGCTCCTGCTGGTCACACTGCTGCTGATCCAGGCCAGGCAGTTTCCAGCCACTCAGCCCCAAGCCTGGAGCATTCAAGATGTTGGCACTGGCTCCAGCATCATCCCTCACTGTGGTGGGACTTGCAGATGGCTTCACAGTTTGGACCCAGGGCCATCACTAATTAGCTTCCCATTTATCTTCACTGGTTTTATGGGATGCATTCTGTCACACAGGGAAGGACTTGGCCTAGGTGATAAACTCTCTGAGGTGTTCAGGCTGAATATGATGAAGGACTTCAGGAAAACTGGAAAGGGGAAGTCTGTAGAGGAAAGCCACTGCTCTGAGACAGAGAGGAACAATGTCTTTGATTAACTAGCACCAAAATCCTCCTGAGAGGAGGAAAGGAGAGGCTGCAGCCTCACAGCTGGAATAGACCACTGCCTTTCACCTCGCACCAAGAATCAGTGGTGATGTGGTCCTGACATGCTGCTCATCTTCACACCTGGGGCCTGAGCTGGGGCTTAGCCAGAAGCTGTTGCTGCTCTTCATCTGAAAACTCCCTGGGAGCTTTGCTGACATGGAAGCACCAACTCAGAGCTATTAATATGAACAAGGTAATAACTGCTGCTGATGCCCAGGGTGGAAATAATAAGAATGTGCTGAGGCTGCAGGAAGAAAATCAGCTCAGACACTGGAAAACTTTAAATCAAGGGACAGGGGGGCACCAAAAGCTGTTTTCTGAAGAGCCTGCAGATTTTCATGGCCTGGGCTCCCATAGAGCTGGGCTGCAGGGGATGGTGGGACAGCAGAAGGGATCAGACACTTACTGCACAACTTCTGTGCAGCAATTAATGTCCCAGGCTGGCAGAGACCCTGTTAAAACCATCACCTATAGACCAAAGAAAATGCATCATTAGCCTTGTAATGATTCTGCCCCAGCAGACCACTGTGGACGTGGAGGAAGGTGGTTGGGCAGGAAGGATGTAACCACCAGAAGGCTATAAAGCCACAAAATCACCCAAACCAAAGGAAGCAAGCAGGTGCTGGTATCCATTTCAAGCTAAACTACAGCCAAAAGGCAAGGGGAGAGGCAAAGGGCAGTTTGATGGAGCAGCTGGGAAGCATCTCCTGCGAGTGAAGCTCTCAGAGCCCTCACCGAGCTGGGCAGGGCAGGAGAGGAGATGAGACGTCTCCTTGAGGTCCTCAGCTTAATGCACTTCTGAGAACAAGAGATGCTGATTAGTGAAGAGATTCTTACAACAGTGTTTAAAGCTCATTAAAAGAAAGAAGAAGAAAAAAGGCTAATGGAAGTCTCTTTATTTTATGTCAGGGACTCAGGCTTTCTAGGACACCACCACTTGTGCAGATGAACCCGAGATAAAACAGGTACATAGAGGAGCAGAGGTTTATGAGCATGATTTGCTGCTTAATTAAAGATCCTCCTCTTGAATTACTGCAACTTAATCCTGCTGCCCAAGACTTTAACTGGCACCAGCTGAGGACACAGCCCTGAGCAGATTTACCAAGTGACAGTGATTTAGACCCTAGGCAGC
This sequence comes from Melanerpes formicivorus, assembly GCF_026170545.1. Taxonomy (NCBI): domain Eukaryota; kingdom Metazoa; phylum Chordata; class Aves; order Piciformes; family Picidae; genus Melanerpes; species Melanerpes formicivorus. Next base: position 78,138 of record NW_027142470.1, read on the forward strand.
TTTTGCTGTCCTTCTGCCAAAGGGGATAAAAAAAAAGAAGGGGAAGATTTTTAACAAGTCAGAGCTGGTGTCCTTGTGCCTGCAGCTGGGCTTCACAGGCCTGCTGTGACTGACAGCTCCCAGACTTGGGAATGGGATATTGCCTTCCATTGGTTTTGAAACCCTCGAGCACTGGGGGAAATGCCAAAGGGCTACAGGGAAACAGCTCCCAGCAGAAGCACTCAGAGGCTGAGTGAGGGACCACACTGACAGCAAAATTGGCTCAAGCAGCTCAGTCCAGCCCCAGCAAAGCTCACAAAGGAAGCCCCAACAAATCAATGGTCCTTAATATTCTTCCATCCAGGGATTAAGCTTAAAAACTACTTCCTGGAGTCACTAATCACGCTGCAAAGGAAAAAGGAGCAAGGTCCACCTTGGAGAGGTGACTCCAAGCCCTTTGGTGGCAGCTGGGGAAATGTCTTTTGGAGCTGTACTGCAGGGATCTGAGGTTTCCAGGTTCAGAATGACTCTTCAGGGCTCTACACTGGGTTCCTGTGGTCCTGTGGACTCAGTGGTCACTCTGCACCCCACCACGTATTCTCTAACAGTGCATCTTTCAGCAAAGGACTCTGGATATTCAGGCTAGGATGAAGAAACTGGGGACTGTGTTGGGAGAACTGTGTCCTAGCTTAAAGCTGAGCTGATGTGTGCTGGGCTGCATCCAAAGCAGTGAGAGCAGCAGCACAGGGAGGGGATTCTGCCCCTCTGTTCTTCTGTCTTGAGAGCCCCACCTGCAGCACTGCTTCCAGTTCTGGTGTCCACAACACAAGAAGGACCTGGAGCTGCTGGAGAGGGTCTAGAAGAGGCCCCAGGGATGATCAGAGGGCTGGAGAACCTCTGCTAGGGGTCAGGCTGGGAGAGTTGAGGCTGTTCAGCCTGGAAAAGAGAAGGCTCCAGGGGGACCTTAGAGCAGCCTTCCAGTATCTGAAGAGGTGCAAAAATGCCAGGAAGAGACTTTTGACAAAGGGCTTGGAGCAACAGGAGGAGAGGCAATGAACTGAATCTGGAAGAGGGGAGATTGAGACTGGAGATTAGGAAGAAATTCTTTCCCTTGAGGGTGGGGAGACACTGGAGCAGGTTGCCCAGGGATGTTGTGGAAGCCTTCTCCCTGGAGGTGTTCAAGGGCAGGTTGGATGAGCAACCTGGGCTGGTGTGAGGTGTCCCTGCCCATGGCAGAGGGGTTGGAACTGGATGAGCTTTGAGGTCCCTTCCAACACAAACCATTCTGTGATTCTGTCCAGCTCCCCAGCAAATGAAAAGGCCTTTGACTCCATTTCTCTGAGGACAAGGCTGTTTCACAGTGGCTGTGCAGGTAATTAATGATCATGGCAGGACAGCTTTACATTCCCAGAGTGGCGGGCAGGAGCTTTGCTACGAATTAAAACATCTCCCTTTTTGATTGGATTTTTGTACCGTGGTTCACTTAAAGGACAAGCCTTAGAAAGCTCCACAAATTAACTCTCCTCCTTTGCCACCCTCAAGATTCAACTCTGATCAACTACAGCTTTGCCAGAGAGCACAGAAGTAAGGAGAGGGGGCATCACAGGGTGAACAAGGAGCTAAACAGGGACCTGTAGTCAGCTATTTATGTTCACTGCAAGTGTTAGCTACAGCTGGATTTATTATTTTGTCAAGTAAATGTAATTTTATTTTTTTTTTTGGCACCTAAAAGCATCTCAGAATGTTTTAAACACTGCTGCAGGGAGGGTGTGAAGTCTCACTCCAAGTATTCGAGCCCCTGACACACTGATGAAACAGTGACAAAACAGAATGGTCCTGCTCAGGGTGAAAAAGCAGCAGCAAGGCAGAAAAAGAGAGAGGGGGGAAAAAAAGCTCTTCAGAAAAATGCAGGTCTCTGGAAGGTCAGGAGGGCCAGGACATGGGGAGCACAAGGAGCAGCCTGGTTTGTGGCAGAGATGTTCTCAGGGTTGGTTGATGATCACAGTGTGGGTGTGAACAGCAGTTCCCTGGGGTGGATGGAGCTAGAGATGGAATTTGTGCAGGGCTTCTGGTGTGAGAGTGACCAGCAGGTCAAGAGAGGGTCTCCTCCCTCTATCCTCTGCACTACTGAGGTCACAGCTGAAGTACTGAGCCTAGTTTTGTGCTCCCCAGTTCAAGAGAGACAGGGAGCTACTGGAGAGAGTCCAGGGGAGGCTACAAAGGGGCCTGGAGCATCTCTGTGAGGAAGAAAGGCTGAGAGCCCTGGGGCTGTTGAGCCTGGAGCAGAGCAGTCCCAGAAGGCACCTGAGCAATGCTGAGATCCTCAGCCATTCTCTGATGTGATACAAGTTGTTCTCCTCTCTCATGGTTGTCAGGAGATGAACCCAAACACCACCAGGGCAGTATGGCACCATTTGTTTTTTCCTCAGATAACATGAACTGGATTCCTGCTTGGTAAGGAGACTATTGTTTAGAGCTTATTTACCACCTATCAGACTGTTCAGCTCCATCCTTGACTTCATCCCTAACAAGAAGGACTAAAGGATGAGATTAATCCCTTTGCAGAGAGGATCAAAAGAGTCCAGGCATCATTATCCATCTTGACACTGTAAAGAAACTCCTTCAGCAGATGGATAATAGAAGCAAGCTGCTAAACTGTTTGCATCCCTTTCTCTCTCCCTCTCTCATAACTGCTGTAAGATGTGCAACTGAGTCAACAAATTCAAAGTTACAAGCAGGAAAAGGACAATTCTCACTGCTGAGCTGAGCTGAGCTGAGCTCTACTGGATTCTGCAACACCTCCTTGCACTGAGAGCATGGAGCAGGTGCCCTGATTGGATAATAAACTTTGCTGCATTTAATGCTTTGGGTTTATAGTTGATCATAAGGATCAGAACTCCAGGCTGGTGCTTGTAAAGAGCACAGAAAATGTGAGGCAGTGTAACCTGCTTCCTCTGAGCAATACAGATCCTCTCAGAAGGACCAAACAGGCTCAAAGGGCTCAAGGATGACTCAAGGATGACTCAAGGATGACTCAAGTTGGAAGGAGGCTGCAGTGAGGTGGGGGTTGGACTACTCTCCCATGTAACAAGCAAAAGGATGAGAGAAAATGGCCTCAGGATGCACCAGGAGAGGTTTAGGTTGGAGATTAGGAGAACTTTCTTTGCTGCAAGAGTGGTCAGGGGTTGGCACAGGCTGCCCAGGGAGGTGGTGGAGTCCCCATCCCTGGAGGTGTTCAAGAACCATGTGGCCATGGCACTTGAGGACATGGTTTAATGGCCATGGTGGTGTTGGGTTGATGGTTAGACCCTATCATAGAATCATGGAATGGCTTAAGTTGGAAGGGACCTTAGAGATCATCTACTCCAATCCCCCTGCCAATGACAGGGACTTGGCTGCTCAGTGTCTCATCCAGCCTGGCCTTGAATGCCTCCAGGGTGGAGGCATCCACAACCTCCCTGGGCAACCTCTTCCAGTGTCTTACCACCCTTGTACTGAAGAACTTCTTCCCAAGCTCCAGTCTAACCCTGCTCTGCCTCAGCTTCAAACCATTCCCCCTTGGCCTGTCTCTAGGCACCCTCAGGAAAAGTCTCTCTGCAGCATTCCTGTAGGATCCTTCCCTTCAGCTAATGGAAGCCAGCTCTGAGGTCCCTCTGGACTTTTCTCTTCTCCAGCTCCCTCAGCCTGCCCTCATATCTTGGAGGTCTTTTCCAAGCAAAACAAGTCTATGATTCTAAGCTGAGAGGGAGAGACAAGCTCATTTTATTTCCCTGTGAAGGAAGACTTGGCAGCCCAGGAACACAGAGAGAGCTTCCCAAGGCACAGAAGCCAGAACACTTTGAAGGCACAGGTGCCTACATGGGAATTCAGGCTTCCCTGACTCCCACAGATGCCTCAGGAACATGAGGCATCTGTAGAATTGGGAATGTGGCCACAGCAGACAAGCTGCCTTGGCCAAAAGCCACACAAGAGGTCATGTGTAAGAAAGATGACCCAAATTCAGGCTCTGCCTTGACACCCACAGCTTTGGCCACCCTCTTCATAAACACATTGTCCTTCTTTGTGGAAAACAGGACAGTCAAAGAGCACTGAAAACCAAGGTCATAGAATTGTTAGGGCTGGAAGGGACCTCAAGGATCAGCCAGTTCCAAGCCAGTTCCATGGGCAGGGACACCTCACACTACAGCAGGTTGCTCACAGCCACATCCAGCCTGGCTGCAAACACCTCCAGGGGTGAGGCTTCCACCACCTCCCTGGGCAACCTGTGCCAGGCTCTCACCACCCTCATGGGGAACAACTTCTTCCTAATATCCAATCTCAATCTACCCAATTCTAGTTTTGCTCCATCCCCCCCAGTCCTATCACTCCCTGACACCCTCAAAAGTCTCTCCCCAGCTTTCTTGTAGCCCACTTCAGACACTGTCTGGACAGGCATGATTGTGCCCACCACAGGACCATCACCCCAACGGGGTACAACTGCTTTGGGGAAGAAAAGCTGCCAGGAAATTTGTGCTTTCCATCCAGGTGTCCATTGTGCTAACCAGACATTTTTAAGGACAGGAGCTGTGGCCTTTCCTGCCACCCACCCCCCCACACACCACCACCAAACACACACACTTAAGAGCCTTTGCAGAGCTTTTACTTCAATCATTTCATGGTTATTAAATAGCAAACAATTTCCCTCTTTGCTGGTGCTGTTTAACACTTCACATTTCCCTTTTGCTTCCTGGCTCAGGCATTGCTGCCTACATTGTTCTGCTTCTGGGGTTGGTTTTTTTTCAGTCTCAGCCTGAAGTCAATTTGCAGCACCAGAAGCAAACTTTCCACCTTTGAGAGGCAAAAAAAAAGAAAAAAGAGAGCAGCAGTGAGGCTAGGAATAATCTTTACAAATCACCAAATCAAGAGCTACCCAATTTGCTCCTCGTGCAAGTTGGAAGCGCAGTGCAGGAGGTGGTGGTGGTCAAAAGATGCCTTCTGTGTTGTAAGCAAATGGAGCTTGACATTCAACTTCTCCATTCAGGTTGGGGGGGGGGGGGGGGGGAGGGTTTGGAGCCTCCACCAGCAGGTTTATTTTTGTCCTGCAGAGCTAGGTAGGCAAAGGATCCCTTGTGTGTCCCAAAGGCCAATCTCCCATTTGTCCCGGTTTGAAAAGACAAATGGTTCAAATTGCGGCGCTCTGAAGAGCTGAGCTCTGCTCTGCCTTCCATTGAGAATAAAGGTCAGAGCGCACAAAGTGTTTGCCAGGGAAATGCAAAGCCTTGTTAGTGACTCATGTGAAAACCACATCTGCAATCAGGCTGCTCTACAGGAACTTGCAGCCCCAAAGTTAAGCTTCAAGTTGGTCTTTTCTCGGGCAAAAAGGGACTTGGCCCAGCCGCTGCCAAAAGCGTTGCTGAGGGACCGTGGGAGGGGCTGTGATTGCTCCCCCTGGTAGGACAAGGAGCAATGGGTGGAAGCTGCAGCACAGGAGCTTCCACCTCAACACAGGGGGAACTTCTTTACTGTAAAGTGTCACAGAGCACTGGAACAGGCTGCCCAGAGGGGTTGTGGAGTCTCCTTCTCTGGAGACTTTCAAGACCAGTCTGGATATTCCTGTGTGACCTGAGCTAGATTGAATGATCCTGCTCTGGCAGGGTGGGTTGGACTCAATGATCTCTTTGGGTCCCTTCCAACCCCTGACATCCTGCTATGGAAGGGGGGTTGGACTCAATGATCTCTTTGGGTCCCTTCCAACCCCTGACATCCTGCTATGGAAGGGGGGTTGGACTCAATGATCTCTTTGGGTCCCTTCCAACCCCTGACAGCCTGCTCTGGCAGGGGGGTTGGACTCAATGATCTCTTTGGGTCCCTTCCAACCCCTGACAGCCTGCTCTGGCAGGGGGGTTGGACTCAATGATCTCTTTGGGTCCCTTCCAACCCCTGACATCCTGCTATGGAAGGGGGGTTGGACTCAATGATATCTTTGGGTCCCTTCCAACCCCTGACATCCTGCTATGGAAGGGGGGTTGGACTCAATGATCTCTTTGGGTCCCTTCCATCCCCTGACAGCCTGCTCTGGCAGGGGGGTTGGACTCAATGATCTCTTTGGGTCCCTTCCAACCCCTGACATCCTGCTATGGAAGGGGGGTTGGACTCAATGATCTCTTTGGGTCCCTTCCAACCCCTGACAGCCTGTGATCCTGTGGCTAGGGATGTTTAGCCTGGAGAAAAGGAAGCTTAATGGGAGACCTCATTGCCCTCTATAACTCCCTGAAAGGAGGTTGTAGGGAGGTGGGGGTTGGTCTCTTCCCCTTAGTCTCAGGTGATAGAATGAGAGGAACTGGCCTCAAGTTGCAACAGGGGAGGTTAGGAAAAATTTCTGTGCTGCCAGAGTGATCAGGGATTGGCACAGGGTGCCCAGGGAGGTGGTGGATTCCCCATGCCTGGAGGTGTTCCAGAAACATAAGAAACATGTAGCTGTGGCACTTGGGGACATGGTTTAGTGGCCATGGTGGTGTTGGGTTGCTGGTTGGACTGGATGATCTTAGAGGGCTTTTCCAGCCCCAAAAATTCTGATTCTATGAATTAGGATTTATATTGACCAAGAGCAGACTCCAATAACTTTCAGCTGTCCAAGTTAGGGCAGATGATTACAACCCCTGGAGTCTGAACTTGCTCATGTTAAAGGTAGTTCATGGTAAGAAAAGTGCAGCTCCAGGGACTGATTTATCTCTATGGGGCGAAGGCCAAATGAGCTGCCTTCTGGAGACCCCCACTGCCACGAAGGCTGGGATGTGTCCTCACAGGAGGAGAAGGGCAGCAAGTCACCTACACCATGAAAAATAAGACTTCAGATAAAAAGGGAGGCCTTGTAGTCATGGTCACAGCCTCAGGGGGAGCAAAGAGACAGTGTATGGAGAATGGAAATAAAAGGTGGATACTTCTGGTGCTGGAGGAGCAGAGATGGAGGTCTCCACTGTCCCACCATTACAGCAAGAGACCAAGGCAGCCTCAGAGCAAAGTCTGTCCTCCCTGCTTGCCAGGATGAAGGGGCTTACATTCCATGTTCAGGAGTTTAGAGTGACACCAACTTTGAGACAAGCACGTAGAGACACAGCTCTGTGCTTTGGGGCTGGAGATTCTTCCTCTCCATGGCATAAGGAAAGGTCTGTCTGGGGAGCCAGATGGAGAACCTCAGGCCCATGTTGAGTCTAACAGCACAAACCCAAATTAACTTCCCATTCATCTTCTTGTGCTGTAGCTTGAAAAAAACCCAACCCCAAACCCCTAACAACCAAGCAGCTTCTGCCACATCATCTCCTCCCTTGCACACAGCTCTCCCAAGGAGGGAGGGCATGCACTAATGAAGATGTTGTACACAGGCAGATGACTCACACACTAGCCTGGAGTGAGGACAGGCTTGGGAAAGCTGTGGGAGAAGAGCTGCAACAGGGAAGCAAACCTGGGTTTAGCTACAGCTTGCTGAGGAAAACACAAATGCTTGGCTCTCCTGTGTGCAGAAGCACAAGGCAAATCCAGCAGCTCTCTGCTCTGAAGTCTTCTGACCCCAGGCAATGCAAAACCAGGCATAAGGTTCCAGCATCAGCCTGCTTCCAGCTTCTCTGTGAAGACTTAAAACCAGCTGGATTTCAGGTATCCAAAGGGCATAAAAGAGCAGCTCCAGCACCCAAATAGTGCTGGGTTACTCCAATTATCTTCACACAAGTGAAGCAGCCACCAGCAGGGCAGCAGGGAGCAGATAGTGTCACACCTCAGCAAGCAACTGCTTTCTGACAGGTCTGAAGTAACTTCACAGGATCGAGAGACTAATGACCAGATGCTCAGGAGGCATTGTCAGGAGGCACACTACAAGCAGATTGAATCAGCTGGATCTAGCTACTGCCAAGTGCTGCAGTAGTTAGCTGCAACCACAAACCCCTCACAGCCTTGATTCTCACCAAGGTGGAGATTAGGAACAATTTCTTTGCCGTGAGAGTGGTCAGGGATTGGAAGAGGCTGCCCAGGGAGGTGGTGGAGTCCCCATCCTTGGAGGTGTTCAAGAAATGTATAGCCATGGCACTTGGGGACGTGGTTTAGTGGCCATGGTGGTGTGGGGCTGCTGGTTGGACTTGACCTTGAAGGTTTGTTTTTTCAGCCAAAACAATTCTGATTCAAACTTTGCACTCTTCCCAGGTTCAAAGACATTGTACATTAGCATCCTCATCTGTCCTCCACTAAGACCATCCTTCTTCACCATAATGATGAGGCTTACTCTGCTGAATAAATCCTCACATAAAAGAGGAGTAACAGATAGGGGAGGAAAAAGCAGCCCCATAAACATTGGATATTTTCTCTCCAATCATGTAGCCTTGGGACATCTTCAGTAATTCCTCTCAATTTGCATTTTTACTGCCCTGTGAATAACTTTATCATTCCTCCTCTCTGTTTTCTAGCTTTTAACCCTGGCTAAGCTCAGTTTCAGTCCCTGCTACACTAAAGGCAAGATGTGGACAGGCTGGAAAGTGTCCAGAGAAGGGCCATGAGAAGGCTGAAGAGAGGCTAAGAGAAGTGAGTTTGTGCAGCCTTGAGAACAGAAAGCTGAGGACAGACCTTGTGAAGCCCTGGAATGGGTTGTCCAGGGAGGTGGTTGAGGCACCATCCCTGGAGGTGTTTAAGCCCAGGCTGGATAAGGCTCTGTCCAGCCTGATCTAGTGTGGGGTGTCCCTGCCCATGGCAGGGGGGTTGGAACTAGATGATCCTTGTGGTCCCTTCCAACCCTGACTGATACTATGATAAAGGGTGGCTGCCAGGATGTTGGAGACTCCCTTCTCACAAGGAGTCCCATGGAAAAGACAAGGGGTAAGGGATACAAGTTACTCCTGGGGAGATTCCCATTGGACTCCAGAAGGAAATTATCCCAATGTCTAATTGTTCTCAAGGGGGAGACATCTCCCAAGGGAAGCAGTGAATTCCCCTGCATTGCTCACTTTGAAGACTCAGCTGGACAGGGTGCTGGGCCAGCTCACTTGAAACTAGACTGCTGCCTGGAAAGATTGGACCAGATGATCCTGGAGGTCCCTTCCAGCCAGGCAGTCTGTGATTCCATGATTCTAAGTTCTTTCAAAGCCTTCAGGTTCATTCAGGGCCTTGGTTTCCCCTCCACTTCCATTATTCTCCTGTTTCATCTCACTGCTGTTCCTTCCAAACGATTGTAGCTCTGGCTTTGATAGGTGGGGGACCACTTTTAGCCTGAACTGCTCACTCAATGTCCTTAAACACTCTCCAAGCCTCCTGCAAAGCTTTTCCCCTCTGCCCCTCCTCCTCATTCCCTGTTAACAAGCTTTCTCCACTTCAAAAAGGGAAACCACATCACCAGCATTGCCTTAATGGATTTCTTGGTCATTTCATTACTGCAGAGCATGGAATTTGAGTGCATTTGGTCTCTGCAAGCGAATGGCTGTTTCACAGTTGCCTCTGGAGCTGGGTCCTGTACAGCTAGCAGAGTTACACGTCCCTTGTGGGTTTTCTGCTTGACTACTCCAAGGAGCTGTCAATCCTGGTGCCTAAACACGTTTGAACAAACTGGCATGACATTTAATCAGCCTATGTGGGGCAAACTGAAGTCTCCTGTTATCACCAAGAGCAATTTCAAAGTAAAAGCTTCATGAAAATGCAGTCACAGCCTCCTCCCCTGCCGGCTCCACCAGGTCTCCCCCAGCCAAGGAACTTCTCTGCTTTCAAACCAAGTGCCAATCTTTGGCCTTGCACTTGCCCCTCCCTCGCTGAGTTACTGGAGAAGCAACATCTAGGGATAAAACTTCCAATTTTCCCCTCTTCCTCCTCTTTATCTCCCTAAGAAATGAATGCTTCCAAATCACAGCAGACAGACCACACTGCTCTTCAAGCAAGAGAAGATCTGTTTGTTAACATCTCCCTACAAACCTTCTGCTCATATCCTCCTGCTTGTTTTCCTGATCTAATTAGTGGTGCAGAGAATTAAACCTCAGCCTTCAAGACCAACAGCTCCCCAGGAAAGCAATCCAGCTATAATACTCTTTAAATATGAAAGAGCTTCTGTCCTCAGCTGGAGGTGAGGAGGCACAAACCAGAGAAAGCCGGAATCACCAGCAGTGATTGCTGTCAAAAAGTGCAGAGCTGCTCTATGCAACCCTCATGAGACAGCAAAAAACTCCATGGGGGAAGCTGGCTCTGGAAAAAGTCATTTAACAAACTTGCTAACACAGCCATGCACCACAGATCCCTGCAGCATAGAGAGAAACAACTCAACCATGCACAGGATGTCCTGTGTGAGGCCAGACCCCAGCCCTGAGAAGCCCCTCCACACACATTATCCACATCACAGTTCTTTGGGAAGGACTGAGGCAGCAACTCCTGGCTATGTGGATCCTAAATGGATGCCCCTCCAAGCACTGCCCAGCTGCCCCCCAGCCTGTCAGCAGGTGCTGCCCACACTCATGCCAAGCACCTTACCCACCAGCACCCCCAAGTCCTTCTCTGCAGGGCTGCTCTCAACCCACTCACCACCCAGCTTGAGAGTGGTGCTTGGGAGCCCCCACTTCCCAACTTTGCTTCTGGCTCTGGAGTTGGGATGAACCCACCCCATCATGCTGAGCTGCTCAAGACAGACTGGGAACTGATGGATAGCATAAAACAGCCTCCAAGTGAGCTACCTGCTCAAGCTGCTTTGCAACCCACACCAGCAACGGGGAGCTACCTGGGTGAGTATTAAAACGAACAACCCTGCAAAGCTGCCACACAACCCCGGGCAAGCTGCTGGGCTGCTGGCTTAGTCCCAGATTTCCACCTGCAAATCAAGGCTAATCCTGCCAGATTCTGTTAGATTACAGCCTCCTGACTTGGAGGGATTGTTACAGAGAGTATTTACAGAGATTAGTACAACAGGTTCCCCTCTTGGGTACCGTGAGAGAAGCAGAAGAAAATCCCCAGCAAAGGCTGGAGGCCAGAGAGGATTTATAGCTGGGTTTGAGTGGGATCTGTGCCCCAGAAGATGCTGTGGATTTGTTGAGATTCAAGTGAATGTGAAAAAAGAAAACCCCACACCAACAAATCCAAACCACCAAGCAAACAAACCTCAATGACACCTTCAGAGGGTTTTTAATAGCTTAGGTCAGAAGAGATTCATGAGAGCTGGGGAAAGAAAGAATGTTTGTATCACACTCTCCTACTCCTCCCACTGAGAGCAAGCACAATACCCCCAGAATCCAGGGGATTTGCATCTTTTAGGTGACTCAGCCAGCAAATGCAATTTAATGCAGACAAGTGTAAAATGCTAAGTCCAGAGGGACAAACGACAGAGGAGCAAGTGCAGCTTAAATGGAGCAGTCATGCAGCATGATGATGGCCACAGAAGGGATTTATGGTTCAGCACAGAAAAATCCCTGCAGTCATGACACCCTCCCCTTATCACTCCAGTTCAAATGGCAGCCAGGGAGGCAGAGTGTGAATTGAGCAAAGCAGCCAGGGAGGAAGAGTGTGAATTGAGCCAAACAGCCAAGGAGGAAGAGTGTGAATTGAGCCAAACATCCAGCCCTGCAGCAGCTCTGCTGAGCTGGCTTGGCACAACTGCCCTCCTCCACACCAGGACAGCTCATGGATCCTTACCTTCTCCAAGGAGGCTCAAACACTCTAGTCATAGAATCATAGAACTGTCAGGGAAAGAAGGGACCTCCAATTCCAACCCCCCTGCCATGGCCAGGTACACCTCACACTACAGCAGGTTGCTCACAGCCACATCCAGCCTGGCTGCAAAAACCTCCAGGCAGGAGGCTTCCACCACCTCCCTGGGCAACCTGTGCCAGTCTCTCACCACCCTCATGGGGAACAACTTCTTCCTAACATCCAATCTCAATCTACCCATTTCTAGTTTTGCTCCATCCCCCCCAGTCCTATCACTCCCTGACCCCCTCAAAACTCCCTCCCCAGCTTTCTTGGAGCCCCCTTCAGATGCTGGAAGGCCACAAGAAGGTCTCCTGGGAGCCTTCTCTTCTCCAGACTGAACAACCCCAACTCCCTCAGTCTGTCCTCCACTCCTTACTCATCATTTTACCACCTGAAGTGGCACTTGAAGCTCCAGCTTTGATACCTCCTGCTCAAAGGCTTTCTGACACTTGATTTCTTAAGAAGTTTTCAATTAATAAAGCAGCCACCCAACAACAAAAAGCCACTTCAGGCTGCTAATTTGCTTTAGTACCTTTGCTTTACTCAAACAGGCCTGCCTTGCTGCGGGAGCTGCTTCTCCTCACCTAGCCTCACAGCTTGGATCCCTCAATGAAAACTCCTCTGTGCTCTCCAGCCTGTGCCACAGGAGCTGCCTACCTCACGCTGGGTCAGGGTGTCCTGATCTGGTGGTGGCATGCCCCTGGGCATGACACAGAAATCTCCTTTGCACTGCCAGCCTGGGAGAGCCAAGCAAACTCAGTTTGCAGCTCCTTCAAATCAGGAAATTACTGCATACTCAGTGCCACAAGGATCACACACACAGAATCAACCAGGTTGGAAAGACCTCAGAGATCATCAAGTCCAACCTATTACCTAATACCTAACACCTGCTGACAACTAAACCATGGCTCCAAGGGCCACATCCAAGCCTTTTTTGAACACCTTCAGGGACAGGGACTCCACCACCTCCCTGGGCAGCACATTCCAATGGCCAATTACTCTTTCTGGGAAGAACTTTCTCTTCACCTTCAGCCTAAACCTCCCCTGGCACAGCTTGAGGCTCTGTCCTCTTGTTCTGTTGCTGGTTGCCTGGGAGAAGAGACCAACCCCCACCTGTCTGCAGCCTCCTTTCAGGTAGTTGTAGAGAGCAAGAAGGTCTCCCCTGAGCCTCCTCTTCTCCAGGCTAAACAACCCCAGCTCCCTCAGCCTCTCCTCCCAGGGCTGTGCTCCAGACCTCTCCCCAGCCTCACTGACCTTCTCTGGACATGTTCAAGAACCTCAATGTCCTTCTTAAACTGAGGAGGCCAGAACTGGACACAGGACTTAAGGCTTGGCCTAACCAGGGCAGAATGTCTGCTGACCACATTATTCCTGATCCAGGCCAAGATGCCATTGCCCTTCTTGGCCACCTGGGCACACTGCTGGCTCATGTTTGGCTGCTGTCCACCAGCACCCCCAGGCATCTTTCTGCCTGGCTGCTCTCCAAAACTTGTTAAATGCCATTCTGTTGAGCTCTCCCCATCTCTCCAGCCTGGCAAGGTCCCTCTGCAGAGCTCTCCTACCCTCTAACAGATCGACTCCTGCCCCCAACTTGGTGTCATCTGCAGACTTATTAATGGTGGACTCTATCTCCTCACCCAGATCATCAATAAAGATAATAAACAGGATGTAGCACAACAGAGAAACCTTACTCTTTGCATAGGAAGGGGCTCCCCAGCAGGATCAGGATCTCTTCCTCTGCTCTCCCAAGGGAGATTCAGCAGCACCAGGAGAGCCCAGACAGTGACAGATTCCTGCTCATCTGCTGCAAGGCAGTGAAACCTGCTGACACTGTGCAGCTGAGGCTAAGAGGATGCAGAGTTTCCCACAGCATAAAAACTTCCTCATGAGAGGTATCTCAGGGCAGACAGCACAAAGTTTGGCTTCTCAGCCCTCCAGTAGCTGAAGCCAGGCTACAGGAGAGCTGGGCAGGGACTTTTGCAAGGGCATGGAGTGACAAGAGAAGGGGTGATGGCTTCAAACTGGAAGAAGCTGCATGCAGATGAGGCATTAGAGATTGCAGAAGGAGTCCTCCCATGAGCAAAGCGTTCCAGGGAGCCTGGACTTGCTGACTTTATCCTTGTACATCAGTATTTTACAGGAAACTGGAGTCCAAATACAATTGTCAGCAGGAAAAATCCCAACCTACCACGGACACTACACACGAAATTATTGCTCCATCTGATACTCTACCCTGAAGCTTGAAAAGCAGCAGGTGGAAAAAAAAACCCTCCTTATCTCTACCTTATCCCAAGAGAAGCAGGGAAATGGAGTTGGTAGCACTGCATTGCACATTTCAGGCTATTTTTCCAACCCCCCTCCTCCTCCACAGAGGACATTGACAGATGACACATGTTGTTCCTGGTGACAATTCCATAGGATAAAAAGCCCCCAGATCCCACAAAAGCTCTCAAGTTCTCCATGGAGGAGATTGCTTTTGTTAAATTGCCAGTTATCTTCACACAATAATGCTACCCATTGACTTGCTGTTTTCTATAAGCAGCAGCAGGGAATACTCTAAGTATTGTGATAAGCAAAACTGTTCCACCAGGGCTAAATTGGCATCTTGACTGCAGCCCTGCAATTTGAAGCCCAAGGACTGCTCAGGATCCAGGGGCCTTTTATTACAAGATTGGGGTTACAGCTGCCAAGTCTGAACTCCACACTTGCAGCCTGGGCAGTGCACCATGTGAATGCTGTTAGCACTTCCCCACGACCTGCTGTAAGGCTCGGGAAGCCTGGGAGCAATACAAAAGCTCAGATGTGAAATTGAGTTGCTGGAGCTTAACAAGTCACTGTGCATCAGGCTGGTCTGTAACAAGAAATGGCTTCCTGGGTGCCAGCAGCCCTGAACAACAACGACAACAAAAAAGAGGTGGAACAGAGTCCCTGCGAAGGGCTTTGTGCTGATGTGCTTTGTGTGGGCTGGCTTCAGCCTTAGCCCCCGCTGGCAGCAGCAGGGCCGCGCAGGGCTTCAGAGCTGACAGGGTTATTTTAGGAGGGACATCTCAGCTTCCCATAGCTAGAGAAACAACACTTTGCATCGTATTGGTGCCCACAGGACCCCCTCAGAGCCACACAGCACTCTTGTGGGCAATGCTAGAGCTGCTTAGGTGTAGATGACCCTGCACTTCAAAGCCCTGTGAGATCTCAGACTGCTGTACCTTGGTCTCCATTTCTGTATCCCTCTCATTAGAATAGAATATCATACAATCAGCCAGGTTGGAAAAGACCTTAGAGTTCATCAAGTCCAACCTATTACCTAATACCTAACACCTCCTGACAACTAAACCATGGCTCCAAGTGCCACATCCAAGCCTTTTTTGAACACCCCCAGGGATGGGGACTCCATCACCTCCCTGGGCAGCACATTCCCATGGCCAATTACTCTTTCTGGGAAGAACTTTCTCTTCACCTCCAGCCTAAACCTCCCCTGGAACAGCTTGAGACTGTGTCCTCTTGTTCTGGTGCTGGTTGCCTGGGAGATGAGACCAACCCCCACCTGGCTACAACCTCCTTTCAGGTAGAGAGCAAGAAGATCTCCCCTGAGCCTCCTTTTCTCCAGGCTAAACCACCCATTCCCCCACTCTCTGACAGGCTAAGCAAAAGCCACTCTGATGGGGATGCTCACAAAGGCACAAGCACTCTACACCTCCATCTTCACCCAAGCATCCCTGGGTGGCTGGAGAGCTGCCTTTTGTTACTGCCCCAGGAGCTGACGCTTCCTGGAAGTATCTTACTTCCCCAAGACCATTTTTAGCTGGGTGACCAGAAAGTGTTTTAACTCTGAAACCACCTGCCAGACTCAGCATTTCGAGCTGCACCCTCACCATCTGCTCCTGCTATTTTCATCTCCTTAGCAATTGCAAGCTGAAGCAGTTCCACAGCAATGGCCCCCTCCTGACACCTCTGAGCAAGGCTCCTCTGCTGTCAGAGCAGCTGGCCTCCCTGAGGGACCTTGCACTTCATATGAGGCTTTGTTCTAACTGCACAGGATCATCCAGAAGCTTCTTGAAGGCAACACAAGAAGCCAGGACCCAGAGTGATGGGCTGGCAGCTTTCTCCTTATCTTAGACCTCTGGCAGCAGGCTGTAGGTTCTCCCTCTGCCGTGGTCTCCAAGCAGGTCATGCAGTCTGAATGAAACTTCTGGCTTCCTTCAAAAAGGGATGGTGCAACACAGAGCTTACAGAAGTCCTCTTCAAGAGCCCCAGGTCATAGCAACCAGCTCCACCTTCACCAACAGCCCTGGCTCACATCAACCTGCTCCACCTTCACCATCAGCCTTGGGTCACATCAACCTGCTCCACCTTCACCATCAGCCCTGGGTCTCATCAACCTGCTCCACCTTCACCATCAGCCCTGGGTCACACCAAGCATGTCCACCGTCATCACCCCTTGGGTGGGCTGGCTGCAGGTGCTTACACCCTGCCTTAGCAGCAGCCTCCCTGCTCAGCCAACAGCTGAACTCACCCTGCTCCCATCTGCTGCCTGTCTCAGGAGCCAGAGAGAAAACTTCTTGCGGCGGCGTTTCCAGAGAGAGCTTTAAGCTGCTGATTTCTTATTGTTCACCTGTCCTTCCCAGCATTTATTATTATGTACAGCTCAGCTATTCAAAGCAAGTTTAATTTACCTGCAGATCATATTACCTAGCCCACACTTTCAGATTTATCTCTCAGATGGCTTCTCCTCGCCTTGCCTGATGATGTGAGGGGGAGCGTGCTGCGCTGATGGATGGACCCCAACGGTTGCTGCTTCAATTGAATAAGAGAATCACCGAAAATGCAGCCTGCTTGGGGGATTATATTTTTCTCACCCACTTCTATGCAATTGCCCAAAACCACAGAACTCTACAAATCTTGGCTAGCAATGTCAGATCCACGAATGATTTACTTAGCTACTCCAAGCCAGCTGCTGAAGAAGGTCCTTTTTTTCCCCTCACGAACAACTCCTGTCGCAGGGAACGCAGCCATGAGATTAAACTCCTTCTATTTGCCTATTTCCTGCCTCTTGGCAGGATTCAGGGGACTGTGTCAGTTCAGTCAGAACATTTTTGCTTAGGGAATGGCAGGTGGAAATGCAAACTAATGCCCCATTTTATCAGCAGGGCTGTTATTTAAGCTCTCCCACTCTCCTTCTCGCAGCTCGCCCAAGACCCAGCCACTGGGATCTTCCTGGTGCTGGAGCTGAGTTTTGGAACAGTTGTAGTAACTCTGTTATGCTGAACTGAGCTGCTGGGGGGAAAAAAATGAATTGTCTGCACCTCTGTCAGTGCATCAGGAGCTGAAAGGCTTCTTGGGATTCTGCTGAACTTCAGAGCTGCCCTTCAGGGATGCAGGATTTAGTTTACAGGTTTCAGAGGGAAGGAATTCAGTGCAGCACAGACCTCAGCCAGAATGAGTTTCAGTTACTGAAGCTCAAGTCCCCAGATGCTGCTGCTCATTAGCTCAGAGCTCTTCCACAGAGGTTTAGGAAAGAGTGGTGATGTCAGCCCCAGTGAAGCAGGCACCAGAGGGAAAGGAAGAATATGTTCAAACCCAGCCCTGCTGCACCATCTGGAGAGCATCACCTTACCTCCTCATCCTTGCCCTTGCTGTCTTGCAAATCAAAGTTCAAGCTGCTGCAGGCAGTAGCTCCACACTAGGCTATATCTACACTGGCCTCAGCACTCCAGGGTCCTTGGGTGTCTGCAGGACCAATAGTGGGCAGGTAACACAGATAAATAATGCAGCACATCTGGACAGCATCCCAATGAAACCTGCTCAGCTACAGCAGCAGGCAGAAGCTGCTGCCACCAGCCTGTGCCACCAGGTTCATAGTTGTCCTGGTTTGAGATAGAGCAGAACCCATTCTGGTCAGTGCTGCCACTTACTTTCTGCAGTTCAGGGCAGGTTTGCACAGCCAGGGGCTGCTGCTAGCAGTGAGGATGCTGATGGGGAGATCCTGCCAAGGGCTGAGCTGCAGGAAGGCTCGGGCTGAGACTTGCTTCTCTGCAGCCCAAGGGCACTGCCACAGCTTGTGTCACATCTTGGGGGGCAGGAAGACAGAGGTGGCATCTGCAGGAAGGAGTGGACAGGACAGGTGACCCTGAAGTGACCAACAAGAGATTGCATCCCATGGATGGAATCTTCAGGATGAAGCTGAGGCATCACCAGGGTCAAGGCTCTACTTCAGTGGTTGGTGTCCCAGAAGGACTGCTCCTCTGCAGGTAAAGCTAAGTGGTTTGTACGAGTTCCTGTTCTCCGAAGGGGGAGGATGAAATCAAATAAGAGATTATAGCCACTACAGTGAAACACTGGAACAAACCCTGCCAGGCAGGGTCCAGCACCACCAGATGCCTCCTTGCTGTCCCACAGAGCCATTACCTGCCCCTGCAGAGCCTCCACACACACATCACACCAAGCAAAGAAATAATCCTGAGAAAAGGGTCAGGGAGATGGAGACAGAGAGTGAGGAATGCCAGATCAGTGCTGATGTGGAGAAAAGTGGGTGGATAAGGGAAGGAAAATGAAGTTCAGTGGAGGTTTTCCAGGGTTTATCAACCAGGTCTCCCAGGGGATGAATTCCTACACAAGCTCATCCTCAGAACAGATCTGCTAGAGGCTTCAAAGCAGTCTCTACAAAAGGGCAGCCAGGTGCTAAGAGAAGCTTCCTGTTTAGGTCACAGATGGGGAGAAAGATGAGGGAATTCAGCTGGAGAGACCAAGGGACCTTGGAGATGCCTCTGAGAAGGATTTTGTCTCATAACCTTGAGTACTGTGTTCAGTTTGGGCTCCCCACTCCAAGAAGGACCTTGAGGGGCTGGAGCAGGTCCAGAGAAGGGCAACAAAGCTGGGGAAGGGTCTGGAAGGGCTGGTGAGGAGCAGCTGAGAGAACTGGGGGTGTTCAGTCTGGAGGAAAGGAGGCTGAGGCGAGACCTCATTGCTCTCTACAGCTCCCTAAAAGGAGGCTGGGGCCGGGTAGGGATTGGTCTCTTCTTGCAATTAACAAGTGAGAGGAAACAGCCTCAAGTTGCAGCAGGGGAGGTTTAGGTTGGACATGAGAGGAAACTTCTTCCCTGAAAGGGCTCTCAAAGACGGGAACAGGCTGCCCAGGGAGGTGGTCGGATCCCTGGAGGTGTTTCAAAGAGGCAGAGGCGTGGTGCTGAGGGCCATGGCTTAGCTCCAGCCTTGGCAGAGGCAGAGACTGCTTGGACTGGATGACCACCAAGGCCTTTCCAACTGAAACAATTCCGTAATCCTATGACCTACACTTCAGGAACTGAAACCCTTCTGAAGGGGCAGAGTTTTCAGCTGTGCTGTGATACATCCAGAGCAGACTGGTTGGTTAGCTGCTCTCTGGTTATCTCTGCTAGACTGAAACCCCCATGAATTGTCTCTGCTTCCATGTCACTGAGGCACCTTCACAACACCATCCCCGACCACGGCTTGAATTAATGATTTGTGGCAGGGTTTTATCTACCAATAGATTCCCTGCTGCAGAAATTGAAGGGTTTATGTCTTTAGATTTTCATCCTTCTTTATAGAAGGGACAAACAGTAATGAAAAAATGGGGGGGGGGGGGGGGAGGGGGGAGGGGGTGGAATATTGTAAACCACAGAAGCTGCTCTGAAAAGTTTGCAGAGGGTTTAGGAATCAGCTGGAAACTCTGCTGTTGTCCTTGGTGCGTGGAGTAGAATAAAGTCTGCCCAATTTTCACGTTGCTTCTGTGGTTGGACTCAGCAGGATGCAAACAAGAGCGAAAACTAAGGCCCTAAATAATATTTTCTGTTATTTCCCTCTAGCCAAATTACAGAGGATGGGAAACAATTCTGACACCTTGAGGCTAAACCTGCTCAAACACTTTCCCTCTGGAAACTGCTGAGTCTCCCTCTCTAGAGATATTCAGAACCGGCCTGGATGTAGATCACAGAGTAATTGGCCATTGGGATGTGCTGCCCAGGGGGGTGGTGGAGTCCCCATCCCTGGGGGTGCTGAAAAAAGGCTTGGATGTGGCACTTGGAGCCATGGTTTAGTTGTCAGGAGGTGTTAGGTATTAGGTATTACAGAAAGAGTGATTGCGCTATGGAATGGGTTGCCCGGGGAGGTGGTGGAGTTGTCGTCATTGAAGGTGTTCAGAAGGAGACTTGCTGGGGTGCTTGGTGCCATGGGTTAGCTGTTTGGGTGGGTTGGATTGGTTGATGGGTTGGACACGATGATCTTGAAGGTCTCTTTCAACCTGGTTTGGTTTATTGTGATAAAGGTAAAAGGTTGGACTTGATGATCTCTGAGGTCTTTTCCAACCTGGTTGATTCTATGATTCTATATGGGCTGGAGATCCCTGCTGGTGTGGTTTGGTTTTGTCTGGAAGGAAAAAAGAGACTTGATGATCTCTGAGGTCTTTTCCAACCTGCCTGGTTCTGTGATTCTGTAAATGTTTGAAGCTGCATCTGTACTCAACTGGTGTCAGACACACTCTGAAGCCATCCTCAGAGATGCACAACTATCACAGGCTACCTGCAGGTATCATTACTGATTACTAGCACCAGGAAACCCAAGAACTTCCTGCCAGCTTACTTGTTTCTTCCCTGACAGGAGCAAGAGATCAGAAATGAAAGAGGATGTCACTTCTTAATAGTCTCCCAAGTCAAGCAAGGCTATCAGGATATAAATATCCAGGCTTTATTTGGAAAGAAGCACGAAGGAAATTGCTACAAAGGTGAGCAGAAGTAATATCCACAGATATCCATCACATGAGGAATGCAGAGCCAGACAAAAGTATCTCAAACAATAGAGATCTCTAGCCTGAGGACAAAGCTCCATTTGCTGGGAAGGAGTGATGGAGGATGTTTACCCCAGCCACACTAGCTGCATGCCTGGCAATCAATTTGAGTCCATGTGACAAGACCAGCAAGCAATAAAATCCTGGTTGGAGTACAGGGTACAATCTTATCTTAGAATCTCACACTTGTCTGGGTTGGAAAAGACCTTTCAGATCATCCAGTCCAACCATTCTCTAACTCTGCCCAGGCTGGTCCCACAGCACCACATCTCTGCCTCTGAAACACCTCCAGGGGTGGGGATTCAGCCCTGGGCAGCCTGTGCCAGCGTTTGAGAACCTTTCAGTGAAGAAATTTCTTCAGATGTCCAACCTAAACCTCTCCTGATCCAGTTTCAAACCATTGCCTCTTGTCCAGACCCTTCTAAAGAGCCCCTCCCCATCCTTCCTGTAGGGCCCCTTCACATACTGAAATGCTGCTCTAAGGTCTCCCTGGAGCCTTTTCTTCTCCAGGCTGAACAGCCCCAGCTCTCTCAGCCTGTCCCCATCCAGCCTTCTGATCACCTTTTGTGGCCTGCTCTGGACCCTCTCCAGCAGGTCCAGGTCCTTCTTGTGTTGGGGGCTCCATAGCTGGGCACAGCATTGCAGGTGAGGTCTCAGCAGAGGAGCAGAATCCCCTCTCATCTGCTGGCCACACTGCTTTGGATGCAGCCCAGGCTGCTGTTGGCCTTCCTAGCTGCTGGGCTACACATCCAGCTTCTCACCCACCAGCACCACCCAATCCTTTTCTGCATGGCTGCTCTCAATCTCATCACCCCCCCAGCCTGGACTGATACCAAGGGTTGCTCCAACCTAGGGGCAGGTCCTTGCACTTTGCCTTATTCAACCTCATGAGACTCTCCTCAGAACACCTCAGAAGTGGCATCCTGTCCTTCAGCCTTATCAGCCACATCACTCAGCTTGCTATCATCTGCAAAGTCACTGAGGCTGCCCTCAATCTTTCTTTCTATAGCATTGATGAAGGTATTGAATAGCTGAAGATATTTCAGTCTCACTCAGGTCTGAAGTCCTCCATGCTGAAGCTGTCCAAGGTGTAGTCTGCAGGAGCTGCTGACTAAGCCATGAACTACTACCAGGAGTAAGAAGGGATGGGAGGGCAGGCACAACAAAAGCTGTGTTTGCATCTTTTGTTGCTGCTGCTGTTAATCAGAGCACAAGGAAATGATTTCTTCCATCTGTGACTCCCACAAGTAAGATCTCCCTGCTGCTATTCTCTCAACTGCTCCACTCATCAAGTCCCTTTGTTTTCCATGTCCTGCTGGCCATTTATGATGGAGTAAAATGGATTTGCCTTCCAGCAGTAATTTTTCCTCCCCCCCCCCCCCTTTTTCCCTCTTTTCATTTGATTGAGGTTTTAAATGCATTGAACATGAAAACTTCTGAAACTTCATGATGCCTGAATGCTTAGAGCACTCATTAAAAATTTAATGCATGGAGGGGGGAGGGAGGAGAGGGGGGAAGGCAAATACAACAGCAACCAAAGCCCCAGAAAAAAAGTCCAAAAGAGAGGTAGCAGAGTTCAAGGCAAACTTTATTCAGGGGCAGCTTTCTTCCTCTGCTCAAGGATGAAGGAACTTTTTCTCTTCCATATTCAGTGGTTGCTGGGACCTAGCAAGCTCAAATACCACTCAGGGCTGTTTTAAATTGCTGCCCTGGTACAAAGGCATCTCTGGTGATCTGCAAGCCTATGGAATAACATGAATACAGAACATCCCCCAGATGCAAAGAGCTCCTGGCTTCCTCTGGTATGCCACTGCCTGGCTCTGCTTCAGGGCAGGACTGCTCTGCACTTCTCTTTGCTCTGCATTGATGCAGGAGAAGCTGCACAACGCCTAGGCAGGGCACAAAGGACAATCCAACAGGGAAATGCATAGAGGCAGAGCTGTTCAGGCTAGAGAAGACCTTTCAGATCTTTTAAGGAAGCAAGCCTGGATGGAGGAAATCTGCTGTTTATTCAGAAAATAACAATCACAGGGTGCCTCTGAACTGAGAGGACAGAGCTGGGCATCAACTACAGGATGCAAAAATGTTGGGCTTGGGTCAGCCCAAATTGTCTCCCACACCCTGCAGCATAACCAGCAGCAAATTCGTGGCAAGGAGAAAATTGAGGAGAGCTCCCAGGGGAGCTCCCAGGGGGTTGGAAGGGACCTCTGGAGATCATCCAGTCCAAGCTCCCTGCTAAAGCAGGGCACCCACAGCAGCTTGCCCAGGAGCACAATGGCCACAGGGGATTTGTAATCTCTCCAGACAAGGAGACTCCACAACCTCTTTGGGCAGCCTGTTCCAGGCCTCCAGCACCCTCACACCAAAGAGGTTTCTCCTTCTGGTCAGATGGAACCTCCTGGCTTCAAGTTTTTGCCCACTGCTCCTTGTTCTGTCACTAGGCCCCACTGACAAGAGCACAGCACCATCCTCTTGCCCCCCCCCCCCACCTTCATCTCTTGCTGAGCATTGCTCAGAGCCCCTCTGGGGCTGCTGTTCTCCAGGCTCAATACCCCTAGGGCTCTCAGCCTTTCCTGCTCACAGAGCTGCTCCAGGCCCCTCAGCATCTTTGTTGCCTCCACTGGATTCTCCCCAGCAGTTCCCTGTCTCTTGAACTGGGGATCCCAAACCCTCACACTACTATGAGCACTCTTGGTTATGTGACCAGCCAGTGTGGATGTCCCAGATGAAATCCAGCATTCAGATTACCTGTTTCACACAAACCTAGAAGAGCAGACAGCGACAAAATCCACTCAGAGCAAGGCTTCAGGGGGATGGAGCCTTCAGTGAGGGATGTAACTCAGTCATCCCAGCTGTAATTCCCTGTATTAGCAAGGGCTGAAACAATTTTGCAGTATCTTGAATGACAGCTTATGGTCTCCATCCATCAAAGTCATGGCTAGGCAATGAGTGATGCTGAGGATGGGTGTGTGCACTTGCAGCCCAGAAAGCAAATCACATCCTGGGCTGCAGCAAGAGAAGTGTGGCCAGCAGGGCCAGGGAGGTGATTCTCCACCTCTGCTCCACTCTGGTGAGACCACACCTGGAGCTCTGTGTCCAGTTCTGGAGCCTCTGTTCCAGGAAGGATCTTGAGGTGCCGGAAGGTGTCCAGAGAAGGGCCACAAGGAGGGGCAGAGGGCTGGAGCTGCTCTGCTATGAGGACAGACTGAGAGAGTTGGGGATGTTCAGTCTGGAGAAGAGAAGGCTCTGAGGAGACCTTCTTGTGGCCTTCCAGTATCTGAAGGGGGCTCCAAGAAAGCTGGGGAGGGACTTTTGAGGGTGTCAGGGAGTGATAGAACAAAACTAGAACTGGGTAGATTGAGATTGGATGTTAGGAAGAAGTTGTTCCCCATGAGGGTGGTGAGAGCCTGGCACAGGTTGCCCAGGGAGGTGGTGGAAGCCTCCTGCCTGGAGGTGTTTGCAGCCAGGCTGGATGTGGCTGTGAGCAACCTGCTGTAGTGTGAGGTGTCCCTGCCCATGGCAGGGGGGTTTGACCTAGATGATTCTTGGGGGTCCCTTCCAACCCTGACAATTCTATGATTCTAAGATTTAATCCCCAACAAGCAGACAAAGTGCCCTGTGCTTCTGGAGCATGGCTGTTATTTCATTTGCTATTTACTGTCAGGATCTCCAAGACAAATAGTCCTTCATAACTTTGATTCCACACACACCAGAGTTATTACACTGAATTGTGTTTCCCACCACCCCATCCCCCTCTGTGTTCTGTTAGGGCCAGGGATGAATTTTCATGATTCATGCAAGGTTGATAATTTGTTACAGTCCCAGTGTTTGGCTTTCTTTTGTCTCAGTAGCTCTAATATTAACCTAGGTCAATAATTCTGTCAAGTGGGAGTGATGCTACTGAAATAGGGAAGCATGGGAGCTACATCTTATCTCAAAGATGCAAAGATAAAGGTGTGGAGGGCAGCTGGGTCCATACAGCCAAGGAATATTTGGGTGAGGTGTCCCTGCCCAGGGAGGTGGTGAAAGCCTCTTCCCTGGAGGTTTTTAAGGCCAGGCTGGATGTGGCTGTGAGCAACCTGCTGTAGTGTGAGGTGTCCCTGCCCGTGGCAGTGGGGTTGGAACTGGCTGAGCCTTGAGGTCCCTTCCAACCCTAACAATTCTATGAACTTTTGCCTTTTCCATGCTTAAGATATGGTTCCAAGAAAAGCAAGATGAGGCATACTGCTTGCACTTGTTGGAGGTGCAAAGCTAAATGCTCCACCTAGGCTGCAGTGGAGCCAATTGCTTTCCAGATTGGATGTTGATCCTTTTGTTTGGTTGGTTGGTTGGTTTTCCTGTCAAGAATGAATTTCATAGAATCATAGAATGTTGTGCTTGGAAAAGACCTCTAAGATCAGCAAGTCCAACCATTGACCCAACACTGCCAGCTCACCTCCAAACCATGTCCCTCAGCATCACATCTCCACAGCTTTGAAACCCTCCTAGGGATGGGGAGTCCACCACTGCCCTGGGCAGCCTGTTCCAGGCCTTGGTGACCCTTTTGGGGAAGAAAAACTTCCTCCTCATGTCCAACCTAAACCTCCCCTAGGGCAACTTGAGGCCACTTCCTCTTGTCCTGTCACTTGTTCTTTGAGAGAAGAGCCCAACCTCCATCTGGCTCCAACCTCCTTTCAGGGAGTCTTCAGACTGAATCACTCCAGGTCCCTCAGCTGCTCTTCCCCAGCCCTGTTCTCCAGACCCTTCCCCAGCTCTGTTGCCCTTCTCTGGACCTGCTCCAGCCCCTCAATGTCCTTCTCGATGTGATGGCCCCAAACTAAACCAAGTGTAGAGCTGCAGCCCAATTTCCAGGGAAGCCTTCAGAGCAATCTCTCATCTGGCACTTGCCCCCTGTCCTGAGCTCCATTCTGTCTGAGTCAGCTGCCACCAAGGTCTCACAGGAGGGCTGAAAGAGGGCTAGCAGCAAGCCTGGAGCTCTCTGCCCGTGCTGCGAAGAGCTCAAATGTATTCTAGGGAGGCTGTATCCCCGGGTCTAGAATGACACAGAACTGAGTAATGAATAAACCATTCATTTCCTATTGTGTTCCTGGGCCTGTAATCTCTCAAAAGCCAAAAAATTACCTGGGAAAAAGGAAAAAAAAAAAGAAAGAATATAATATTCAAGAGGAGCATAACAGCAAACTATCCCCCACAGCACAGCGTTCAGCTGCTGACACAGTTTCAAGTGCCCTCTTCTGTGGGAAGGAAGGAGAGAAGGGGAGGGGGGAAGGGGGGGGGAAGAAGAAAAGAATGGAAAAGAAAGAAACTAAAAAAGTTCCTTCAGTCCTCCAGCAATTTGTTAAATTGAGTCTTTTGAAAGCTTCAAATTCCCAGACCACAAGATAAGAATATGCACTGCCTGCAGCGTTCTGGGTGGTATTACCCAGCCCTTCATAGTTTCATAGTTTCATTCAGGGTTGGAAGGGACCACAAGGATCATCTAGCTCCAACCCCCCTGCCATGGGCAGGGACACCCCACACTAGATCAGCCTGGCCAGAGCCTCATCCAGCCTGCTCTTAAACACCCCCAGGGACAGGGCCTTGACCACCTCCCTGGACAACACATTCCAGGGCTTCACCACTCTCATGGTGAAGAACCTCCTCCTCACATCTAGCCTGAATCTCCCCACCTCCAGCTTCATTCCATTCCCCCTAGTCCTGTCACTACCTGAGATCCTGAGAAGTCCTTCCCCAGCCTTCCTGTAGCTCCCTTCAGATACTGGAAGGCCACAATGAGGTCACCTCGGAGCCTTCTCTTCTGCAGACTGAACAGCCCCAACTCCTTCAGTCTGCCCTCATAGGAGAGGTGCTCCAGCCCTCTGATCATCCTTGTGGCCCTTCGCTGCACTCCTAAGAACTAGAGGCTGAAAAGCTCCTCCCCCCACCCTGAACACCAGCTCATGTTTTACTGCCCACCTCTTCTCCCCACTCCTCTCAGTTTTTTATTGTTTTGGGGTTGTGGGGTGTTTTTTTCTGTCCTCACAAACCCATGTATCAGTTTCAGGCCAGCTCTCATATTTGGCCACACTTCTTTCTTCAAGAGACTCAGGTTGGTTATGTCCTCCTGGGTAGCGCCATAGAATGATGGAGTCACAGAATGGGTTGGGTTGGAAGGGACCTTGAAGATCACCCAGTTCCAACCCCCCTGCCATGGACAGGGACACCTCCCACCAGCCCAGGCTGCTCAAGCCCTCATTCAACCTGGCCTTCAACACCTTCACAACCTCCCTGGGCAACCTGTTCCAGGGTCTCCCCACCCTCACTCTAAAGAATTCCTTCCTAACCTCCAGTCTCAATCTCCTCTCTTCCAGCTCAAAGCCATTGCCCCTCCTCCTGTCACTACAAGCCTTTGTAAAGAGTGCCTGCCCTTACCCATCGTTCCCAGGACAGGCTCTGGTTGTACTCAGGTTCATTGTTTGCTGCTCTCTGATTTCCCCCCTCCCATCCCCACCATTATAGGATAAAAGGGAAAGTCCTTAAATTGCACCTGGGGAAGTTTAGGTTGGACATCAGACCAAAATTTCTTCATTGAAAGGACTCTCAAACACTAGATTCAGCTTTCCAAGGAACTGGTTGAATCCCCATCCCTGGAGGTGTTTCAAAGAGGCAGAGATGTGGTGCTGAGGGCTGTGGTTTAGCCCCAGCCTTGGCAGAGCTAGAGACTGGTTGGACTCAATGATCTTAAAGTCCTTTCCAACTGAAACAATTCTGTGGCTCTCTGCAGTCTGAGCAGGGATTGCACTTGTCTGGAGAAGGGAAAGGAGACAACAATTGTACTTCTCTTAAGCTGACAGACACAATTCAGGTGGAATACCTCAACAGCAGCTCCAGCCTGGAGGCCAAGTTCCTTTTCAGAACAACTGAGCATGAGGAGCTAGAGCCCATTTCCTAGTGGTACCTGTTCCTCAGCCTCACTGATGACAACCCCCAGCTAAAAATGCCCTCCTCACTGCCCTGCCCAACACTCTGCCTGCTGACACACTGCCTTGGACACGTCTACATCAGCCCTTGTTGCACCAGCCAGATCCTTCTGGATCACATTTGCTTTCCCTGGAGATGGAATATGTAAGCTTGTTTGAGCAGCTGAGGCACTGATTGGATGTCTTGTCCTATCTCTCCACCAACTCATCCTTTGCTCTTTCAAAACACTGCTGGGGATGCTAATATGGAGCAGGCTTCCCAGCAGCTCAGGCTTGGGGACAGGGATTTTGCTCCTCTGGGAGAAGAGGGAGGGCTGGCAAAGTGTGTAATTATGAAGACATCCTACCTGGGAAGAGAACATGACTAACTAGGTAGGAAGTGTGAAAATCATTTGCTTCTAGGTAGCTGCAAAATCAAACTGATACATTTCTTACCACGAGACCCACAGCTGCCAGTGGGTATTTATGTAGCCATTTCTGGAAGCCACAGGAGCCCAAAGTTTCTATTTTCACAGAGAAATAAACAAACCTTAACCAGATTTGGGGGATCTTTAGACTGGAGGGAAAAGAAACTGGAAGGCTGACTTGGAAGCATCCTCATACAGAATCCAGTTCTGGTGTGCCCAGCAGAAGAAGGACACAGAGCTGGTGGAGTGAGTCCAGAGGAGGGCACAAAGATGATCCAAGGGCTGAAGCAGCTCTGCTGTGAGGACAGGCTGAGGGAGCTGGAGGTGTTCAGCCTGGAGAGGAGAAGACACAGGGGGGACCTTTGAGCTGCCTTCCAAGAGCTGAAGGGAAGAGGAAGGCTGCAGAGGGACTTTCCCTGAGGGGGTCTAGAGACAGGACAAGGGGGAATGGCTTGAAGCTGCGGCAGAGCAGGGTTGGGCTGGAGCTGAGGAAGAAGTTCTCCAGTACAAGGGTGATGAAACTCTGGAACAGGTTGCCCAGGGAGGCTGTGGATGCCTCTTCCCTGGAGGTGCTCAAGGTCAGGTTGGACAAGCAGCCAGGTCTGCTTGAGAGGCATCCCTGCCCAGGGCAAGGAGCTTGGAGCAGATGATCCCTGCGGTCCCTTCCAACCGGAGCCATTCTGTGACTCCTGACTCCAGATCAAAATGAAGAGATCTAAACAGTTTTTTATGAATCTCCTGAGTTTCAGTCTCTTCTGGTTTTTTTGGGTGGGCTTTTTTTTTTGGAGCCAGGTCTTGCTGATGAATTTTGCCTGCTTGAAAGTGGAAGCTGTGTGCTGTTCGAGTGGCTCCAGAAAAAAAACCTCCCAGGGAGCACCAACATAAAAGAGATAAAAACATTACTTTTCTTTTAAAACACCTCCATATGGTCAGAATGAGGAAAAAAATTGCTTTTATATATATATATATATATAAATAAGAAGCTGGTCAGCTGTACTTAAAATATTCAAAGTTATTCTCTTCTTAGCAGTTCTATCTTTAGGTTCTAAAGCAAGGGCTGCTGGCTGCTGCCATCCTTGAAGCTCGAATAAAGAGGCTCAGGATGCTGCTTGCTTTTCCTTCTCTGTTCCCTTAGAAATGCCTTCACAAATTATTTAAGGCAAGTTTGTCTTCCTGGCTTTCAAGCTTAAGAGAGAAGAGAAACAAAGCCGAGCAGCACCCCACTGACAGCCCTATCGATGCCACGGAGGTTCCTGTTGCAGGCTCCAGCCTTCCATTAACTGCTGGCATTAGTGGAGGCAGCTCCTGATTTTGCAGCAGTCTAAGTGAAACCAACATCAGAGGCACAAATATTTGATTTTGAAAACAGGCAAAGAGGGGAAAACAGTAGAGGGGAGTTAATTAATGAGTGACATTTATGGTACAATAGATGGCTATCAAGTGCTCTCCCACAGCTCTTCAAAGAAAGTATCTTAACCACTTGGAAGGGAGAAAATGTTGCCAAAACAGCTCTGAATATAAAACCCAGGACAGGATCCCAGCATGGTGGGGGCTGGAAGGGACCTCTGGAGATCATCCAGTCCAAGCCCTCTGCTAAAGCAGGGCAGCCACAGCAGCTGGCCCAGGAGGACAATGGCAAGAGGGGTTGGATGTTGGGGGCAGATGTTAGTCAATTAGAGGGTAGAAAGGCTCTGCAGAGGGACCTCGACCGACTGGAAAGATGGGCAGAGTCCAATGGGATGGCTTTCAACAAGTCCAAGTGCCGAGTGCTGCACTTTGGCTATGGCAATCCCATGCAGAGGTATAGGCTGGGGTCGGAGTGGCTGGAGAGCTCCCAGACAGAGAGGGACCTGGGTGTGCTGATCGACAGCCACCTGAATATGAGCCAGCAGTGTGCTCAGGTGGCCAGGAGGGCCAATAGCATTCTGGCCTGCATTAGGAATAGTGTGGCCAGCAGGAGCAGGGAGGTCATAGTGCCCCTGTACTCTGCTCTGGTTAGGCCGCACCTTGAGTACTGTGTCCAGTTCTGGGCTCCTCAGTTTAAGAAGGACATTGAGACACTTGAGCGTGTCCAGAGAAGGGCAACAAGGCTGGTGAGAGGCCTTGAACACAAGCCCTATGAGGAGAGGCTGAGGGAGCTGGGATTGTTTAGCCTGGAGAAGAGGAGGCTCAGGGGTGACCTTATTGCCCTCTACAACTACCTGAAGGGTGGTTGTAGCCAGGAGGGAGTTGGCCTCTTCTCCCAGGCAACCAGCACCAGAACAAGGGGACACAGTCTCAAGCTGCGCCAGGGGAGGTTCAGACTCGAGGTGAGGAGGAAGTTCTTCACCGAGCGAGTCATTCGGCATTGGAACGGGTTGCCCAGGGAGGTGGTTGAGTCATCGACCCTGGAGGCGTTCAAGGGGAGATTGGACGTGGCACTTGGTGCCATGGTCTAGTCATGGGGTCTGCGGTGTCAGGTTGGACTCGATGATCCTCGAGGTCCTTTCCAACCTAAGTGATACTGTGATACTGTGATACTGTGGAGTCTCTCCACAACCTCTCTGGTCAGCCTGCTCCAGGGCTTCAGTATCTTCACACCAAGGAATCTTCTCTTCTTGTTGAGATGGAACCTCCTGGCTTCCAGTTTGTGCCTTCTGCTCTTTGTCCTGTCCCTGGGCACCACTGAGAAGAGTCTGGCCCCATCCCCTTGTCCCCTGCTGTAGCTCTTGCTGAGCATTGATCAGCCACTGGGGCTGCTCTGGGGCTGCTCTTCTGAAGGCTCAACAGCCCCAGGGCTCTCAGACTTTGCTCCTCACAGAGCTGCTCCAGGCCCCTCAGCATCTCTGTAGCCTCCACTGGACTCTCTCCAGTAGCTCCCTGTCCCTCTTTAACTGGATAGCCCCAAACTGGACCCAGTACTCCAGATGTAGCTTCACCAGGGCAGAGTAGAAGGGGAGAACATCCCTCGACCTGCCGGCCACACTCTTCCTCATGCACCCCAGGACCCCATTTGCCTTCTTGATCATGAGGGCACATTGCTGGCTCATGAGGAACTGCCAGGTCCTTCTCTGTAGAGCTGCTCTCCAGCAGGTCACTCCTCCCCTGTACTGCTGCAGGAGGTTGTTCTCCCCCAGGTGCAGGACCCTACACTTGCCCTGGTTGAACTTCAGGAGGTTCCTCTCCGCCCATCTCTTGCTTTGAGTTGTTCAGTTGTTGAGTTGAGCAGCTGCAGCAGTGACTCAGGGACTGAAAGGCAGCGCTGAGGAGAGCCAGAGGTCCCTGCTGCTGTTTCACTGAGCTGCAGGGAGAAAGAAAAACGTGTCAGAGTATGGACAAAGCTGGGAGACTTTCACATGAAAGCTGCTTGATGTTCTTTGTTCAAAGAAGCATTTTGCTCTGTTTACAGATCTTGCATTTTTACCTACCGCAGGTGAAACCTGAACCAGCTGAGGATTGACAGAAGAAAAAGAATAAAATCTCTTCAACTTGAAACAACTTTATTCCCCACCCCCCCAGTTGTTAAAACTGTTGAGGAATTCAAGAAATGAAGAAATTATTCACCCAGCTTCAGTCACTGGACCTTTGGTCAATCCAGTGGAGCCAAGTGCTGGCCCAGCTCCCCTCTCAGTGCTTGGCACAGAATCATTGAACTGTCAGGGTTGGAAAGGACCTTAAGGATCATCCAGTTCCAACCCCCCTGCCATGGCCAGGGACACCTCACACTACAGCAGGTTGCTCACAGCCACATCCAGCCTGGCTGCAAAAACCTCCAGGCATGAGGCTTCCACCACTTCCCTGGGCAACCTGTGCCAGTCTCTCACCACCCTCATGGGGAACAACTTCTTCCTGACATGCAATCCCAATCTTCCCATTTCTAGTTTTGCTCCACCCCTCCCAGTCCTATCACTCCCTGACACCCTCAAAACTCCCTCCCCAGCTTTCTTGTAGTGCCCTTCATATACTTTAAGATCACAATTAGGTCTCCTTGTAGCCTTCTCTTCTCCAGACTGAACAACCCCAACTCTCTCAGTCTCTCCTCATAGCAGAGTAGCTCCAGCCCTCTGCTCATCCTCATGGCCCTTCTCTGGACCCCTTCCAGCACCTCCAGATCTCTCCTGTAGCAGAGGCTCCAGAACTGGACACAGTGCTCCAGCTGTGGTCTCAGCAGAGTGGAGCAGAGGGGGAGAATCCTCTCCCTGGCCCTGCTGGCCACACTTCTCTTGCTGCAGCCCAGGCTCTGCTTGGCTCTCTGGGCTGCAAGTACTCACTTCTGGCTCATGTTGAGCTTCTCATCCCCCAGCATTCCCAAAGCCTTTCCTTGAGGGCTGCTCTCAAGCCATTCCCTGCCCAGCCTATATCAGAGCTTGGAATTGCCCTGACCCAGCTGCAAGACTTGATCTTGTTGCACTTCATGAGGCTGCCGTGGGCTCACCTCTGCAGCCTGTCAAGGTCCCTCTGCAAGCTTGCTGAGGGTTCACTCAATGCCACTGCCCACTTTCTGAGCCTTCAAAGTTCAAAACTGCCTGCATGGTGGCTTCCATGGAAGAGGAATTGCACAGACATTGAATGAAAGAACAATCCCCTCAGTGATTTCTTTTCTTTCCCATGACTCTCTGTTTTAAGGACACTTAGCTGTTGGAGAAGTTGTTTGCTTTCCAGGATGGCTTTAGGGTGTTTTTTTTGGAGGAGGGTTACATTAAATATGTATATAATTAAAAGCAAAATAGATTTCATCCTTTCAGTAAGTGTTGAGCACCTGAAGAAAAATCAAATCAGGTTGGTTGGTTTTGGTGGCTTTATTTTCTTTTTGTGCCTTGCACACAGGTAAGAGGTTTGGATGGAGACTCCTCAGCCAGCTCTGCCCTCAGCCCTCCTGTAAATTGCTTGAGTTAACTGGAATCAAAATCAATTCCTATCAGAGGGGGAAGAAAAGGAGACTGCCCAGTACTACATGGGGCTGGCAGCTCATCCCAGCTGCTCTAATACCTCTGCTGCTGCAGTGGGGTGAGACAACCTTGCTGCTGGGAGATAATAGAAGTTTCTCAGGCACTGTCAGAAGCAAGCGGGACAGCTCACTGGTGAGCTGTTGATGGATCAAAGCAGAGTCACCTCACTGCCCTGCCTCTGTCCCTGCTGGGAGTGATGCTTGGAGGAGAGCAGGAAGAGGGCATGAAGAGCTGGGGCCTGTTTCTTGGCCACAGCTGCTAGCAACAGTTGATGCTTTGAGGCAGAGGTTTGCCAGCCTCCAAGTTATGTCAATATTGATCAGAAAGTTCTCCAACCTTTTACCAACCTAACTGCAGGCTCTGACTCCAGCTGAAAACCAATTCCAGAGGCCAGCTCTACGCAGGGGCAGGACATGCAGCATTGTTATGAGCTTTGCATTAGGGGGAAAGAAACAAAACTAGAAGTGGGTAGGTTCAGATTGGATGTTAGGAAGAAGTTCTTCCCCATGAGGCTGGTGAGATGCTGCAAGAGAGCACTGCATCCAGTCCTGGAGCCCCTAGTAGAGGAAGGATCTGGAGGTGCTGGAAGGTGTCCTGAGAAGCGCCACGAGGATGAGCAGAGGGCTGGAGCTGCTCTGCTATGAGCACAGACTGAAGGAGTTGGGGTTGTTCAGTCTGGAGAGAGAAGGCTCCCAAGAGACCTAATTGTGGCCTTCCAGTACCTGAAGGGGGCTACAAGAAAGCTGGGAAGAGACTTCTTAGGGTGTCAGGGAGTGATAGGACTGGAGGGGATGGAGCAAAACTAGAACTGGGTAGATTGAGATTGGATGTTAGGAAGAAGTTCTTCCTCATGAGGCTGGTGAGATGCTGGAAGGGGTTGCCCAGGGAGGTGGTGGAAGCCTCCTGCCTGGAGGTTTTTGCAGCCAGGCAGGATGTGGCTGTGAGCAACCTGCTGTAGTGTGAGGTGTCCCTGGGCATGGCAGGGGGGTTGGAACTGGCTGATCCTTGAGGTCCTTTCCAACCCTGACAGTTCTGTGATTCTATGGTAGCTCAGAGTGAGCTCCTTGGGACAATGGTTTTCCAACTTTCCACCAGGCACTTTACCCTGTAAGGCCATAGCATTCCTTTGTGTCCTCCAGACCAGAACCAACACCACATCCAGCCAAAGGCTTTGATATGACACTTATTTTAAATCCATATTCCTGCAGCACCCAGGAACAAAATTCCAACCCATCATCCTGGATGCCCTACAAATCCATGGAGAGAGGCACTTCCTGCCTCCAAAGGGGTCAGGACCTGCAAAGGGAGGTGCCATAGGGTGCAGAAGGGCCATGGCAGAGCAGGCATAGAGCTGAGGCATCCTTGGGCCGTCAGTCATTCTTTTGTGAGCTGCTGAGATGCCTCAAATGTTGTGTCCTACCAAGTCCTGCAGCTTAATGATGCTTTTGAGAGGCTGCTATAAACAAAATCTCATTTTAAAACCTGCAGATTCAGCCTAATGGCATTTATGCCAGGTTCTTCCCTCCCTGCCTCTCCCTGGTACCAGGATGTGAGAGAGAAACCTGCAGAACCCAGAAGCTAACAGATGGAGCTAACACCAGGAGCCCTAATGAGCTATATGAACAAGATTTTATTAGCAGAGTCCATTAGCTGGCCAGGGATCTCAGGTATCCAAGCCAACCATTTCTGCCCACCTTTGTCCATCCCTTCCCATTTGCTTTATGAAGTAAAGAAGTGGCATGACAGGCTCCCAGCCCTTGCCAGTCTGATCTCAGCAGCTCCTGGAGAGCCAAGCAACCATCAATGTTTGTAGACACCTGCTCAGTGCTGGGTAAGTCTGGGGTGGGAAGAAGTTGGTGTCCATGGGTGTAGGGTGCAGCTGGTGCTTTAATGTCTATTTACTCAACCCAGACTAATGATCCATGGGCTAGCCCTCACTAGCAGGTGATTCCTTCTCCCATGAAGCATTTTCACTCCAGCTCAGTGGCTGGGCACAAATTAAAAAGGACTCAGGCCACCTTACCAAAGCAATTAGTAACAACAAATGAATTGCCCAGCTGAGGGTGAGGAATCTGCTGGTAGGAAACATGAACCAAGTGAAGCTGAGCAGAAATGTTCTCCTGGTCTAAATTTATATCCAAACAAAGAAGCAAAGAGAAAATGAGAGAAGGATCCCTGTGGAGGACATGGATTTCACAGGGACCACTGTCCAGGACCGTGCCCCTTCAAGGCATTTGTCTAAGCCCTGAAGCCAGGGCAGGGTCAACCACTGACCCCTCAACACCAAAAGCAATGCCAAGAACACCAAAAGACTTGGGCAGAACAGAGTAAATGGCTGCAGGAGGAAAAGGGAGCTGGAGGAAAAACCTGGCCTGTGCAGACACACACACAGGGGAGTGATGATCATAAGGCTTCACCCTGCTGATCCCAGAATCATAGACACCTCCCACCAGCCCAGGTTGCTCAAGGCCTCATCCAACCTGGCCTCGAGCACCTCCAGGGAGGGAGCAGCCACAACCTCCCTGGGCAACTTGTTCCAGTGCCTCACCACCCTGACTGTAATAAAAGACAGAGGACCTTATGTGGATGGACAACTGCAGGAGGAGTGAAATGTTTTGTGCCTTTTAAAATAAATCAACATTCCCCCCTCCCCTTTTTTGTTCAAGTCAATAATATTCCATATTCTGGAGGAGTTTTTTCCTCCTCTTGGCTTTACCTATCTCATTAATACCAAACCAAGTTGGCTTTTCCTCCCTTTCCTCCTTCCTTTCTTTTCCTTCAGTCAGTCCTTTCCCTCCACAAACACACTCCTTCCAGTGCCAAAACATCCCCAAAGTTCTGGCAAAGGGACAGAAGCTCAGGAAACAAAAGGCAGCTCTGCAGCAGTGCCACATCACCCAAGCTATGACCAAGCTAAAAAGCTTCATTTTTGCTCTTGTTGGTGTTAATTATAAAAACAAAAGTCAAAGCCTGACACATGTGACAGGAGAGAGCTGTGAAAACCTCCCAACAGCGACAAAAAGTAATAAGCAGTGTTTGGAGAGAGCAGCAGTGCCAACCACAAAGCCTCTCAGAAGTTGTTTTGAAAGGAAACCTTCAGCCAAATGCTGCTGATGAGTAGTTGTTTTTCTTTCCCCCCTCCCTCATAGCTGCAAAATCCAATCAGCTCAGCTCCCAGGAGGTACCAGGACATGATGTCAATGTCTGAGGGATCTCCCTGAGGGCTCTCCCCAAGTGCACTCCTCCCTTGGGGCTCTCCACTAGCCAGAGGTCTGAGCACCACCAAACCTTTGCCAGAGGGGCTTTGGGCTGTACAATCATATCACAGTATCACAGTATCACAGTATCACAGTATAACTAAGGTTGGAAAGGACCTCGAGGATCATCGAGTCCAACCTATCAACACAGACCCCATGACTAGAGCATGGCACCAAGTGCCAGGTCCAATCCCCTCTTGAACACCTCCAGGGATAGTGACTCCACCACCTCCCTGGGCAGCCTGTTCCAATCCCTGACCACTCTTGCAGCAAAGATCCAACCTAATCTCCAACCTAAACCTCCCCTGGCACAATTCCAGGTCATTTCCACTTATCCTGTTGCTGGTTACTTGGGAGAAGAGACCAACAGCAGCCACACTCCAACCTCCTTTCAAGCAGTTGTAGGGAGCCAGAAGGTCTCTCCTTAGCCTTCTCTTGTCCAGACTTAACAACCCCTCAGCCACTCCTCATATGATGCCTTCTAAACCCCTCCCCAGCCTCCTTGCTCTTCCCTGGACACTCCAGCACCTCAATGTCTTTCCTATGCGCTGTGGTGCCCAGAACTGAACCCAGTGCTTGAGCTGTGGCCTCACCAATGCCCAGTGCAGGAGCACCATCACTTCCCTACTCCTGCTGCACACACTGGGTTTGATCCAGGACAGGATCCTGGTGTTCCTCTTGGCCACCTGGGCACACTCTGGCTCATGTTCAGACAGGTGTTCACCAGCACCCCCAGATCCTTTTGGCTTTCCCTATCCTGGAATAAGGAAGGATTTGGCTGTTGGACATTGCCCTTTGCTTCCCGTGGTGTAGAAGGGCAAAAGTGTCCATTCTGAGCACCAGACACTGGCAGGGCTGGCTCTCATTATGAGATGTTAGCAAAGGCAGCAGGCCAGAGCAGAAAAAGCAATCATGGCCCTGCTTTTGCTTCTGCTTGTGGCACAGCCCTCCAGAGCCACAGCTCTGCCAATGCCAAAGGACAGATCCAGATCTGCAGAGTTTTCCTGACAGAGGAGTGAGGACCAGGTTCATCTGCTCCCAGTCTCTCAGGCAGGAGCAAGTCCTGCTCACCAGGGTCTCCCCAGATGCCATCCCCAGGTACCATCCTTGCCCCTGCACTCCTCAGAAGACTGGGGACTGCTCTGGACATTGCTGTCATTACAACCACAACAAGTGATGGAAGTTCTGCCCACTGGAATCAGCCTTTCCAGTTTCAAACTGGGGAGGGACTTATTAGGGTGTCAGGGAGTGATAGGACTGGGGGGAATGGGAAAAAAGCTAAAAATGGGTAGATTCAGATTGGATGTTAGGAAGAAGTTCTTCCCCATGAGGGTGGTGAGAGACTGGCACAGGTTGCCCAGGGAGGTGGTGGAAGCCTCATGCCTGGAGGTTTTTGCAGCCAGGCTGGATGTGGCTGTGAGCAACCTGCTGTAGTGTGAGGTGTCCCGGGCCATGGCAGGGGGCTTGGACCTGGCTGATCCTTGAGGTCCCTTCCAACCCTGGCAATTCTGTGATTCTAGCCACCAGCAGCCTCAAGCAGCCAGCCGTGCTTGTCCCAGGGAAGGCAGAGCTTCTGGCACTTCCTCTGGAAGGGCTCTACAGCCTCTTTGCAGATGCTCACCCAGAAAAACCACGCCTGCAAAATGACTTTCAGTGCATCAAGTGCTTAAAACTGGCTCAGCTGAAGGGAGCCCACTTCCAGGAGATAACTGACTGTGGCTGCCTGCCCAGCTCCAACAAAAGACGGATTTTGTAAAGCCAACTCCGACTACGCCATCCATTAGGAGAACTACAAAGCAGAACATTTGCAAGTTAATTGCTTTTGCAATTAAAAGATGCACAGAACATGTGATGCAATTAATTCTACATCAAGTTGGTCAGGAATCAAACCTAAAAGCACTTGCTTACTTCTTTAAGTGAGCCATATGCTTCTCTCCAGCACACCCAGCTTCTTTGCATAGCGAACTGGGAGGCACTGAACCGCTCGCACACAACTGCAGCCAGCAGATCTCTGCACTGGGGGTTGGTTTCCTCAAAGGCTGTGATGTTTTGGAGATGATTTGAAGCATGATTTGAGCAGGGAGGTCATTCTGCCCCTGTACACTGCACTGGTTAGGCTGCACCTCGAGTACTGTGTCCAGTTCTGGGCCCCTCAGTTGAGGAAGGAGGTTGACTTGCTGGAACAAGTCCAGAGAAGGGCAACAAAGTTGGTGAGGGGTTTGGAACACAAGCCCTGTGAGGAGAGGTTGAGGGAGCTGGGGTTGTTTAGCCTGGAGAAGAGGAGGCTCAGGGGTGACCTTATCACTCTCTACAACTACCTGAAGGGAGGTTGTAGACAGGCAGATGATGGTCTCTTCTCCCAGGCAGCCAGTACCAGAACAAGAGGACACAGTCTCAGGCTGCACCAGGG
Source organism: Melanerpes formicivorus (assembly GCF_026170545.1). Classification (NCBI taxonomy): domain Eukaryota; kingdom Metazoa; phylum Chordata; class Aves; order Piciformes; family Picidae; genus Melanerpes; species Melanerpes formicivorus. Next base: position 116,554 of record NW_027142470.1, read on the forward strand.
GAGGTTTAGGCTGGTTGTTAGGAAGAAGTTCTACACAGAGAGAGTGATTGCCCATTGGAATGTGCTGCCTGGGGAGGTGGTAGAGTCGCCATCACAGGAGGTGTTCAGGAGGAGACTTGATGGGGTGCTTGGTGCCATGGGTTAGCTGTTTGGGTGGGTTGGATTGGTTGATGGGTTGGACACTATGATCTTGAAGGTCTCTTCCAACCTGGTTTATTCTCTTCTATTCTATTGCAGTATGAAGGCCAGTTTTAGATAGCAAGCAGAGCTACATGTGGAGATGGAGCTGTCCATCTCTCTTAGTACTGAGCAGTATAAACCCAGTAAGTGTTACTGGTGAAGCCAGAAGTGCTTTTCACTGGATGAAGACCTGCAGTGGTTTGGTCCTGAAGAGCCAACTGGCCTTGCCAGAAGCTCAGCTGCTGAAAATGCTCCAAGGCTGAATTTTCAGTGCACAAACTGCTTCCTACCACGGCATCTGGTTAGGCCACACCTTGAGTCCTGTGTCCAGTTCTGGGCCCCTCAGTTTAGGAAAGATGTTGAGTTGCTGGAAGGTGTCCAGAGAAGGGCAACAAAGCTGGGGAGGGGTCTGGAGCACAGCCCTGTGAGGAGAGGCTGAGGGAGCTGGGGTTGCTTATCTTGCAGAAGAGGAAGCTCAGGGGAGACCTTCTTGCTGTCTACAACTGCCTGAAGGGAGGTTGTAGCCAGGTAGAGGTTGATCTCTTCTCCCAGGCAGCCAGCACCAGAACAAGAGGACACATTTCCCTTGGTGAAATGTTTCAGTATTCCGTGATGTGACCATTTGAGAGAGGATCTGATCAGTGCTCAGCAAGAGCTAAAGAGTGAGGGGCAAGGGGCTGGGGCCAGGCTTCTGTCAGTGGTACCCAGTGGCAGGACAGGGGGCAATGGACACAAACTGAAACCCAGGAGGTTCTGTCTGAACAGAAGGAGAAACTTCTTTGGTGTGAGCGTGCTGGAGCCCTGGAGCAGGCTGCCCAGAGAGGTTGTGGAGTCTCCTTATCTGGAAGGCTTCCGAAGCCACCTGGGCCTTGTGCTCCTGGGCAAGCTGCTGTGGGTGCCCTGCTTTAGCAGGGGGTTGGTCTGGATGATCTCCTGGGGTCCTTTCCAACCCATACCATGCTGGGATTGTATGACTGGTTCCAATCAAAGCACCTTGCTGGAGGCACAGAGCCAGCAGACTCCTTGTCTGCTTTAGCAGGCTATCACCCAACTGCCTGAGAGCATCACAAAGCCCTCAGTGAGAGGATTCATTTCACACAAGCTCTCTATCAGCTCCCAAGGAGGCTGGTCTCACATCAGCCTCATTAAGGAGGAATCTGCATAAATTAACTGCAGCTCTCTGTGACATTAAGCTCTCATTTTTCAGACTGCCTTGTAGGGCACTGGAGCCAGGAGCAAGCCCTACCTTCATTTGTTTCACTCCTTCCAAGATGTTTTTGCCCTATTGAGGAGGTGTCAGCAGCAGCTGACAGGGAGCCTTTGCTCTCTTTTGTACTCATCCCATCCATCTGTCACCTGTCCTTCCAGGCAATGCAGATTCCCTCCCTCCCAGCCTGCTGATAGCTCTTTACCTAATCAGATCTGCTCAGACTGAAAGATTGAAGTCAGAGCAAATCAGCCACAAGAAGTGACTGGACCTGGAGAACACCAGGGGCCAAAAGCAGCACTGGTGGAAGGGGCTGATGCTTCCAGGAGATGTAACTGCAGTAGTTCAGGAAACCACAATGTGCTGAGCTGCTCTGCTGATACTTCTTGAAGGGACAGAGCTTTGTCATCACCACCCTGACCCGTGGTGAAGACCACAGAATGGCTTAGGTTGGAAGGGAGCTCAGGGATCATCTGCTTCAACCTCCCTGCTATAGGCAGGGACACCTCTCAACTAGACTGAGCTGTTCCAGGTCTCATCCAACCTGGCCTTGAACATCTGCAGGGAGAAGGCATCCACAACCTCCCTGAGCAGCCTGTTCCAGCATCTCAGAATCCTCATACTGTAGAGCTGCTTCCCCAGCTCCAGTCTAACCCTCATCTCCCTCAGCTTCAAACCATTCTCCCTTGTCCTGTCTCTAGACACCCTCATGAAAAGTCCCTCTGCAGCCCTCCTGTAGGATCCCTTCAGGTACTGGAAGGCAGCTCTGAGGTCCCTCTGGAGTCTTCTTTTCTCCAAGCTGAGCACCCCCAGCTCCCTCAGTCTATTCTTATAGCAGAGCTGCTCCAGCCCTTGGATCATCTTTGTGTCTTCCCCTGGATTCACTCCACCAGCTCTGTGTCCTTCATCTGCTGGGGACACCAGAACTGGATGCAGTATTCGAGGTGGGATCTCAGCAGAGCAGGGTAAAGGGGCAGAATCCCCTCTCTTGCCCTGCTGCCCACACTCTTTTGATGGAACCTAGGATAAGCTTTCCCTTTTAGCTGGCACTGACTGCTTCTCTCTCCTGTCACCTGTCTCTCCTGTTTGGGGCAGAGCATTTGGTGTGTTCTGCTGACTGGAAATTTTCCAGTTTCCCAGCTGGGGAATATTTCAGCAGGTTCTCCCAGAGCCTGCCTTTTATACTTAGCAAATGCATGCAGGATCAAACACCATTGGCAGAATGGCAGACTGCAGCCTTCAGCAAAGACAGGAAAGGTAAAAATTCAGACAGAAAGGACAGGTCTCTTTGTAATTTCCTCTCTAACCAAGCACTGGCACTTGCTTTTCCATTGTGGGCAGTGGTTAAGCCAGGGCACAGCACCACAGCTTTAAGTCTTTAGGAATAAAGAGATGGTTTGAGCACATGCCTTGCAAGGAGAGGCTGAGGGACATGGGGTTGGTTAGTGTGGAGAAGACTGAGAATAAATGTTTATCAATATCTGAGGGCTGGGGGCCAGGAGGGAGGGGACAGGCTCTGTTCACTTGCTCCCTGGGATAGGACAAGGAGCAATGGATGTAAGCTGCAGCACAGGAGCTTCCACCTCAACACAAGGAGAAACTTCTTCACTGTGAGGGTCACAGAGCACTGGAACAGGCTGCCCAGAGAGGTTGTGGAGTCTCCTTCTCTGGAGACTTTCAAGGCCTGTCTGGATGTGTTCCTGTGTGCCCTGAGCTAGATTGCATGGTCCTGCTCTGGCAGGGGGGTTGGACTCCAAGATCTCTTTGGGTCCCTTCCAACCCCTGACATCCTGTGATTTGAGCCTGGTCTTCTCTCCCCACCCCACCTCAGAGCTGTAGCAAAAGTAAAGGCAGAGCTGGCTGAAAGAAATACTCCATCTCCTCACATTAAGGATTGTTAAGAGGGGAAGAAAAGAAAGGAAAGCTGAGAACTACATGCACTGAAAATGTTTCATTTTAGCATGTCAGAGGGGGGGAAAAGAAGCAGCAACCTCTCCATTTGTTATGGAGAGAGTTTGAACTGAATAGTTTAGCAAACCTAACACATGCTCACAAAACATCACCTTCCAAGTGTGCATTAAGGCTCTTTCCTCCCCTCCCACAAGGAAAAGCAGACACCAAAACGTCAGGAGTAATCTTGTTAACAAGACCATGTCGTTTTAGCTCTCCGTTTAACTAATCACTCAGAGGAAGGTGGGGGTGAACCGAGTGGGAGAGGCTCTTGGGTCCATGCTGTTCAGGAGGACACCCTAAAGGTCAGAAATCACAGAGTGGTTTGGGATGGAAGGGACCTGAAAGCTCATCCAGCTCCAGCCCCCTGCCATGGGCAGGGACACCTCCTACCAGCCCAGGCTGCTCAAAAGCTTCTTTCAACCTGGCCTGGAACACCTCCAGGGAGGGGACATCCACAGCCTCCCTAAGCAACCTGGTTCCAGTTCCAAAGCACACAGGTATGATGCAGAACTGAGTGTGAGAGGCTCTTGGGACTATGTTGTTCAGAAGGACAACCCACAGGTCACAAATCTCCCCTCCCACTGCTTCACCAGTGCTCAGAGGGTGCACAGAAGGATCTCACACATGCAGGAAGCTCAAGGACAGGAAATCAAGTCAACAGTGAAGCAACCTCCAGGAATTATTCCTCACTAACAGCCAGCCCCAGTTTGAAGGTGACAGCAGAAATGAGCAGAACAGCTCAGTTCTTCTCTCCATCCAAATTCCTCTGCAGTTCCTCACTTTCCAAACAGTGCAGCAACCAGGCTCAGGATCCCAGACACTTTCTGAAGCCTGAGGGTGACAGTCTTACATGCCTAGTCCTGCCCTTAGCTGACCTTTGCTTAGCACCTGGACGTAGGAGGGACACAAACCACAGAGCCTTCCTGAAAAGCCCAGCAGAAGCACCACAGCATTGCCTGACATTGTTTCTAGCTAGCAAGGCACTTTCCTGCCCACCACAGCACTTGCAAGGGGTAACATCATAGAATAGAATCATAGAATGGTCTGGGTTGGAAGGGACCTCCAAAGGTCATCCAGTCCAACCTCCTCTGCAGCCAGCAGGGACATCCCCAACTAGATCAGGATGGGTATGTCCAGGTTTAGAGCCTCAACCACTTCCCTGGGTAACCTGTTCCAGTGTTCCACTACCTTCATGGTGCAGAACTTGTTCCTAACATCCAATCCAAATCTGCTCTTCTCTATTTTGATGCCATTTCCCCTCATCCTATCACTGCAGGCCTTTGTAAACAGTCTCACTCCATCACTTTAACCAGTAGACAGACACCTTCTGAAGCATCTACTGAACCAGCAATAAGACAGAGTGCTTGCAGGCCTTCACACATGCACCCACCATCAAGGTCAAGCTGGTCATCAGCTGTGAGAGGGAACAGGCAGGAGGACTACACAGGGCAAGCTTTCCACTCCTCCTGGGATCACAGAGTTGTTTAGGCAAGGGACACTTTCTGCTCTCCTTAAGTTACAGCTGACTTTGGCCTCTGGACCAATGTAAAAACTCCTATCCAGGGCACCTCAGGGCACCAGGTGATGTCCAGGAAGATGCTGGACACGGCCCAGTATGTCCAGTATGGCTGCTCCAGGCTTTCCCCTACAGCAGATGCCATTGCATCTGGCTGCGGCTGTGTGCCTGAGCTTCTCTGGTCCCCAGCCTGCTGGCACTTGCTGTTGACTTGCTCCAATGGCTTGGACAGGCACATGCTGGGCAATCAATGAAGACCAGCATGACTGTATGACCCATGAGGAAAGGAGAGGCAGCAGAGTGAAACAAACCCTAAGTTTGTTTCACATATATCCTGGGCTGGAGATTCAGTTCCTCCAGACTGAGTGCAGCCTGCTCCTTTCTGTACAGAATGAACCAGGTTGGAAAAGACCTTTGAGATTGTCAAGTCCAACCTGTCATCCAACACCATCTAACCAACTAAACCATGGCACCAAGGGCCTCATCCAGACTCTTTTGAAACATTTCCAGAGATGGTGACTCCACCACCTCCCTGGGAAGCACATCCCAATGGCCAATCTCTCTTTATGTGAAGAACTTCTTCCTAACATCCAGCCTAAACCTCCCCTGGCACAGCTTGAGACTGTGTCCTCTTGTTCTGGTGCTGCTTGCCTGGGAGAAGAGACCAACCCCCACCTGGCTAAAACCTCCCTTCAGGTAGCTGTAGAGAGCAACAAGGTCTCCCCTGAGCCTCTTCTCCAGGCTAAGCAACCCCAGCTCCCTCAGCCTCTCCTCACAGGGCTGTGCTCCAGACCCCTCCCCAGCTTTGTTGCCCTTCTCTGGACACCTTCCAGCATCTCAACATCTTTCCTAAACTGAGGGACCCAGAACTGGACACAGGAGTCAAGGTGTGGTCTAACCAGTGCTGAGTACAGGGCAGAATGACCTCCCTGCTCCTGCTGGAAAAGAAGGGGCACAAAGACCAAATGAGAGGAAAGGTTTTAAACCCTGTGAACACCCTGCCCTCTGCCCCATCTGCCAGGGGTGTTGGCCTCTGCTTGCCTCAGAACCTCCTGCTCCATCTCTTCTGTCCAGCAGAGCTGGGAAGAATCTGCTAAAGCCTTTGTGGTGTCTCACTCTGCCCCAGCTGTCTGCAGGCTGGGGCAAGTCCCTGTAGGACACAGAGAATCCTCCAAAGCAAAGAGATCTGAGTTATGGATCCATGGAGCTCTGCCTTTGAAGAGCAGACACAAATGACCAGGACACAGACATCAAGAGGTAGACTTGCCAGAGGTCACAGAATCACCAAGGTTAGAAGAGACCTCAATGATCATCAAGTCCAACCTGCCACCACAGACCTCATGACCAAACCATGGTCATGACAAGCCTGTAACATTTGAAGTTAAAAATGGACTTTCTGTTACCCAGAGAGGTCACAAAGATGCTGAGGGGCATGGAGCATCTCTGTGGGGAGGAAAGGCTGAGAGCCCTGGGGGTGTTGAGCCTGGAGAAGAGCAGCCCCAGAGGACATCTGAGCAATGCTCAGCGAGAGCTTAAGGCTGAGGGGCAAGAGGCTGAGGCCAGACTCCTGTGAAGGGTGCCCAGGGACAGGACAAGGGGCAATGGACACAAACTGGAAGCCAGGAGGTTCCATCTGACCAGGAGTAGAAGCTTGTTTGGTGTGAGGCTGCTGGAGGCCTGGAGCAGGCTGCCCAGAGAGGTTGGGGAGAGTCTTTCTCTGGGGAGCTTCCACCCCCCCCTAGGCCCTTGTGCTCCTGGGCAAGCTGCTGGGGGTGCCCTGCTTTAGCGGTGGGGTTGGACTGGAATCCCTTCCACCCTCCACCCTGCTGGCATTCTGTGCTTCTCAGGTACAATTCAGAGTTTGCTGGGAGAAATCACTTTCTGTTTCTTTTTTCCCCCCCTTTTTAAAGGCAAAAACCCTTGTTATTTTTCACTTTATTTTGAAAAGTTTCATGATTCAGGGCAATATCCCCAATTTAAAGGCACTCAGTCCATTTACAGTGGTGGGGTTGTTTTTTTCCTCCCTTTTAAACTGAAAATCAAAGGCTCTTCTCAGAGGAAATCTGGTTTTCTATTATCTTTTTTCCCCCCATCACCACCACCACCACAGAGGGAAAACACATTTTCCACTGAAAAGTGGGTTTGGAGAGAAAGTTATTGCTTGATAGAAATGCCTCCAGATCCAGCAGGAAGCACACCTCACAGTGACAGCATCTCCTCAATTGGCTCAGATGAGTCCTTGGTTCAAAATGAAAGCTCCACGTGTTTTCTTCAAGGAGAAAAAAAACAAGGGGGGGTGGGAGTGGGGGGTGGAAAGGAATAGAAGAAGAACCTTGACAGGCTGGAGAGGTGGGCACAAGCCAACCTCAGGAGGTTCAACAAGACCAAGTGCAGGGTCCTGCATCTGGGTCGAGGCAATCCCAGGCATAAATCCAGGCTGGGCAGGGACTGCCTGGAAAGCAGCCCTGAGGAGAGAGACTTGGAGGTGCTGGAGGAAGAGAAGCTCAACAGGAGCTCTCAGTGTGCACTTGCAGCCCACAAAGCCAATCAGATCCTGGGCTGCATCAGGAGAAGTGTGGCTAGCAGGTCAAGGGAGGTGATCCTCCCCCTCTGCTCAGCCCTGGTGAGACCCCACCTGGAGTACTGTGTCCAGTTCTGGAGGCCCTATTACAAGAGGGATATGGAGATGCTGGAGGTGTCCAGAGAAGGGCCAGGAGGATGAGCAGAGGGCTGGAGCTGCTCTGCTACTGAGGACAGACTGAAAGAGTTGAGGCTGTTCAGTCTGGAGAAGAGAAGGCTCTGAGGTGACCTCATTGTGGCCTTCCAGTATCTAAAGGGGGCTACAAGAAGGCTGGGGAAGGACTTCTCAGGATCTCAGGTAGTGATAGGACTAGGGAGAATGGAATGAAGCTGGAGGTGGGGAGATTCAGGCTGGAGGTGAGGAGGAAGTTCTTCCCCATGAGAGTGGTGAAGCCCTGGAATGGGTTGTCCAGGGAGGTGGTTGGGGCACCGTCCCTGGAAGTGTTTAAGCCCAGGCTGGATGAGGCTCTGTCCAGCCTGATCTAGTGTGGGGTGTCCCTGCCCATGGCAGGGGGGTTGGAACTAGCTGATCCTTGTGGTCCCTTCCAACCCTGACTGATACTATGATACTAAGTCCAGAAGAAGGAAACAAAGCCACCCACAGCCAAGGGCACTCATAGAGAAAATACTTTATTAGGGCCTTGTTGAAAAATTCTTTGCTTCCAGGTCTCCAAACAAGAGGCCTCCAAACAAGACTGCTCTCTACCTAGACCAAGAGCCAACTGTGTACAGCTATGGCCACTGGAAAATGAAAGATTTATGCACCCAGGAAAGTGCTGCATGAAATGAAAATGAACTGCTAGGAGAGTGGCAAAACTACTTAGCTGCACCTGATTTTAAATGAAGGTCTTAGTGAAGAATTCTTGCCTTGGGTTGCATTATAGCTCCAAGCAGTTTTCACTTTCTTCTCCATCCTCCTTCCCCTTTTTCTCTCTCTCTTTTCTTCCCCCCCACCCTGCTCTTTCTTTTATTTAAGAGCCTTCCCTGGAAGAAAGATCAAACTGTCACTTCTGCTTCGTCTAAGTTCACAGGACAGAAAGAAATTAATTCTTCACTCATTGTCTCTTTGACTCAGTCTTTAATTTTCCTTCCAAGACAAGGTTGCCTGACAAGGCTTCTATCCTGCACTGTTTCTGCCTGCTCCTGCAGAGGAACTTGCCTTTTCTTCCAGTGAAAAGGGGAATCCTCGATGGGGGCAGGTCTTGTCCCTCATGAAGCCCTCTGGGCTTGTCAGGAGGCTGGGAGATGAAGGGAGGTTGTAGCCAGGAGGGGGTTGGTCTCTTCTCCCAGGCAACCAGCACCAGAAGGAGAGGACAGAGTCTCAAGCTGCACCAGGGGAAGTTTAGGCTGGAGGTGAGGAGAAAGTTCTTTGCAGAGAGAGTTGTTAGCCATTGGAATGTGCTGCCCAGGGAGGTGGTGGAGTCACCATCCCTGGAGGTGTTCAGGAGGGGATTGGATGTGGCACCTGGTGCCATGGTCTAGTAGTCATGTGGTGTTGGGTGACAGGTTGCACTTGATGATCCTTGAGGTCTTTTCCAACCTTGTTGATTCTATGATTCACTTGGGTCACCAAAAGGAACAGTGCTGGGCTGCTCCCCTACCTTCAGCAGTGGAACCCCAATGAAGTGCTCACATGTAGGTGCTGAGGTTTGAAAGCTTCAGCTCCTGGAGTGACAGAATATAATTCTGGGAGCAATTTCTCTTTCATCTTCCAGCAAAAGACCAGGGAAGACTACAGCCCAAAGAGCAGAGGCTGGCACAGGCACACCACTGCAGGATCTTCAAGTCTCAGCACCTCCAGATGTAGAAGGACTTTAAAAGTCACCAAAACACAGGTTTCATTGCACAGCCTGACACTTTCAACATTAAAAGGAGCAAACAGACAGACCCTAAGTGTGGCTGGGAGAGAGAGCAAGCCACTCCTTGGAGGTGATCAGAATTAAATACATGAAGGGGAAGAAATTCCACAAGCATTCACTAGCTTGGGGAAACAGTTTTCTTAGTTCTTTTGGCTCCTTCTTGCTTTTTTTTGACAGCAAATATTCAAACAATCCAAGTAATGGAAAGCAAATATCTGAAAGGAAGTCGAATTCATGGAGCCAGAGCCTTACCAAAGCCACCTCTTGTGTTGACTGAAGCAGCAGCTGCAGTGGCTGTAATGGAAAGAGGCTCCAGCAGTTGTGACAGCAAATCACACCTTCAGCCCTGGAATTTGCAAGCAGCAAGAGGTACAGACCTGGGATTCTTGAAGGAAGAAAGTCCAGGGCATGGAAGAATCTCACAACCTGTTTGCTGAGGAGGATGAATTAAGGGGAGGGGAGAAAATGCAAGAGATGCTTTTTCTCCAGTGGAGATTTGCCCTCTGCTTTGTCCCTCACCCTGCTGCCAGCTAAGACAAGGCTCCTGTTGAGCAAGAGGAAGTTTAGAGTCGATTTGGGCTTCTAGACCCTAACTTTAATTCAGTGCCTCAGTTCAACTAAGCAGTTTTGGGACTCTCACTCCATATAGGACACTGAGGTGCTGAAGCAGGGCCAGGGAAGGGCAACAAAGCTGGGGAAGGGTCTGGAGAACAGGGATGGGGAGGAGCAGCTGAGGGAACTGGAGGTGCTCAGCCTGGGGAAGAGGAGGCTGAGGGAAGACCTCATTTCTCTCTGCAGCTCCCTGAAAGGAGGTTGGAGCCAGGTCAGGGTAGGTCTCTTCTCTCTAGTAACAAGGGACTGGACAAGAGGAAATGGCCTCAAATTGCATCAGGAGAGGTTTGGGTCGGAGATGAGGAAAAAATTCTTTGCTGCAAGAGTGGTCAGGGATTGGCACAGGCTGCCCAGGGAGGTGGTGGGGTCCCCATCCCTGGAGGGGTTCATGAAACATGTGGACAGTGCTGAGGGCTGTGGTTTAGTCCAGGACTTGTCTCTGTGAGGCTAACAACTGGACTCCATCTCGGAGATCTTTTCCCATCTAGGCAGTTCTGTGATTCTGTGTCTAGCAGGCTGCTTTGGTTTGGATTGCCCTGACTTCACAGGCTGCTTCCCCTCAGCCCATGGATGCAATCAGCATGTGGCTTGCTGCAGGTTTGAGAATGCAAATGTATTCTGTATTTGCAGTGTCATGTGCTCCTCTTATCTGCTTGTTACAGTTATCAGAATAAATACCAGGAGACAAGTCCTTGGAGATACCCTGCATGTGCATGAGCTGAGTCCTCCAGCCAGGAGCTAATCCAGGCAAGGAATTTCAACACATGGATTATTCCTCTATTAATTGCAAGAGATAACTGGGACCTAGCGAGCACAGAGGGGGTGGGAAGTCCCTCCCCACAAGAGCCAAGGAGCATCAGAATGTCTCCAGTGAAGATTCAAGTCACAGACATAAGCACAGCCTTCAAGGGTCAAGAGAAAGCATCACCCTTCAGCATCACAGAGCTTCAAGTGAAGGTGAGCAAAGAGATTTTACACAGCATTTGTGGGGGATTTAGCCACCCAAATCTGAAGTGACAGCCCTTGAAACTCCCTTGAATTCCAGGACAAATCAGTCTTGGAGAAACTTTGCTCTTTACTGACCTGGTTCTTACTTTCCTATCGTGCAGCTTCCAGAAGGGCACCACAGACACTATCCATACCCAGCTGCCTGCACTGGAGGAACTCACTTTAGACATTTGAAGCTCCCCACACTTCATCACTGATCCAGCCCCTCTCTGAATCACAGCTGAGGGCTGCAGCAAGCAGTTTCTGCCTTTCAAACACAAGCCCCTGGATTGTGACCTAAAACAATCCTAAGAAGACAGATTGAAAGAGTTGGGGTTGTTCAGTCTGGAGAAGAGAAGGCTCCCAGGAGACCTTCTTGTGGCCTTCCAGTATCTGAAGGGGGCTACAAGAAAGCTGGGGAGGGTGTCAGGTGGTGATAGCACTGGGGGGAATGGATCCAAGCTAGAGGAGGGGAGATTTAGATTGAATGTTAGGAAGAAGTTTTTGCCCATGAGGGTGGTGAGAGACTGGCACAGGTTGCCCAGGGAGGTGGTGGAAGCCTCATGCCTGGAGGTTTTTGCAGCCAGGCTGGCTGTGGCTGTGAGCAACCTGCTGTAGTGTGAGGTGTCCCTGGCCATGGCAGGAGGTTTGGACCTGGCTGATCCTTGAGGTCCCTTCCAAGCCTAACAACTCTATGATTCTATGATTCACTCCCTCCAGTGGGAGCAGCAGTGGTGTCCTCCTCACTGCACAGATGGCCCACGAGTAGTATCCATCAGTCACACCCCATCAGTCCAGACCTACATTCCCCCAAGCCACACAGAGAAGAGCTGAGAAGCTCCTCCAGTCACAGCCAGGTGGATGTCACACTGGTTTACCCAGGACTGGAGCATCCACCACGACTCACTGCTCCATGTGGATGCAGTGTGCAGCCCTACCAAGTCTCAGGAAGTGCAAGGGAATCTTGCACCTTGAGCAGGGAACCTCTGTCACCATTCCATGAGTTTGGGTAGATACATCTATATGGAACCCTCTGCTGTGAGGACAGGCTGAGAGTTGGGGTTGTTTGTCCTGGAGAAGGTTCCAGGGATCCCTTCTGGTGGCCTTTCAGTGCTTTGAGGGCTGATCAGAGAGGTGGGGACAGACCTTGGAGCACTGCCTGTTGTGACAGGACAAGGGGTGTTGGTTTGAACCCAAAGAGGGAGATTCAGACTGGAGAGAAGGGAAAATGTTTGACACTGAGGGTGGTGAAAGCCTGGCCCAGGCTGCCCAGAGGGGTGGGAGCTGCCCCATGCCTGGAACCATTCTAGGTCAGCTTGTTTGGGGCTCTGAGCAACCTGCTCAGTTGTCTCTGGAGGTTGGACTGGATGACTTTTCAACCCAAACCACTGGATGATTCTAGGATCTGTGCCACCGTTTTCCACCATGGGTTCCTATAGCCCTGGCTTGCTCTGCTGGAGACTCAGCTCCACCAGCAGCATGTTTGACCCCAGTGGCAGTTCAGCTGAATCACAGCTTCTGAATTCCTGAACCATCAGAAGAAGAAGAGTTGGCAATCTCCAGAGCTGTCAGGTTGAGTCCTATCAGAATCAGTTTTACTTCCCAGCCACTCTGCAGCAGAGAAAGGACCTGGAGCACTCTGTGCAAAATGAGCATTCCCCTTACATTTAATCAGCCTCTTGCATTAATTAAATATGAATTGATTATAAAGGACATTAATTGAGATTTGAAAGAGATACTTTTAGGGGCCCTATGTAATTAACTCAAAATAACAGAAGCAATAACTGGGGAAGCTTATTAATACAATAACCTTGCAAGGCAGGTTTGGAGCCTTTCCTCCCCACACCCACAGCACTGCCTGGCAGTGGCTATCACAACTTCCATCTCCATTAACATCCTTGCAGAAGACAATAAACATTTTCAATTAGCTGCTCTCCCACTTGCTGGCTCTGGCAGTGATTCTGCCTTGGAGTGGCTCTCCCCCTTTGGTTTGGTCTTTTTTTACCTCTTTGGTTATCCCAAGATTGTTTCAGCTCCTTCAGTCTCCTGCTGCTCCCCACTTCCCTGTTAGCTCAGCTCTTTTGATCTGCATAATTTGCAACACACTTCCACTGCTGAGCTCTTTCTTGAGGGGTAGCAGAGAACAGCAGGTTGGGAACAGGTAGAAATGAGTTTGATTATCAGAGCCAGACCCTGTGTTCAAACAAATCATTTCTTTTTTCTCTGCCTTCCTGCAGACAATAAATTATTCAGGGCAATCTAGGCTGGACCAAGGATTTGTTGTTTGCCAAGCAGTCCCCAAATGGGCAAAACTAGGGAAGGGAGTCATAGAATTGTTAAGGTTGGAAGGGACCTCGAGGATCATCCAGTTCCAACTCAGTTCCCCTGAGTCTTCTCTTCTCCAGGCTGAGGGAGCTGGGGTTGCTTAGCCTGGAGAAAAGGAGGCTCAGGGGTGACCTTATTGCTCTCTACAACTACCTGAAGGGAGGTTGTAGACAGGCAGAGGTTGGTCTCTTCTCCCAGGCAACCAGTACCAGAACAAGAGGACACAGTCTCAGGCTGCACCATGGGAGGTGTAGGCTGGAGGTTAGGAGGAAGTTTTACACAGAGAGAGTGATTGCCCATTGGAATGGGCTGCCTGGGGAGGTGATGGAGTCACCATCACTGGAGGTGTTCAAGAGGAGACTTGACAGGGTGCTTGGTTGCATGGTTTAATTGGTTAGATGGTGTTGGATGATAGGTTGGGCATGATGATCTTGAAGGTCTCTTCCAACCTGGTCTATTCTATTCTATTCAACCCCCCTACCATGGACAGGGACACCTCACACTATAGCAGGTTGCTCACAGCCACATCCAGCCTGGCTGCAAAAGCCTCCAGGCAGGAGGCTTCCACCACCTCCCTGGGCAACCTGTGCCAGTCTCTCACGACGCTCATGGGGAAGAACTTCTTCCTAACATCCAATCTCAATCTACCCATTTCTAGTTTTGCTCCATCCCCCCAGTCCTATCCCTCCCTGACACCCTCAAAAGTCCCTCCCCAGCTTTCTGGTAGCCCCCTTCAGATACTGGAAGGCCACAATAAAGTCTTGCCATAGCCTTCTCTTCTCCAAAGTGAACAACTCCAACTCTTTCAGTCTGTCCTCAAAGGAGAGGTGCTTCAGCCCCCTGCTCATCCTTGTGGCCCTTCCATCTCTCTTGTAATAGGGGTTCCAGAACTGGACACAGGAAGTCTCTAACTGAAGAGAGCAAAGACAAAAAAACCAACCCTAAAATCTATACTTTTTTTTATGCCTTGATCCTCCAGCATCACAATGGTTGTATTGTCCCACAGACAACCCAAGAGCATTCCCCCAAGTAGAACATGCTAATATTTGTCAATGTAAATGAATATTTCCAAAAGAAATTGTTAAAAGCAGAACTATTTGAATTATATTTTGCTACTGCTTGAAAACCTCTACTGCCTTCAAGCAAAGAGCTGCTCCAGCCCTTGGATCATCTTTGTGGTCCTCCTCTGGACTCACTCCAACAGCTCTGTATCCTTCCTATACTTGGGGCCCCAGACCTGGATGCAGTATTCAAGGTGGCACCCCACAAGCAGTGCAGCTGGGGAGGGCTGGCTCCCCTGTTGGGCTCTTCCAGCTGTTTGGAAGCTGGTGCCTGCTCCCAGCCCATGTGTGTACCTGGGGTCACTACATCTCACTTTCCAGCAGAGCACAGACCCTGCTGCCAAACCCTGGGACACATTCCCACCCCTACAACACATCTCTCTTGAGCTAAGTCCGTGCCAGGATGAGGAGGCATTTTTCCTGCCCCTCTGATTCCTTCCTGGCAGCAGAGTTTTGCTGGAGCCTATTGGTATGAGTCAAGCCTGCAAGGATTTGTACATTTGAGCTAACACAGCTGAACTGAAAAGCAACTAAAGAGCAACAGCAACAACAACATCATCCAACAAAACACTTCAGGCCAACTGAGAGATGACTTTTTTTCTCCCTGAAGCCTTTGCTGCCTTACATTGTTTGGTTAGAAGAAATAACCAAGACAACAGGAGGAAATTCAAAGCAAAATGTTGACATTTCCCAACCCTTTCCCTGCACCTTTTTAAGCATCAACAGCAACATTTAGTCCAACTTCACTGACACTCTGGGTTGCTCCAAAATGCAAGTTTGAGGGAAACTTACCATTTGGTGGGGTCTGCAGGAGGATGATGCTGTCCTGCTGCCTCACTGGATGATGAGGATGCTGCTGTGGCTTTTTCTGCAGCCTGCCTGCACAGCAGAACTCTCAGCATTGGAAGATTTGCCCTGGAAGCAGAACATCCTCTCCACTTGTTTGTATGTTGGTTTGGTCGTTTTGTACTTTGCCTTGAGCTCCAGGCTGTGCCATTTGCTCTCTAAGCAAGGCACAGGTTCCACCCAGGAGCAATTAGCCAGGCAGGTGCAGGCCACAGGAATCCAATAGCTGCAGCTCAATGTCTGGCAGCAGCCTCAGGTGTCATTCACCTGGCTCTGGCAGCCTCCAGTCAGCCAAGTGTCATTCTGGGCCAGGCACAGCAGATCACAGTGGACCCAGGCAGCTCTCCTTGTGCTCTGAACAAGGACACAGCCCACCATCCCGGGCAGCCTTGGGCTGAGACCTTCACTATTTGTCGCCAGGTACCACAGCCCTTGCAGTGAGGGTGCTGACAATTCCTCTTCCAATACACAGCTTTATGCTCTCTTCATCCTGCTCCTTCCATGTATCTGGCACCATTTCTCCTTCCCATAAAAGGCACATTTTCATCTTCCTGGGAAGTGTTGGCCTGACACCCATTCCATCTGCCTGACTTATTAAGGAAGGTGCACCTGTCCTGCTCCCAGGGAACCCTTTGGCTGCTCCAGGAGCTCGTTCATCCAGCTGGAATGAGAAATACCAATATCAGCTCAGTGCACTGGTTGAAGGCTAGGAGAGCTGGGAAGTGTTTTGGATGGAATTATGAAACACAGATCCAGAGCCAGTTTATCATTTCCATCCCATTTAAGAGCATTTGGGGCTGCCTTTCTCCTTTACATGAGGAAAAACAATGGGATTGTGATGAGCTCAGGTGTCAAAAACCATGCTTTAGAAAGACAAAGCTGGACTCAGACAAAGCTGTTCAAGGGTTTGGTACTTCAGGGGGTTACAAAATAAAGTTCCCACTTCCACAGCAGATCCTCATTGATGTTTTTTTAATGCTGCCTCACATTCCATTGCTGTCTCCCCCAAAAACCTTTCAGACCTGAGCTCAGCCACATCATTCTTTCACAAAAGCACAGTCCCTGGCCTGGTTGCTCAGACTGTCAGTCCTGGGACAGAAGCAGCAAAGAAGCAGCTCCTCTTAAACTGAGCATTTCCAAGGGGACCAGCAGTGCCTGCCAGTTTTGAGCTGGGTAAAAGCTCTGTCACAGTGGGCAGCTGTCTCTTTATTTATGCTTAACACTAAAATCACAGTATCACAGTATCACCAAGGTTGGAAGAGACTTTAAAGACCATCGAGTCCAGCCTGTCACCACAGACCTCATGACTAGACCATGGCACCAAGTGCCACGTCCAATCCCCTCTTGAACACCTCCAGGGATGGTGATGCCAAATCCTTAGTCTTCCATCCAAATCAACAAGGTATTTTGGGGTTTCCCAGCCTTACTTTCAGCCCTGTTTCCCCCAAGGGCAGAAGTTTCTCTTTAGGCAGAGGATGCAGACCAGAGAAGAAGTCCTTCAGCAAGTGGAGTCACATTAGACTCAGAGAATCATGTAGGTTGGGAAAGACCTTCAAGACCACTGAGTGCAATTCAGCACTACCAGGCCACCACTAAACCACGTCCCTCAGGACTACATCTACACAGCTCTTTAAATCCCTCCATGCTGTTAGTAGAAGGCACTTCTTGCTTTGCAACACTGCCAGTTTCATGCAAAGTTTTCCCCCCCTTCCCATCAGCTTTATTTATTCTACTCATTCAGAGAAAATGAAACCCCTTGAAAACAAAGAAATAAAAGCCAGTGAGTAGCACTTGCACCAGGAGCAGCTCGAGGTTAGTGGGGCTGCAACTCAACCTAAGGCAAAGTGAAGGTGTCAGGAAGATGAGGCCAGACTCTTCTCAGTGGTTCCCAGTGAGAGGACAAGAGGCAAGGGCATAAACTTCAACATAAGAAGTTCCATCTAAACGTGAGGAGAAATCTCTTTACTGTTGAGGGTGACAGAGCCCCGGAGCAGGCTGCCCAGAGAGGTTGTGGAGTCTCTCTCTCCGAAGACACTCAAGGCTCACCTGGACATGTTCCTGTGTGACCTGCCCTGGGTGATGCTGCTTTGGCAGGGGGGTTGAACTCGATGAGGTTCAGAGGTCCCATCCAACCCCTACCATTCTGTGAATGTGAGCTATGGGGTTCTACTCTGAAGCACACAGACAGCTCTGGATCTGGGGAGCTTCCCCGATGGAAATGACACAGCAATATGAAGCATTTGCTGTGAGGAGTTTAGCAGACTTGTTGGAGGCTACTCCAGTTCAAAACACTGCCTAGAAGCCACACTTCCCCCCAGCCCCATATGATGGTGCAAAAGGAATGAGAAGTCCTCCTTCTCTCTCAGCCAGCCCTTTGTGAGCTGGAGAGAAGAGAGGAAATCACTCAAACTTCTATCAAGAAATAGCTTGAAATTGGTGACTTGGATTTCCAGATTTATTCCTCACTCTCCTCAACTGCATCAAGATTTGCTGGATTTGCATATCAGGGGAGATGAACTCTTCTTTTCCTGCTTTCAGCCTTGGAAGAGCAGGCAGGTGTGGAGCAATCAAACACCATTGAGCTTTAAATGCCAAGGAAGCTACTGCTGGGGGCCCTGCAGCCCTTCCCTGCCTTCCTCATCTTCCCTGTCATCAATTTATATATAAACCCTGCTGCTGCAAGTGCTGCCTCATCCAACCCTGCAGCTGGGCAACACAGGTCTCTCTCTAGCAGTCCAGAGGTCTGAAACTCTCACAAATTATTTCAGACCCTTGCCTCGACCTCTGGTCTGCAAGTCCAAGCTCAGAAGCCTTCAGGATGCATGGGGATTGTTAGAGCAGGTTATAAATAATTGTGTGGAGCATGGTGTTGTTTGGGCAACAACAGCACAGGAGGGGCTTTGTGAGAGAGCACCAAGAGTTAACCTTCACGGGTCAGGGCTGGGCCAGCTACTAAAGGAGTGCCAGAGGCTCTCTATGAATCCCTCTGCTTCCCAAAGGGAAGAAGGGAAAGAGGCTGCTGGGATGGGAAAGAAACTAAACTGGCTGGGATGGGAATGAAAAACAGTAACAATAAACCAAGGTCGATAGAAATAAACACAAAGCAATAGGGAACCCAACACCTGGTGGCAGTGATGTCACCACTGATACTGTGACAGGCACTGGGCAAGTCCCAGCCTGGGCTCAGCAACAGATGGGACCCAGATTCAGGAGCTGGATTCAAGAACTGGGCTCAGGAACACACAGATCAGGATCAGAGGCAGCACAGGCACAGTCCTCCTGGATCACTGACCATTGGAAAAGAGCCTCAACCCTGGTGATCCTGAAGATACTATGGGATGCAATCCACTTTGATCGGCTGAGGGTCACCTGTCCTGTCCATCCCCCTCCACAAGTGCCTCCTCTGACTTCCTGCCCCGCAAGGTGTGACACAAACTGTGGCAGTCTCCTTGGTGTGCAGAGGAGCAAGCCTCAGTCAGAGCTTTTCTGCAGCCCAGCCCTTAGCAGGAACTCTCCTCATCAGCTTCTCCCTACTTGAAGCAGCCCCTGGCTGTGCAACCCTGCTCTGACCTTCATCAAGTGCCTCACTGAGAAGAGACTGAGCTGGGAAGTCAAATGACTGAACAGAATCAGCTCTGCTCTAGCTCAAACCAGGACACTAACACTGCATGAAAACAGTGCTAAGAGAAGGAAAGGGTCCTGTGGTCATACAAATTTGGCTACTTGTAGCTTCCCTCCACTCCCAAGCTGACAAACCATTGATGCTCATTAGGACATCAGTGTGTATCACAGTACCATAGTACCAAGGTTGGAAGAGACCTCAAAGATTATTGAGTCCAACCTGTCACCACCGACCTCATGACTGGGTACAAAGAAGAGCTTGAGAGCCTTTTAAAAACTCCCTTCCTGCTAAATATGCTTAAAAAAAAGGCCAAATGAAAAGAGGCAACAGAAGCAGAGGCCCAGGTCAGTGCAGAGGAACCTCAGCAAGGTCAGTAGATGCTGCAGCTCCTGCTTGTGTTGCTCATTTCCAGCTTTCCAAGGGCAGTACAGCACCCAGCTCCTCTCTGCTCTCAGAGGTGGGAGAAGCGCAGCTGGAAGGAGGGGAGGAATCTGCTCATCAGAGCAGCAGAGGAGCAGAGGCAGGGAGGATCCCCAGGGCTCCTTCCATCAGTGCTCCACCCCTCCGGCCACCCAGGACACCATGGGAAGTTAGAGGACGCTCGTTAGCTGGTGATGGATGAGGAGCAATTGAACAAAACTCCCTTTGCTGCAGCGAGGGGGTCTCCAGACAGCAGCAGAGGCTGAGTTTTGCCCATCCACTAGACAGATATTGATGACTCAGAAGGAAGATATAGCAGGAGGAGATAAATGGACTAAGAGCCCAGAGTCAGACTCCTACCTCAATACCACCACTTCAATAAGAACCTGGGCACGTGGCAGCCCAGCCAGCCAGGCCTGCTTGCAGCAGCCTTCAAAGAAGAGAGGAATGAAGCATCAGTTTCAAGCTGGTGGGTTTCTGACAAATAGAAATGGTTTCACGTGTGTGGAGGATCTTGAAAGAGAAATGGAAAGCATTCCTCAGGCTCCAAAAGTCAATTCCCTGTGGAAATTGAGGCAGTTAAGGTCTGGAGGGAGAGGGAGGGGATTAGCACATTATAATGCACACACGATTTTAAACTTGCAGACACCCTTCACGAGATGATTTGGATGTGCAAGGCACCCTGAAATGCAGACAGCTGATGGCAGGGCAGTGGTTAAAGCATGCTGCGGAGGGGGGGAGGAAGTGAAGGGCTCTGCAGCAGGAGGATGAGCTGTCCACAAGCTCCTGCTGCTGACAAGAGCATGAACCAACAAGACCTTTGGTTTAGAAGCGGCCAGATGGATTTTGCTGCCAAGGAGACTAAATCACATCCAGTTATATCCTCCATGGCCTGTCTCTAAGGGATGGACCTTGTGTGCTGAATTTCAGATTAAAGCCCTAGGGCTTTGTGATTGAAAGAAACCTGCTTCCTGCCTTCTTCTGAAGCTCCAGGTGCCTGCAGGGGATGAGGAAACCAAATTCTGCTCTTTCCATCTGGGTGCCCTGGTTAAATCCAAAGGACCGGATGATCCTGTCTGTCGCTGCAGGAACTAACTTTATCTGCCAGCCAGACTGCAACACCTCTTCC
Organism: Melanerpes formicivorus; assembly: GCF_026170545.1. Taxonomy (NCBI): domain Eukaryota; kingdom Metazoa; phylum Chordata; class Aves; order Piciformes; family Picidae; genus Melanerpes; species Melanerpes formicivorus. The sequence goes on from NW_027142470.1 coordinate 136,851, forward strand.
TGTGCTACAAGCAGCAGGCCAACCAAAATCACAGCCTAGCTCCAAAACCCCTAACAGCACCACTCTTCTTCCTGGCTAGAGCTCATGAAAGAGCTTTATTTTGTTTGCACTGAAAGTGGAAAGTGAGGATTATTGGATCTCCTTGGCCAGTTGGTGACCAAAATGATGATCCCCAATCCTGTGCATCCAAGTGAGGATTATTGGATCTCCTTGGCCAGTTGGTGACCAAAATGATGCTCTCCAATCCTGTGCATCCATGTGAGGATTATTGGATCTCCTTGGCCAGCTGATGGTCAAAATGATGCTCTCCAATCCTGTGCATCCATGTGAAGATTATTGGATCTCCTTGGCCAGCTGATGGCTAAAATGATGCTCTCCAATCCTGCACATCCAAGTGAGGGTTATTGGATCTCCTTGGCCAGCTGATGGCCAAAATGAAGCTCTCCAATCCTGCACATCCAAGTGAGGGTTATTGGATCTGCTTGGCCAGCTGATGGCCAAAATGATGCTCTCCCATTCTGTGCATCTAATATCCCAGAAGAAAAACATTCCATTAATGTCAATAGGAATGTTGTTTTTTCTAGCCCTCAAGACCAACAGGTTTTACCTCAGGCTAAGTGACATTACCCTCAAGTCCCAACCGTTAGGGATCCCAGCAGAACTGCCTCAGCCTGCCAGGCACAGCACCTCCAGCAGTCTGAGCTGCTATATTTACCCACACACGGGCCAGGTGCTCACAGAATAGCTGCTATCAGTGCTGCTTAAGCTCCTGGATAACTGCTCCAGGAGGACAATGGGTTTACAAGCAATTCTGATGAGGCCATTAGATCCTCTGCCATCAGCACTAATCAACGCGACTGGAGTTGGTGAATATACTCGCAGAGAGCTCCGAGAAACAACACAAAGCCCATGGTGCTTCATAATTTCCCTTGCAAATGTATCACATCCGGGGAAGGTACACATTTCCCATCATGTCCAAAAGCTGTCAAAAAAAAAACCAACCCAAACCCACCCCAAAACAACACCCAACCAAAAAAGGGCCCCAAAAAAAGCCTATTTTCTGCTTAACCATCCGCTGTGCTGATGGGGATTGTGACAGCTCATTTTCTGTAATGAGCTCGTCAATGTAAAACTGCATTAGGGAGATGGCAGCACAGAAATGGAGCTGAGCTGCAACAGCTTCAGACTTCCTACTGCCACCTCACACCAGCAACTGCCTCCACGGGCACTACTGGACCCAACAGAGCTAACACAACAAGCTGCATGGCTTAAAATTCTCTTTCTTCCTTCTTCCCCCACCAGGAGGTCTCAGCAGTTAACCCTCACAGCCTTTACCCCACTTCCAGCTCATTCCTGGTGGGTTGAAATTACAACCCACCCCCCCTCCCCCCTAACTAATTTGGAGAAAACTATCCCCAAAATAAAATTGCCAGACCAGCTCAGTGTGGGATGGAAGCAAATGAAGCTCTGTTTACAAGCAAACTACAGTCTAGAAAAGTGAAATGCAATGAATGTGTACAAAATACACAAGAGATGTACAAGAGAGAGAGAGAGAGAGACAGGGACCTGCTGGAGAGAGTCCAAGGGAGAACCATGAGGATGCTTAGGGGACTTGAGCATCTCCCCTGTGAAGAGAGACTGAGAGCCCTGGGGCTGTTTAGTCTGGAGAAGAGAAGGCTGAGAAGGGATCTGATCAATGTCGATCAATAGCTGAGGGGTGGGGGTCAAGTGAAGGGGGCCAAGCTCTTTTGGGGGATGCACAGTAACAAGACAAGGAACAATGGATACAACCTGGAACATAGATTTCACCTCAACAGGAGGAGAAACTTCTTTACAGTGAGGGTGCTGGAGTCCTGGAGCAGGCTGCCCAGAGAGGTTGTGGAGTCTCCTTCTCTGGATACTTTCAAACCCCACCTGGATGCATTCCTGTGCAGACTACCCTGGGTGATGCTCCTTTGGATGGTCTCTGGAGGTCCTTTCCAACCTCTAATGTCCTGTGATGCCATGAGATTTACAATTTGTAAACAACACAGACTCCTCCAAAACCCCCCTGGATAGATCCAGGGGACCCATTCACCTCCTCTCCCACTCCCTCCCTCCTTCCCATTACCTCACACAGGAGTCAAAACAGAGACACCCTGGCAAGGCCATGGAAGGGAGAGAGAGAAGAAAGTTGCAAGCAGGAGTGACAGGAGATGAAAAAAAAGAACTCTTTATGCCTCTGCCCTACATTCCCATTAGCAATCCAATGAATTCTACAGACCTTACCATTATTTTCCCTTTGTATCCAATGGAGGAGAAAGTTCTTCACAGAGAGAGTCATTTGTCATTGGAATGTGCTGCCCGGGGAGGTGATGGAGTCACCATCCCTGGAGGTGTTCAAGAGGAGATTGGACCTGGCACTTGGTGCCATGATCTAGTCATGAGGTCTGTGGTGACAGGTTGGACTCGATGATCTTTGAGGTCTCTTCCAACCTTGGTGATACTGTGATAGTGTCATTTATTTTCCCTTCAGTCTTTGCAGTCAGAATCTAGGCTAAAGCTCCCCCTTCAAACTGTACCACCCCTCCCATCCACATACAGGTGAGGGCAGGAAGAAGCACACCCCCAGCTGCATGCAGCACATCCAAGCCCTCCCAGACCAAGAGAGGCAAATCTGTCCCCACCCTTCTCATTTCCCCTGGCTGCAGCATGTCTGAACATTGAGCAGTCACTGTCGTCGTCCCCCAGCTCCCATGGGGTAGCTCACAGTGCTGGAGGAAGGGCCCTTCATCTTCAGGAATCAAAGCAGGCCAAGCAGCAGAGTTCAAACGGGCAGATATTTTACTCTGGCTATATTTTATAGTGTGGTCATAAAGGCAATAAAACAAAAGGTTAATACCAGTGAGTTCATAAATTCAGCAGTGAGGGATGAGGATGCTCTTGCTCAGCTTCTCTTACTTGAGAGAGATTTTAGATACAGAGGCTTGGGTTTGCCCTTGCACGAAGCTGGGGGCAGAAGGGCCAGAGTGGGCCGGTAAATAGGGGCAAAAGTTTGAGTCTCAGCAAGGACTGCAGCTGAACAGCTCTGAGGCAGGCTGGGCTGAAGGAAGCTTCACAGAGGTTCCTAATTCTGTATTACAGACCAGTGCCTGCTTTCAGCAGGCTGGGGAGAATCATTGTGTCTGGAAAAGACCGTTAAGAGCATCCAGTCCAACCATTCCCTGACTCTATCAAGTCTGGGGCTAGACTGCATCCCTCAGCACCACATCCCTGCCTCTTCGAAACACCTCCAGGGGTGGGGACTCAACCACCTCCCTGGGGAGTCTGCTCCTTTCTGCAGCGAGTTCAGTTCGTGTGATGAGCTATTTTCTGCAGCTCAGAGTCACCAGTTCAACACATCTGATTACCTAAGGCTCTTTTCAGTGGTGTCCTGTGACAAAACAAGCGACAGCAGACACAAACTGGAGCCCTGGAGGTTCCACTGGAACTTAAGGAAAAACTTCTTTGGTGTGAGGGTGCTGGAGCTGGCTGCCCAGGGAGATTGTGGAATCTCCTCCTCTGGAGGCTTTCAAAACCCACCCAGAACTGTTCCTGGGTGACCTGCCCTAGGTGATGCTGCTCTGGCAGAAGGGTTGGACTCAATGATCCCCAGACGCTCCTTCCAGCCCTTCCCATTCTTTGCTTCTACTATTTATGTCCCGTTCTCCTCCTCAACTCACTCCCATTGTGTTTTGTCGCCCCTGAAACCACTTTATCTTGAGCCAAGATCAGTTCTGTGCCATTTCCTATTCTTATTACAATCTCCACGAGAACAAGCCCTGCACATCTTTAATGCCACCTGCAGTCAGTGACTTATAGTTATGTTCCTGTGCTGTGCTACTTTGATCTCTTCACTATTTGCTTGTTTTTATGGGGCTGCCTCTTCTGTTTTCTCTCCATTTACAGCCTCACTAATCTGTGCTAAAGCAGCAGAAGAGGCAATCAATCAACCCTCCAAATACTGAAAAGGACAAACCAGAGTGGTGCAAAAAAACCCCCTCCACTTCCAGCTCAGCTGACATAATTAGTTCCCAGGGGGATGAAAAGCGTTTCCTCTCCCAGGTGATGTGAGCTTCCTTTGAGGAGCTTGGTAATAGACATGTCACAAGATGTCACCCGGTGTGACTCCCTGGAGTTTGGTAGTCTCACCAAGTCCAGATCTCTCTTGACAGGCTTTATTAAGTCAAGGAGAGGAGGAGCAGCAGGAGATGATGCTGCTGCAGCAGCGCAGGGTTAACCAAACCATGTTTTAAATGTGTTGATTTAACAAGTACTGGACCTAACAGGGAGTTTTTTTGCCAGAGGTCTCGTTCCTCATTAACATAATGACACAGCTATCAGCTGCATGGCATCACCATGCAGAGCAGATCCCCCAGGCAGGGTCATCCATGGTGAACAGGCATGAAGTGGCTACTTCAAGCTGTGCACAAGTCTCAGGTTCGGTACTAAACTGCAACTATTTCCCTTCCTAAGCAGTTCCTCTTGGATGGGAACTCAAGTTTATAGTCTGTGGCAGTTTTAGGCTGATGCCTAGGAAAATGTGCCACAGATTGAGTAGAAAGTGATAGGATGCAAATAAATTACCATTGGATCCCAGAGGGCAAATAATGATAAGGCCTGGATGAGGCACTTGGTGCCACGGTTTAGTTGATTAGATGGTGTTGGGAGATAGGTTGGACTTGCTGATCTCAAAGGTCTTTTCCAACCTGGTTAATTCTAATTCTAATTCTAATTCTAATTCTAATTCTAATTCTAATTCTAATTCTAATTCTAATTCTAATTCTAATTCTAATTCTAATTCTAATTCTAATTCTAATTCTAATTCTAATTTAATTCTAGTTCTAATTCTAATTATAATTCTAATTCTAGTTCTAATTCATCCCATTGGTCTGTTAACTCACTGATTTCAACCCACCACACAGTCACAGAATCACAGAGCAGATGTGGCACTTCAGGACATGGTCTAGGGGTCATAGAGGTGTTGGGTAGAGGGCTGGGCTTGATGATCTTAGAGGCCCAACCTTAATGATTCTATGATTCTATTACAGAATTGTTTTGGTTGGAAAATACCTCTAAGATCTTTGAGTCCAAGCATCAACCCAACACCGCCATGGCCACTAAACCATGTCACAAAGTGCCATGGCCACATATGGTTTAACACCTCAAGGGATGGTGACTCCAGCATCTTCCTGGGCAGCCTGTTCCAATGCCTGAATGCTGTCAGTAAAGAAATTGTCCCTAATATCCAACCTAAACCTCCTCTGGGGTAACTTGAGGCTATTTCTTATTGTTCTATCACCTGATACTGAGAAGAAGAGACCAACCCCCACCTGGACCCATCCTCCTTTCAGGGAGGTGTAGAGAGCAATGAGGTCTCCATTCAGCCTCCTTTTCTCCAGGCTGAACATCCCCAGTTCCCTCAGCTGCTCCTGTTCTCCAGACCTTTCCCCAGCTTTGTTGCCCTTCTCTGGATGTGCTCCAGCCCCTCAATGTCCTTCCTGGAGCTCAGGGCCCAAAACTGAACCCAGTACTCAAGGTGTGGCCTCACCAGTGCCCAGCACAGGGGTATGATCGCTTCCCTACTCCTGCTGGCCACACTGTTGCTAACCAAGACCAGGATTCTGGTGGCCTCCTTGGCCACCTGAGCACACACTGTCTCATTTTCAGCCAGGTGTCAACAAATACCCTCAGACAGACCCTGGTGAGGAGGCTTCTCTGGATGAGCCCATGCTATGCAGACAGCACCCTGCACAGGAGGTTTGCACATTTCCCATATCCATGGCTTAGTGGCAGGGCTAAGGCCATTAGTTGCTTGTTTATGCTTCTAGTGGGTCTCACACGAAGAGCCTCCAGTCACCACCTGCCAGTACACTTGTGAGGTGCCCTCAGCAGGGCAGGAAAGATGCACAGCTGCTATTTGAGGTTTCTTAACCTCTGCTTGATGTGTGAGTATGAAGCTCTACAGGCTTTCTCTGTCCATCTGCAGGCCCACAGCAGGTTTGGTGTGAAGAAATCAGCTTCCCATCACAGGTCTTCATCTTCCCAAAGCCTTCCCCAGGCTCCAAACACAAAGCCAAGGCATGGATCTTGCCAAAGTGACAGCTAGGTGAGACACAAAAGGGAATGAGGTTGTGCAGGACATTAGAAACAGGATGGAGGGAGAATTATCTCCTTAAGTTCCTTTAAGTCAGCCTTGAAACAGCACGGCACAAAGACTTTCTGTTAGAAAGTTAAATCTTCCTGGGAACAACTGATTTAAAATGAGTGAGGTGGCTGGGAAGATTGGTCAGTAATTTTAGAACTAAAATTGTGATTAAAACCACTCCACCAGTGGAAGTTGGGAAGCAGATTGCCTGATGGTGATTAATAGGAGGCTGCAGGACTTGGCTGGATGGAAGAACGGCGGAGACTGAACTGGAGTTAAATTCTGATCAAGTGAAATGTATCCAGAGTAATCTGATAGGTCCTAAAAGGTTAATGTAAGCTAAATCAATGCTGTCTCCATCCAGATAAGGTGTGGGAAATTGTCCTTGAGTGTGAATGTTCTGAAGTCTGAAGATGAGGGTAATAAAGGGCTTTCATCTTCTGCTAATCTTTGCCAAGTCCATTGCGATGCAGGAGAAGCTGATGATAAGGGGGCTCTGATTTATCAGCCAGCAGCCTGAACACTGGAGCTGAGGAATGGGTTTAAAACATTTCATCTTCTTGGTTTATGTTAGTTACCTTAATAAACATTTTCAAATCCAAACACCTTGCAGACAGCCGGAGAGATGCTGGATGAAAGGTTGCTATTGCACCACCTTGCCTTCTCAAGCTTCCCACAGCACAAGAGCAGCTTCATCCCTGGGATGGGATCTGGTTCCAGCAGTGAAATGATTTAAGAAGGCTGTTCTGCTGGGATAAAGAGCTCAATGGAAGCAGAGCCTCGGCATGCACTTAAACTTCAAGCCCATGGCTAAATCCCAGGGATCAAGGAGACTTCCAAGCTCTGCTCAAATCCATCCGAGCTATAGGCTGCTTAGTTTCCATTCATGACTTTGAAAACATCCCTCTAAATGTATGGCTAAACTTAAAACATGGGCTTAAGAGCTCTTCTGGAGAGTTAAGTTGGGGACTGACGTGGACAGGAGGGAGATCCAGCTTTGCCATGGGCCCAGAGAGATCCAGCTCTCGTTTCAGCAGGAGGTGCTCCTCCCCTCCAACTACGGTTCTGCTGTTGACACCACCTGGTTTAGCCCAAGTACAGGGACAAACACTTGAGGGCTACAAAGAGGATCAGGGGGATGGGGCACCTCTTCTACAAAGACAGGGAGTTTGGGTTATTCAGCCTGGAGTCTGACCAAGGCTCCAGAGACACCTCAGAGCAGCCTTCAGTACCTGAAGGGGGCTCCAGGGGAGCTGGGGAGGGACTTTGGACAAGGGCTTGGACTGATAGGATGAAAGGCAATGATATGAAGCTAGAGAAGGGTAGATTCAGATTGCACATTAGGAAGAAGTTCTTCACTATGATGGTGATGGAACACTGGAAGAGGGAGATGGGTGGAGGCTCCATCCCTGGAGACATTCAGTGGCAGGCTTGAGCAAGTTGATCTAGTTGGGATGTCCCTGCTGACTGCAGAGGGGGTAGAGAAGATGACCTTTAGAGGTCCCTTCCAACTCAATGTATTCTGTGCTTCAAGGATTGCTCTATATTCACTCAGGACATGCACAGACAGACACAGGCTTCCCAGAACAATCCAGCACCTCAGGATTAGAAGGAATCATACAACAAGAGATCTCAGGATCACAAAGACTAAAACACAGCAGCATTTGAGGTCTGCCAGCCCTCAGGCAACAAAGCCTTTTCTGTGCTGTGTTTTCCTTGTTCAGCCAAGACAACAGTTCATAGATTCATAGAATGGTTTGGGTTGGAAAGAGCCTTAAACACTATCTAGTTCCAACCCCCCTGCCATGGGCAGGGACACCTCCCACCAGCCCAGGTTGTTCAAGGCCTCATCCATCCTGGCCTTGAACACCTCCAGGGATGGGGCACGCACATCCCTGGGCAACCTGTTCCAGTGTCTCACCATCCCCATTGCAAAGTTCCAGCAGTTCAATGGAGATGGTGGTGCCAGGATGAGCTGGTGACAAAGGTATGCCCAAAAGCACAGAATGTGAATCAACTCTGACCATCAACTCTGACCACAGAATCTGAATCAACTCTGACCATCAGAGCCCAGCCTCCTGCAGCCTCCTCTGCCACACCGCCAAGCAGCTCCTTCGCCAGCTCCTCAGCCTGTGCTTTCCTCTACCCAAGCTGATGGTGCTGGGAGAGCAGCACTCAGCACTCACTCTCTGCATTATTGTTACAGTTGATTAATATCTGAGCACTCTGCAAAGACATAAATTATGCTGTGTACAAACAAGCCCTATACACACACACACACCAAGCTGCCAGCAGATGGATTTTCCCCCAGTGAGCTGTCAATTACCCTCTATTTATACATTATGTTTACACAGGTTTTTATCACCAACACTCAAACCACTTTAGGTATTAAGTGCTTTAAAACTATTGATTTAATTCACCCATCTTCATAAAACCATCCTCTCCCATTTTTCTTAGGCTACAGCTCTGATGTGCACCCTCCCCACCCAACTGCTGGGCACCAGATCCTCTTGCCTGAGCTCATGGATCCCACATTAGAGAAGGCTCCAGGGAGACCTTCTGGTGGCTTTTCAGTGCTTCAAGGAGCTGATCAGAAAGCTGGGGACAGACTTTTGAGCAGGGCTTGTCGTGACAGGACAAGGGCAGATGGTTTGAACTAAAAGAAGGAGATTCAGGCTGGAGAGAAGGGAGAAATGTTTATGCTGAGGGTGAGAGCCTGACCCAGGTTGCCCAGGGAAGCTAGAGATTACCCATCCATGGGACCATCCCAGGTCATGTTGTTTGTAGCTCTGAGCAACCTGCTCCAGTTGCAGGTGAGGGTTAGACAGGATGACCTTTAAGGTCCCTTCCCACCCAAACCATGCAATGACTCTGACACACTCAGGAGAAATGCTGTGATTTGGTGCCATAGGCTTTCACCCAAGGCTCAGAAGCTTTGGAGTCTTGCTGGCTCTGTTACCTCTGAGTGTGGGCATGTACAAAGTTGCCTATTGATCTGTCATCTCATTCCAAGGCCAACTCCTTCTAAGCAGGGGCATTTCTGCAGCTGATCAGTGCCTCACACAGCAGACCCCAGGTCCAAAGCCCAACTAATGCAGCACCAACCATAGAATCCTTAGGGTTGGAAGGGACCTGAAGGATCATCTAGTTCCAACCCCCCATCTTTTGATAAGGCAGCTTTGAGAAGCATCAGTCTGTTTCTCACTGCTGTGGCTGCTCCCCCTCCTCCAAAGCCAGCCCAAGGTACCATGATTTCTTGTCTCCTGTGCTCTCCTCATCAAATCATCTTTTTATAGCTCATGCTAAAGTTTGGCTTAGGAGACAGGAGGCAAAAAGCAGCACGCCAGCTGCTGAGAGCAAGAGATGGAAGCTAAGTAGTGGCAAGAAGGGCAGCCAAATCTCAGCTTATTCAGGAGAGGGTAATAAATAACACAGCCAATGCCCATGCAAGCTTTAATGGGGTTTTATCACTGGAGAGGATGCAGCTTTAAGAGCAAGGGCCAGAAGGGGCCAGGTAACAAGTTCCAAATCCAGAGACTTGCGACACCCACTGTCTTCTGAGAAACGAGGCAGAGGAGTACCAATGACAGCCTTAGAGGAGATGGATGGTACAGATGGTTCTTTACTGCCCCGAACTCTTGGAGAGCACTAATAAAAAAGTCCCAGCAAATGGAAGCTGAATCTTGAAGGAACAAATCAAGAGCATAGAGAACTGCAGGGCAGTGAATAAAGGAGGCACGGCTAAGGCCCATCCTACCCACAGCTCTTCCCATGTCTCCTAACAGTGGAGGTGATAGAATGAGATGTGGTGAATAGGGTGGGATGGAGAGGGGCAGTGATCCAGCACAAGTTGCCTAATCATAGAACCATGAAGGCTGAGAAATACCTCCAAGACTGAGTCTAGTGTTCAACGGTTTAGTCTGGTGCAAAACCTTGGCACTGTCTAGTGGGAAGCATCCCTGCCCATGGCAGGGCGTGGTGGTTGGAACTGGATGATCTGTAAGGTCCTTGCCAACCCAAACCATTCCCTGAGCCTCTGAACTTCGCAGAGCACAGCTTCAGAGCTCTTCAAATTCCCACCACACATGAATACTAACAGCTCCCCATTAAAGCAGAGCTTGGCATTATTCTTTTGATAGTGTTGCAGTGTTCTTGACAAATGAGTGTTATTTATTTGATGGTCCCCCAAAGATTCCTTTGTCACAGGGCTATTGTGGAAATTTGTGTTCAGCCCATTTCTGAAGCTGGTGAATTATTCACTTGATTGGCCTGAACTCCTTCTCCTGAAACACCTCGAGATGGGGTGATTTTTATCAATATAGAGATGGGCTAATAAAAAGGTGGAGGAAAAAATAACTGCAGCTGGAGTTTAAAAAGATAAGGGGGGGGGGGGGGGGGGGGGAAGAGAGAGAGAAAGGATAATTTCCTAACTGCTAAAACATTAGTAGTTAAGAAAGTTAAGATAAGGGTAATAAAGCCTCCTGCTTCAGGGCTTTGCAGGCAGGGTGAGGGAGTAATTATTTTAAATTCTTCCCTCAGAATTATGTAATTTAACTCTCGTTAATAAAGGGCCCAACTTTCAAAGGCAAGGCAAAAAAATGTAGCTGGAAACCAGATGAGAGCTTAAAAAAGAGCTGTGAGTCCTCAGCTTGCTTCAACACTTCCCCAAATCCCCCTCCCCCCTCCCAGGTACTTATTTGCATCTTCCTACTCCTAGGATAAAAGATTATATAGGGTTTTTTTTCCCCCTCTCTAAAATGTCAGTTTGGTGAAATTAAAGCAGGAGGATTCCCTCCTAGTTCTGAGGTCCCAAGTTCCTTGGTTTGAGGGGCTGAGGTGGATTCATCTATAATTTACACATCCCTCGTATCAGGCTGAATTTAGAGGGATTTGGGCTGCTAGCTCCCTTTAAATGCAGGACTCAGAAGTAGAGGGAGGTTGGAACTGGATGAGTTTTAAGGTCCCTTTGAACCCAAACCTTTACCTATCAATCTTCACAGCCCTTCCCTTCATGCAATCATAAAATCATAGTCACAGAATTGTTCTGGTTGGAAGAGACCTTTTAGACCACCCAGGCCAACACTTAACCCAGCACTGTCAGGTCACCACTAAACCATTCAGAAGCAGAGGGAGGTTAGAACTGGATGAGTTTTAAGGTCCCTTTGAACCCAAACCATTACCTATGAACCTGTGAATCTTCACAGCCCTTTCCTTCATGCAATCATGAAATCATAGAGTCACAGAATTGTTCTGGTTGGAAGAGACCTTTAACACCAGCCAGGCCAACACTCAAGCCAGCACTGCCAGGTCATCACTAAACCACGTCCCTCAGCACCACATCTGCAAGGCTTTGATACTCCTCCAGGGCTGGGGACTCCATCACTGCCCTGGGTAGCCTCTTCCAAAGCAGAACTCCAGCACCTTCCTTCTTGACATTTAGCTGCACTAAATGTCAGCCCAGAAACTTTGTTCCCCTTCACACAAGGACAGGAGCTAGGGCAGGTCCCTCCGAGCCCTCCGTGAGCGATGCACTGCCGGAGCCTCACTGAGTAAGGCGATGAGGAGTCAGGGAGGTACCGCTGATGGAAGAAACCTGTACCATGAATAATGGAGAAACATCACAGAGGCTTTTTATGAGCTGAATGGAAGCATTCAACTTGCCTCGGTAACACAACACACCGAGTGTTCAAACACAGACAGCTATTGAAGTGAAACAATCACACCCCCACGGTAATTAAGAGCAGGCACTGGAGAGCAGCCGATCAAGTTGTCGGAGGGGATGCACTGCCTACTTTACTCCACTTCTCCTCCTCCCTGCTCTGCTTTCCACAAGGCTGCAGAGTGTTACGAGAATGGCTTCGATTAAAACGACTTTGGTGCATTTTCAGACAAAAGCTGAACCAAAAGCCCAGGGCTTTGGACCGGTTTCCTGGGCTGGCCTCACACGTGTGCAGGGAACGTGTGCTGCTTCCCTCCACAGCTCCCTGGAAGGAGCCTGCAGTCAGCTGGGGCTTGGTCTCTTCTCTCTACTACCAGCTGAATGCAGAAGAGGAAACGGCCTGAAATTGTGACAGGGGAGGGTTAGGTTGAAGATTAGGAAGAATTTCTTTGCTGCAAGAGTGGTCAGGGATTGGCACAGGCTGCCCAGGGGGTTGGTGGAGTCCCCATCCCTGGAGCTATTCAAGAAACCTGTGGCCATAGCCATGGTGGCTGACAGTTGAACTTGGAAAGTTTTTCCAACCAAAACAATTCTGTGATTCTATGGAGAAGTGGAGAAGAATTCAGAGGCATTTCTACCTCTGTGTTAGGTGTTAACCTCCTGACCCTGATGCATGTTTTGCCCTCATCTCCCAACTTCACTAAGCTCTTACCAGGTTTGGTTGGTTTGCCCTGGATCAGTGAATCTTCATCCCAGGAGTATCTCTGTGCCACTCCTTGCTTATCACAGAATCACCAAGGTTGGAAGAGACCTCAAAGATCATCAGGTCTAACCTGTCACCACAGACCTCATGACTAAACCATGGCACCAAGTGCCACGTCCAATGCCCTCTTGAACACCTCCAGGGACGGTGACTCCACCATCTCCCTGGGCAGCACATTCCAATGATAAAGGACTCTCCCAGGGAAGAACTTTCTCCTCACCTCCAGCTTCAACTTCATCCTTCATGTTCTGTAGAGCAACCACAGGTGTAGCTCTGGGTCACCTTTTTGCTCTAGTGAGCTTAGAGGTTGGGAATGAAGTTTCCTGGTTCTGCCTCACTTCCTGTCCCCAAAGACCTTCCATGCTAACACCAGAACCTACTTTGCCGTGATTCACCTTTTTGTGTGTTGACTGATTTCGATTTTTTGGAGGAAAAGGGGAACTAAAAGGGGGTGTGTGTGTGTGTGTGGGGGGGTGACTTTCCAAAACATGCCATCATTCCTGGCTATTGAATCAGCAGGCTTTCAGCTTGGTGTTTTCAGGACACCAAGCTGTCTCCCAGGGGGGACATTTCTGTGGAGCTCTCAGGAATTCAACAGCAAATTTAAAGCTGGCATCAAGTGGAATCAAACTGCACCCCACTGAAAAGAGAGTCTCAGCTTGAGCCCTGCACAAACACCAGGTGGAAGGAGCAGCAAATTTCTGCTGTTTTAAACCCATCTAGGTCAGTTCTACTGACAGGAGGGAGAAAAAAACACCTATTCACCTGGAGAAGGTTTTCCAGTCAAATAAATCATTAAGTGAAAGCAGAATAATCCTTCCCCCACCTACCTCAGGAGCAGGATTAAATTTGGCTCTCCTTTTCCCTGCCTGTTTTATGTCCAACTGCAGACTGTGGCCAAGGGGGATGTTGTTCACTTTGTTTACCAGCTGTGCTGAGCTCAAAAAACTGCTGCAGCTGAAAAGCTCACCCAGAAACTACAAAATTCAGCCCATGTCCTTGAAAATAATTCTTTCAGCTTTCCATTTAACCCTCCAATAGCTCAGATATCAAATCTTCTCCATTTACAGGACTGAAAAGCTCTTCCAAATGTCACCCCAGCAGCACTGAACACCCAGTTCAGGGATGTAATAGTCCAGCTGTCAGCCTCGTGCTGAAAGATGTCATTGCCATGCTAAAGAATCTGGAATCAGAACTTAATTAGCTGCTTTGTTTGTGATGAATGGAGGAGAACAGATGATGGATTGTTTGGGGTTTTTTTCCCCCTCTTAAAGTTACCAAGAATGAAAAAAACCAGCCCAACAACCCCAACAACAACAATCAGACAGCAAGATCTATTTATGACTCTAAATTAAGTGGTGTTAACTCCAGAGACAAGTGGGAGATGAGCAGAAAATAGCCTCATGAAGCTATTTTTACAGTCATGGTTTCACTGAAATAATCAGGCTTGGAAAACACACAGGAAATGATCCAATAGCCAGACCAAAGAGGATTGACCTGAAATATTTGACTCACTAAGAGGGGTTTCCACTAAGACCTCAGCTTTGGAGCTGTTCAGCCTGCAGAAGAGAAGGCTCTAGGGAGACCTTAAAGCAGCCTACTGACTACAGGCCAGTCAGTCAGTCAGTCTCACCTCTGTGCCTGGAAAGATCATGGAGCAGATCCTCCTGGAGTCACTACTCGCTCAAAAGAATAGTGAAGAGGTGATTGGGAACAGTCAGCATGGCTTTGCCAAGGGCAAATCCTGCCTGACCAACCTGGTGGCCTTCTATGAGCAGGTGACAAAATTAATAGACGAGGGGCGAGCAACTGATGTCATTTACCTGGACCTGAGCAAAGCCTTCGACACTGTCCCACACCACATCCTGGTCTCCAAACTGGTGACACATGGGTTTGATGGGTGGACCACTAGATGGATAAGGAACTGGCTTGATGGCCGCACCCAAAGAGTGGCTGTCAATGGCTCCATGTCCCAGTGGAGGCCAGTGACAAGTGGAGTCCCTCAGGGATCAGTCCTGGGACCTGTCTTGTCCAACATCTTTGTGGGGGACATGGACAGTGGCATTGAGTGCACCCTCAGCAAGTTTGCTGATGACACCAAGCTGTGTGGTGCAGCAGACACGCTGGAGGGAAGGGAGGCCATCCAGAGGGACCTTGACAGGCTGGAGAGGTGGGCACAGGCCAACCTCATGAAGTTCAATAAGAGCAAGTGCAGGGTCCTGCATCTGGGTCGAGGCAATCCCAGGCACAAATACAGGCTGGGCAGTGACTGGCTGGAAAGCAGCCCTGAGGAGAGAGACTTGGGGGTGCTGGTGGACAAAAAGCTCAACATGAGCTCTCAGTGTGCACTTGCAGCCCGCAAAGCCAATCAGATCCTGGGCTGCATCAGGAGAAGTGTGGCTAGCAGGTCGAGGGAGGTGATCCTCCCCCTCTACTCAGCCCTGGTGAGACCCCACCTGGAGTACTGTGTCCAGTTCTGGAGCCCCTATTACAAGAGGGATGTGGAGGTGCTGGAACGTGTCCAGAGAAGGGCCACAAGGATGATCAGAGGGCTGGAGCACCTCTCCTATGAGGACAGACTGAAGGAGTTGGGGCTGTACAGTCTGCAGAAGAGAAGGCTCCGAGGTGACCTAATTGTGGCCTTCCAGTATCTGAAGGGGGCCTACAGGAAGGCTGGGGAAGGACTTCTCAGGATCTCAGGTAGTGATAGGACTAGGGGGAATGGAATGAAGCTGGAGGTGGGGAGATTCAGGCTGGATGTGAGGAGGAAGTTCTTCACCATGAGAGTGGTGAAACCCTGGAATGGGGTGTCCAGGGAGGTGGTCAAGGCCCCGTCCCTGGAGGTGTTTAAGCCCAGGCTGGATGAGGCTCTGGCCAGCCTGATCTAGTGTGGGGTGTCCCTGCCCATGGCAGGGGGGTTGGAACTAGATGATCCTTGTGGTCCCTTCCAACCCTGAATGAAACTATGAAACTATGAAACTATGGATGACGCCTTGAGCAACCTGGGCTGGTGGGAGGTGTCCCTGCCCATGGCAGGAGGAGTGGAACTGGATGATCTTTGAAGTCCCTTCCAACCCAACCCATTCTATGAATCTATGAATAAGGTCTGGAGGCTTCAAAGACAGCAGCTTTATGCACAGAGCCATCCCTGCCCTTTCAGACAGCTGGGGCCATCCTACAGGAAGGCTGGGCAGGGACTGTTTGCAAGGGCTTGTAGCACTAGGACATGGGGCAATGGTTTGAAACCAGAGCAGGAGAGATTTAGATTGGACATTAGGAAGAAGCTCTTTACTAAGAGCGTGGTGGAACAGGTTTTCCAGGGAGGTGGTTGAGGCCACATCCCTGGAGACATTCAAGGAAAGGCTTGAGGGGCTCTGAGCACCCTGATCTAGTTGGAGAAGTCCTTGCTAGCTGCAGGGGGGTTGGACTGGCTGATCTTTAAAGGTCCCTTTCCATCCTGATGCATTCTATGATTCTCTGGAGTCCACAGGGCACCCTACAGTTAACCACAGCCCTTCCCTAGAAGGCACTTTTCCCCCTTATGTGGGAAAGCAGATGCTCAGCAGCTGGCCTGGACACAGAGATACAGCTCCTTCCTGGAGAAGTGGAACCTCCATCCTCATCACCTACTTTTTGCTGTTTCAAGGCACTGTATACAAATGTGTGCGAAATGACAACAACCAGCAGGCTCCAAAATGCCCTCTGGATCTCCACTTACAGATGCTCAGGCACAGGAGTAACTTTCTCCCTGGGAGACAAGATAAACACAGGAATTGCTCCTGAGCCTAAATATTTGCGGTTCTGGCTCTTCTTTTCTTGCCATGGGCACTGGCATCCCCAGCTCTTGTGCTTGCCTGCTCTCCTCTGCTCTTGCTGTTGCCCTGAGGGCTGCAGAGCCCACGGCCTACATGTGACAAGGTGTGACAGGTATGTGACATGCTGCATCACAGAGTGGAATTGAGTAACCTGATGGGCCATCCCTTTTAGCTTGATGCCTCCTGAATAAGAGGATTATTTTGTCTCTCCCCTGCTGCCTCCAGGAAGGGACTGAAACAGCAGGGCTGTAAGACAGGCAGCAGCTTCCCAGCTCTCAGCATCCTGGCTCCAGCATGGGGGCCTTTCAGTGGTAGGATTTCTCCTCTCTGCTGGGCTCTAGTGCTGAGATATGATTTAGCTCACTGCAACATCTGCCTTTGCCTGACATCAGCACCAGCATCCTTAATGAAGTAGGAGTGAGTTGGGAAGGCACCAGAGGAAGTGGGACAAAGCAGGGTTGGACAGAGACCCATGAGAAAAGAAGATAGGGCTGGATGGAGACCCATGGGCAAGACAGGCTTGGATGGAGACTCATGGGCAAGGCAGTACTGGATGGAGACCCATGGGCAAGAGGTCTAGAAGGAGACACATGGACAAGGAAAGGCTGGATGGAAACCCATGAAGAAGACAGTGCTGGATGGAGACCCATTGGCAAAGAAGGGCTAGATGGAGACCCAAGGGAAAGGAAGACAGGGCTGGATGGAGACCCATGAGCAAGGAAGGGCTGGATGGAGACCCATGGGCAAGGAAGACACAGCTGGATGGAGACCCAGGGCTTGGCCACTGCAGAACTGACACAGAGCTTCCTCAGGCTATTGGGGAGATCAGGAAGGCATCCCAGCTGAGCTCCTGACAAAATCCCATCCCTACAGGCATGGCAGTCCTGTTCTCTGGCAGGCAGGAGTTGTTCCACTCATCTGCTGAGCTGCTGCTCTTCAGCTGAGCAGGGAAGAGGAGAGCAGGCCCCCAACAACCTCACTGAGAAAAGCAGGCAAAAAAAGGCAGCTCATTCAGATCCTTTGCTAGAAGCCATCTGTGCATGACTGTAAAACACAGGAAGCCACATCTGGGGAACCGGAGATGCAGTGGCAACAGTGGAGAGACACCAAACTGATGCTCATCCAGCCCTTCCTTGCCCATGGATCTCCATCCAGCCCTTCCTTGCCCATGGGTCTCCATCCAGCCCTTCCTTGCCCATGGATCTCCATTCAGCCCTTCCTTGCCCATGGGTCTCCATCCAGCCCTTCCTTGCCCATGGGTCTCCATCCAGTCCTGCCTTGCTCATGGATCTCCATCCAACCTTTCCTTGCCCATGGGTCTCCATCCAGCCCTTCCTTGCCCATGGGTCTCCATCCAGCCCTTCCTTGCCCATGGATCTCCATCCAACCTTTCCTTGCCCATGGGTCTCCATCCAGCCCTTCCTTGCCCATGGGTCTCCATCCAGCCTTTCCTTGCCCATGGGTCTCCATCCAGCCCTTCCTTGCCCATGGGTCTCCATCCAGCCAAAGGTGGATCCAGCAGATTACTGCCTTTAACAACTCTACTTCCTAACCTGGGCCCCACAGTGCAAGCAAAATAACAGGATTTCTTCAGTTGCCCCAAATCTCCTGAAGTCTGGGGAGAAAGGGAAGTGCCTCCCAGCAGAGCAGGAGAGGCAGGAGAGCCAGCAGAGCCCTGCAGCTGAGTCAAGCAGCCCAAACACCGCGCTGAAGAAGCACCCACAGGTACAGAGGCTGTCTTGGGAAGGAACTCTCCACTTCCTTTTCTTCACCTGCACAATGACACTGAGGTGTTTTTATTGTAATTCTAATTACTGTTTTCCAGACAGGAGGCAAATGGCCCTGGAGCTCCTGCAAAAATAATGCCTGTGTGTTTATGTGCCAGAACAAGCTACACTTGAATATCAACTGCTGCTTAGTGAGACTTTGCAGCTTCTCCCAAGGGAAAATATGTCTAAACTGAATGCATTTCTCCCATTTGGCATCATTACATCTTAATAGTCTTTTGCATTTCAATCCATTCAAGGTGGCATGTAGGTGATCAGATCCCATTGTGACCTTTCTGTGGCAGAAGGTGTCAATCCTGGCTCGGCAGGGTGCTTTCAGAGCCTGCCTGCTGCTCATTACCAATACAGTATCTATCACATTATGGCCCCTGGCATGAATAATGTGGAGGTACCAAAAATACAGTCACCATGGTAACAGCTGCACGACGATCACAAGGCTGGGTGGAAAAGATTGGCCTGGGAAGAGGTCAGCTCCATGCTGATGGTGTTGGGGAGGGGAAGGGAGCTGAGGTGTTGGCCAACTGTCACACAAAATGCAGTGTCACTAGCAGGGGCTGGCTCGACCCCATGGCTAAGGGCAGCTCTTGATGCAGAGCAAGCAGCTCTGGCTGGCCAGATTTGGAGGTGGTCCCTCACAAGAAAGCTGGGGAGGGACTTTTGAGGGTGTCAGGGAGAGATAGGACTGGAGGGAGTGGAACAAAACTAGAAATGGGCAGATTGAGATTGGATGTTAGGAAGAAGTTGTTCCCCATGAGGGTGGTGAGAGACTGACACAGGTTGCCCAGGGAGGTGGTGGAAGCCTCATGCCTGGAGGTGTTTGCAGCCAGGCTGGATGTGGCTGTGAGCAACCTGCTGTAGTGTGAGGTGTCCCTGCCCATGGCAGGGGGGTTGGAACTGGCTGATCCTTGAGGTCCCTTCCAGCCCTGCCAATTCCATGATTCTATGATTCTAGGTGTAGGGCAGTGCTTCAAGACACTCCAGGGATGCCTCTGGTTTTCCCCTGTGGGACTACTGCCCCTGAGGACTCTTCTACTGCCAGGGCTTACCATCAGCATTGCAGGAGTCCAGCTAAGGCTCCCCATGGAATTGTTGAGGTTGGAAAAGACCTTTCAGACCACCAAGTCCAACCATTATCTAACTCTCAGCAGCTACAAAATCAAAACCCAAGTTCAACTCCCTCATGGTGTTTCTTGTGGTTTTGTATTGACCTCTCAACTTCCTACAGCTGATGGAACATTGCACCAATAGCCCACTTTGTCCTCACTACAGGAAAGACATCAAGGTGCTGGAGGTTGTCCAGAGAAAGACAATGAAGATGGGGAAGGGTCTGGAGAACAGGTTTGGTGAGGAGCAGCTGAAGGAACTGGGGTTGTTCAGCCTGGAGAAAAGGAGGCTGAGGGGAGACCTCATTGCTCTCTACAGCTCCCTGAAAGGAGGCTGGAGCTAGGCCAGGGTTGGTCTCTTCTCACAAGGAACAATTGATGACAGGAGGAATTGGCCTCAAGTTGTACCAGAGGAGGGTTAGGTTGGACATGAGAAAAGACTTCTTCACTGAAAGGGTTCTCAATGCCTGGCACAGGCTGCCCAGGGAGGTGGTTGAATCCCCATCCCTGGAGGGGTTTTGAAGAGGCAGAGATGTGGTGCTGAGAGACATGGTTCAGCACCAGCCTTGGTAGAGTAAGAAAATGGTTGGACTGAATGACCTTAAAGGTCTTTTCTATCCAAAACAAGTTTTCTTTAGACTTTTATCCAGGGGTCAGCATCTTCCATCATCCAGCTGGGATTGCCTCCAGGGCTCCAGCACCCTCACAACAAAGAAGATTCCTCTCATGTTCAGATGGAACCTCCTGGGTTCCAGTTTGTGCCCTTTGCCCCTTGTCCTGTCACTGGGTGCCACCAACAAGAGCCTGGTCCCTTCTTCTTGCCCCTCAGTCCTCAGATATTTATAGACATTGATCAGATCCCTTCTCAGCTTTCTCTTCTCCACACTGAGCAGCCCCAGGGCTCTCAGCCTTTCTCCATAGAAATGTTCAAGCCCCTTAATCACCCTCCTAGCCTCTGTTGTACTCTCCCCAGCAGATCCCTGTCCCTCTTGAATTGGGGTGCCCCAAACTGGACACAATACTCTAGGTGTGGTCTCACCAGGGCCGAGTAAAGGGAGAGGAGAACCTCCCTAGTCCAGCTTCCCTTTTCTCAAGGAGCCTGTAGTCAGCCTCTAATGAGCTGGGCTTCTGGTTTATTGCTGGTTTATTTTAGAGACAGTCAGAAGCTGGACAGAGTGGAAGACACAGAAGTCCAGGATAATGAGCCTGGGATTTTCAAAGGAGCCTGAAGTTTCATCTCTCCTGCAGTCACAGGGTGGGAGCTGTGCACTACAGAAATGTTTGACCTATTCAGAAATGTTTCATGCCTGTTGGAAAGGTAAATTAGTCCAGGCTGAGCTCTAAGCTTGTAAAATAAACTTTTATCAGTAATGAATTTAAGACTCCCTCTTGCACATGGCTGTGCAGAGAGGGGAGAGATGGAGCTACATGGAACAGTTCTACTTTCATGCCTTTGGCTCTAGTATGTCCTTAAAAGAGCCACACACACAGAGTGTTGTTAAGCCTCTGCTCAATGGTTTGTATTGGAAAGGACCTTAAAGATGATCCAGTTCCAACCTCCCTGCCATGGGCAGGGACACCTCCCACCAGCCCAGGTTGGGAGGGGGCATCCACAGCCTCCCTGGACAACCTGTTCCAGTGTCTCCCACCTTCACTGTCAAGAATTTCTTCCTGATGTCCAATCTAAATCTGCCCTCTTCAAGCTGCAATCCATTGCCTCTCATCCTGTCACTCCCAGCCCTTGTCAAAAGTACCTCCCCAGCTCTCCTGCAGCCCCCTTCAGGTACTGGAAGGCTGCTCTAAGGTCTCCTTGGAGCCTTCTCTTCCCCAGGCTGAACATCCCTAACTCTCTCAGCCTGTCCCCATCGTGGGGGTTGTGTGTGTGTTTCAGCCCTCTGATCATCTTCTTAGCCTTCATTTGGACCCTCTCCAGCAGCTCCAGGTCCTTCTTATGCTGGGGGTACCAGAACTGGAGGCAGGTGGGGTCTCCCCTGAGTCGTAACCCATGCTGCCAGGCAGGGTTTGTGTGTGCTTTGCCACATCACCTCTGCACCACGCTCAGGTAAGTCTATTTTCCTTGAAACAACTCCACCATTGCTCTCATTGTGGCTGTGAGTTATGAGCCCATGGAATTCCAGATACATCACTCCCAGCATTAGGCCCAGCATGGCTGAGTGGGACAGTTCATCACTGGAAGTTCAACATTGTGGAGCAAGCATCCCTCTGCTTTCAGTGGCTGTCACTCTTTCATTACTCACTGCAAATGGGAGCAGAACAAATGAAAGGCTCTTCCTCTTGGCACAGCGTTCCTGGGGCGAGCACAGAGAGCCAAGGCAAAGCCTTGCAGGGTACATTGCTCAACTTGGAGGTCTCTGTGCTGCAGCTCCTTATGACTTATTCATGATTCATTACTCTTTCTGGGTTGAAAACTGAGAGAAGGCCATTAAGTAACTGGAATGCATATTTATTCAGGGCTAAACAGATGTTGTGGAAACAAGGCTGCAGATAACAAGGCAGCAAGAGATGCTGGGTGTTTAAAACTGCAGCTAGCACAGAGAGAGACCTTCAGCACCAGCCAAGGAGCTTCTCAGAAGGTATTACAGAATTAACAGGATCAACCTGGTTGGAAAAGACCTCAGAGATCGTGGAGTCCAACCTATCATCCCACACCATCTAATCAACTAAACCATGGCACTGAGTGCCTCATCCAGGCTCTTCTTAAGCACCTCAGTGCTGGTGACTCCACCACCTCCCTGGGCAGCACATCCCAATGGCCAATCTTTCTTTCTCTAAAGAATTTATTCCTAACATCCAGCCTAAACCTCCCCTGGCACAGCTTGAGACTGTGTCCTCTTGTTCTGATGCTAGTTGTCTGGGAGAAGAGACCAACCCCCACCTGGCTACAACCTCCCTGCAGGTAGCTGTAGACAGCAAGAAGGTCTCCTCTGAGCCTCCTCTTCTCCAGGCTAAGCAACCCCAGCTCCCTCAGCCTCTCCTCACAGGGCTGTGCTCCAGACCCCTCCCCAGCTTTGTTGCCCTTCTCTGGACACCTTCCAGCATCTCAACATCTTTCTTAAACTGAGGGGCCCAGAACTGGACACAGGACTCAAGGTGTGGCCTAACCAGGAGGTAGAGCCTCCTAGCCTTCTCTCACCAGTACAGCAAAGACAAAGGGGTCAGGTGGATTTCTGTTGCTACCCTATCTGCAACTTCAGGTTGTGCCAGGAAAGATTTAGGTTGGAGATTAGGAAAAAATTCTTTGCTGGAAGTGGTCAGGGATTGGAACATGCTGCCCAGGGAGGTGGTGGAGTCTCCATGCCTGGAGGTGTTCAAGAGGGGGATTGGACGTGGCACTTGGAGCCATGGTTTAGTCATGAGGTCTGTGGTGACAGGTTGGACTCGATGATCTTTGAGGTCTCTTCCAACCTTGGTGATTCTGTGATTCTCTGAAGTGTGTAGCCATGGCACTTGGGGTCATGGTTTAGTGGCCACAGTTGTGTTGGGTTGATGCTAAGACTGGATGACCTTGGAGGCCTTTTCCAACCTTGATGGTTCTGTGAGACCCACTGCAATCAGCCTTCCCCTCCAAGTGAGGCAGCTGTGGGGCTGGTCCTGCGCTGCTTGAGCCGGTGCCCCTCAGCACAAGCTGCCACCACTCGTGCCCAGCTGAGGAGCCAACTCTTCCTGTTCTGTTGAATGCAAATCTTTCTCTCCCCCATTCCTGATGAATATTGCCAGGCTTTCAAGGGGTTTTTTTTGTTTCTCAAATGTCAAGTAGATCTCTTACAGCCGCTCTTAAGAAGATAAAGGGGATTAAAGGATCATTTTATCCTATTTAAAGTTAGCTCTGAGACGATAGGAGTAAACAGGCACATTTTAAGGGATGTTAATCTCTTCTCTTTCTTATCCTCCCTTCTCCTTTTCTTTTTTTCCTCCTCGCTAGCAAAATTTCCCTGGGCTGGATGTGTTCACTTTTGTGGGTGAAATAATTGCAAGAAGGCAAATTCTGCTGCCCTTTCTCCTCCCTTCAAAATGCAAACACCCAACCTCACTCCTGATTGCAGTATTAAACAGAAGTTCAAATTGGGCTTGTCCATCACTGGCTCAGATTTTGCACTCAAAAGATGGAGGGAAACAAGAGAGAAACAAGACGGTTTTGGGCAAGAGAGGGAAGCCTAGCCCTGCCACAAGCAGCCAGAACACAGAGTGGCTGCTTGGCAGCAGCAGCAAAATGGGCAGAGCATTGGTTAAAGAATATCAAGTCCCAGAAGTAAGAGCTTAGGAGTGTTTGTGGGGATTTCAAAATGAGCTGTCAGGAGATTGGGAGCCAGAGCTGTTAACTTCTGGTGAGGGATGGTTAGCTCACACTGAACACAAACTCAGCTCCTGGGAGCGTTTTGAGCCTCACTGGAATTATTGGTAGTGAAAGGAACCAGACAGGCAGCTCATTGCCCTGGTTTCAGATGGGATTGAGAGAGGAAACCACGTTCTGCCCATAATCGGAAACACCAAACTTGGCAATGGTTTGAGACTGGAGCAGGGTTGGATTTAGGGTGGACACCAGGAGGAAGTTCTTTGCTATGAGGGGGGGTGGAACACTGCAACAAGTTGCTCAGAGATGTGGTTGAGGGCCCATCCCTGCAGATACTCAAGACTTGATGTGGCCCTGGGCAGCCTTTTCTAGTTGGAGGTGTCCCTGCTGACTGCAGGGGGGCTGGACAAGGTGACCTTTGAGGGTCTTTTCCAATCCAATGCAGTCTGTGATCCTGTGTTTCATTTTGGGGCTCTCAGTGAGGGTAGATCTGAATGCAACATGGTCAGCACTGGCTGCTGGTGTAGGAGCCCATGGCTGGCACCTTAGCTGTCCCCAAGGCTGGGCTGGAGGAGCTCTGGTTGCTCTCTCTTTCCCAGAGAGTTTAGGATACATTCAATCTCTGTTTGTTTCCCTTAATCTCAAGCACAAGGCATGGAGTCTGCCAGGGTATGTTTCAGTCTTTGTCTGAGGAACATAACAAAGAAAAACAATTGCAGAGGAAGGCAATACACTGCACTTTCAAGCTTTCAAGGGATTATTACCAATGACAGGAGGGGGAAAAAAATAACATCTTTTGAAACCTGGGGGAAAACACTTTGACAGCATCCCCATTAAGCAGCTTCCCTCATCTTTAAGCTGCAGTAATTATGTTCACTTAATACCAGACAGTGAAATGTTTACAAACAACACAGGGAATGAACTCCAGTTCCCAGCCATGGTGGAGTGACACCTCCAGCTCTGCCTCTGGTGGAGCTGCTTGTGAGGGGCATGAGGGGCTGGAGTCTGACTGTGATATCCTGCCCTTGTGGTCCATACTCTAAAGGCACCACTGCATCCAAAGGGCTCTTACTCCTATGATGGACCTAGCAGGGGGCTCATCTAGGGGTCAGGCAGAGAGGTGCACTGTGAGTAGCCACAGCCAGGCCTTCATCCTCATGCCTGTAGAGCCAGAGAATTGTTTCAGTTGGAAAAGCCCTCTAAGATCATCAAACTTAACCATCAACCCAGCACCACCATGACAAGCAGAACACCTCCAGGGATGGGGAGTCCACCACCTCCCTGGGCAGCCTGTGCCAATCCCTGACCACTCTTGCAGCAAAGAAATTGTTCCTCATCTCCAACCTAAACCTCCCCTGGCACAATTTCAGGCCATTTCCTCCAATTCTATCACCTGATACTACAGACAAGAAGCAAACTGCCATCTCACTGCAACCTCCTTTCAGGGAGTTGTAGGGACAATGAGGTGAGATCTTCCCTCCCAGCATCTCCTTCCCCACCACAGCTGAGCTCCTGCTCTTCTATGCATGAGTGTCTGAGGGCTGTAGGTGCTTCCCCTCAAGCTCTAAGGCAGTTGGGCAGAGTCTCTCACCAGGAGTGTATCCAGGGCTAGGAAAATGAAGTCCCTCTCCCTAGTTACTTTCCCCCATGTTGTCCCATCCCTTTTCCTGCTCAACTCTACCTCTGCTGTCTATCTCCCAGCAGTGAAGGGACACTTCACAACAAGCCTCATCAATCCCCACGTACTCAAATCACACAAATCCATGAGAATCCATTGCTCAGAGTGGGACCTGTTACCAGCTGTGGGGTCATTAATACTGATCCTCATCAAAAGACCTATGAGGAGAGTCTGAGAGACCTGGGGCTGGTTAGTGTGGAGAAGAGAAGACTGAGAGGGGATTTAATAAATGTCTATAAAGACCTGAGGGCTGGGGGTCAGGAGGGAGGGGACAGGCTCTGCTCACTTGCACCCTGGGGTAGGACAAGGGGCAATGGATAGAAACCACAGCACAGGAGGTTCCACCTCAACATGAGGAGGAACTTCTTCACTGTGAGGGTCACAGAGCCCTGGAGCAGGCTGCCCAGAGAGGTTGTGGAGTCTCCTTCTCTGCAGACTTTCAAGGCCTGTCTGGATGTGTTCCTGTGTGACCTGTGCTGGATTCCATGCTCCTGCAGGGGGGTTAGACTCCACAATCTCCAGAGGTCCCTCCCAACCCCTACCATCCTGCCAGCCTGTGACCCTTGATTTACATGAAAATGCCCTCTCTTTTTCAGCCAGGGGCCTGAACTTTGATACCCATAGAAGGCACAGAGGGTGTTCTGGAGAAAAGAATTGTCCAAGCAAACAGAGGCCTGGCTTATCAGGGACTGGCACAAGCCAAGCTCCAGCACAGCCTTTCTCAGAGGAGAGCTGCAGAGACGGAAGGTGAGCGAGTACCCAGCAGCACATCGATCCCACAGCCTGGAGCCCAGCAGATAAAGACTTTAGGAAGAGGTTCCAAAAAGAAAAAAAAGAAGGAATTTGGACATATATCATCAGAGCCACTACAGCAGAGCACACAGCCAGGGCTTTTTCAGCAGACACCAGCTGATGGTTTCAGAGGGGGGTTCATGGCCCCAGCAGTAGCACTGCAAAGCACAGGTATCTGGCTGCAGAAGCAATCAGACAGTGTAGAGAAAAGAGAAGAATCAGCCTGTGGGTACAGCCTGTGTGCTTGGAGTGTGGGACACCATCAGACTGGTTTTCCTCCTTTTCTTCTGCACTGCATTTCTTCTTGTTATAGAGAAACCAATAATTGCAGAATACAGAATTAACCAGTCTGGAAAAGTCCTTTGAGATCATCAAGTCCAACCTATCACCCAGCACCATCTCATCATAGAATCATAGAATCAGTCAGGGTTGGAAGGGACCACAAGGATCAGCTAGTTTCAACCCCCCTGCCATGGGCAGGGACACCCCACACTAGATCAGGCTGCCCAGAGCCTCATCCAGCCTGCTCTTAAACACCCCCAGGGACAGGGCCTCAACCACCTCCCTGGACAACCCATTCCAGGGCTTCACCTTTCTCATGGTGAAGAACTTCTTCCTCACATCCAGCCTGACTCTCCCCACCTCCAGCTTCATTCCATTCCCCCTAGTCCTATCACTACCTGAGATCCTGAGAAGTTCCCCCCTCAGCCTTCTTGTAGCCCCCTTTAGACACTGGAAGGCCACAATAAGGTCACCTCAGAGCCTTCTCTTCTCCAGACTGAACAGCCCCAACTCTCTCAGTCTGTCCTCAATAGCAGAGCAGCTCCAGCCCTCTGATCATCCACATGGCAACACTGTGTTGCTGCTCTCCTCTTTATCAAGCCCATCTACACAAGAAGCTCTCATCTGGCTCCTCTGTAAAAGAAGCAAGTTGGTTTGTTGGGGTTTTTGTTTCCAGAAGATAAAGCTGAACATGGACCAGAGGGTGCCTCAAGTCAGCGTCCATGTGCTGCAGAGTGTGCACACAAGCCAGACCCAGCCTGGGTCCCTGGGGCCTCTTGGAGCTGTCCTGGGCAGCAGGGCTGCAGGGGGCAGCTCTGGTCCTTCATGGGGACTGGTCACTCTCAGCATCCAGGTCACTAGATACTGCTCTCAGTGTAATTTGGTACAGAATCACAGAATAGATCTGGTTGGAATACAACTCAAAGATCCAACCCTTGGCCCAGCACTGGAGTCAACACCAAACCATGTCCCTAAGCACCAGGTCCACACAGTGCATGAACACCCCCAGGGATGGTGACTCCAGCACTGCCCTGGGCAGACCATTCCCATGCTTGAGAACTATTTCAGTGAAGAAATATTTCCTAATACCCATCCTGAACTTCCCCTGGTGCAGCTTGGAACCATTTCCTCTGGTCCTGTTTCTTGACATGAAAGAGAAGAGGCTTCCCCCTCCTCACTCCAATCTCCTTCCAGGCAGTTGTCTGCCTGCTCCAACTCAGATCCCATTTCCTGGCAATCACAGTATCCCCTCCACATAGATGGCCAAAGGCTTTTCAGAACAAATTGCCCCAAATGAGCTTTTATTGCTTCTGCAAGATGGGCTGGGGGTGGGCTGTTGGCTATTGCTGCTGCACAAAGGGAGACAGAGGGGACAAAGCAATGACAGAGGGATTGAGGACAGAGCACTGGAGAGATTCTCCTGCTGCTGCAGCTGCCAACTGCCTTCTCCCTCTCTGGGGTAACCACTTACACCCCTTCCAGCACCCTGCTACATGGGCACCAGGGCCAGGCCCCTCCTGCAGCCCCCCAGCTGGCTGCTCTGTCCAGGCCTGCCTGCCTGTGCTCCTGAGCTGAAGCTGAGCTGTTCTTCACAAGGCTGTTGTGTAGCAACAGGTAAGAAAGCTGATGAGGAACTGAAACACACAGGCAGGAAGGACCAGCAAAGTGTCAAAGCTGTGTTACAGCCAGACCTCAGCTTGATGGGAGAGAAGCATCGGTGCTGCATGCTGTCAGTTGTGGACCCTGCCCCAAAGACTTGCAACTAAAGCATAAAAGGCTGAGAACCAAGACCCAGAGCCATGGTTGGAACATTTTCCTCTTGCTTCAGCACTATGGAGCTGTTCAGGTCCAGCCTTAATCGAGTGACTCCTTCTGCTGCTTGCTATGTCTCTGCTGTCAGTGTCCCAGGCAGAGATAGAACACCAGCAAGCTCTACCAGGCTGAAGCCACATCGGTCCCTTTGGGAAGGGTCTGGAGAACAGGGCTGTGGAGGAGCAGTTGAGGGACCTGGGGTTGTTCAACTTCAAGAAAAGGAGGCTGAGGGGAGGCCTCATTGCTCTCTACAGCTCCCTGGAAGCCAGGTGGGGACTAGTCTCTTCTCACTAGTATCAGGTGTCAGAAGGAGAGGAAATAGCCTCAAGTTGCAACAGGCAAGCTTTAGGGTGGACATCAGGAGGAAGAAAAGAGTTACTGAAATGGTGTTCAGGGATTGGAACAGGCTGCCCAGGGAGGTGCTGGAGTCACCACCCCTGGAGGTGTTCAGAAACCACATGGACAGGGCACTTTGGGACATGGTTTGCTGGGCATGGAGGTGTCAGGTTGATGGTTGGACTCATTGCTCTTAGAGCTTTTTTTTTTCCAACCAAAACAATTCCATGATGCTGTAAAGCAGCTCTGTGGACTCTGTGCCTCAGCCATCTTCCAGAGCCCTAAGCAAACACTCAAGTGCTCTGATGAAGCAGAGCTTGAACTGCACAAAGCTAAATTCAATCAAGCCCATTTTATCTCTGAATGAGCATGTCCACATAGGTGGCTAATACAGTTTAACCAAGCCACTTGAGAAGTTAATTTGGATTAATTTTCCTCAAAGCTGGGAAGCAGGGCAGTCCTGCATCACCAGTGGTCTGGAAAGCATTAGGAAAACGACCTCTCCATTAACCCTCAGTCACTGGTTTCCCTCTCAGCAGTTTCCCACTGCATTGGCCAACAGACCACCACAAGCATGCAATTCCTTTGCTACTTGCCAGGGAAGCTGAGCACTCTAGAGAGGTTTTAAATCACCACACCAGCCTAAAGAGGTCTTCTGCAACAAGTACCTCACCCATAACTGGAAATTTCATTACTGCCTCATTGATTGATTTCTTTATCACCTTCTGAGCAGGTCTAACACCATAAACAGCATCGATCAGACTGAGGGAGTTGGGGCTGTTCAGTCTGGAGAAGAGAAGGCTACAAGGAGATCTCATTGTGGCCTTCCAGGATGTGAAGGGGGATACAGGAAAGCTGGGGAGAGACTTTTGAGGGTGTCAGGCAGTGATAGGACTGGGGGGGGGGGGGGGGATGAAGCAAAACTAGAAATGGGTAGCTTGAGATTGGATGTGAGGAAGAAGTTGTTCCCCATGAGGGTGGTGAGAGACAGGCACAGGTTGCCCAGGGAGGTGGTGGAAGCCTCATCCCTGGAGGTATTTGGAGCCAGGCTGGATGTGGCTGTGAGCAACCTGCTGTAGTGTGAGGTGTCCCTGCCCATGGCAGGGGGATGGATCCTTGAGGTTCCTTCCAACCCTAACCATTCTATGATTCTATGGTTCTATGATCCCAGGGGCCGAGGGGCTTGGCCACTTTCTGCCTGCTGAGAGCTGGTGGGATTCTCAAATTGCATTACAGTTATTGTTGCAGCTTGTAGCATTATTACTCTCTGGTGGTGACAGATGGCTCTGTAAATGATAGCAGATTTGTATTTCATTAGGACACTTAGTCAAATGATCAATACCACTTCCATGCACCTTTCTGAGAGCACATCCCCAGACTTGTGCAAGCTCGAGGGGCTTAACACAATTTAGGTGGCATTACCTACAAAGTAGACAGATGTTTTATTTGTAATAATGTCTTATTGATTCCTCCCCTCCCCCCCAAAAAAAATGCAGTCCTGGAAACCCAAAAGCTCTTATTGTCACACTTCATCTTCTTCTCTGCGTGGTGGAGAATGGCATTTGCTGGGTGCTGCAAAGGGAGGTGGGCAGAGCAAGGAGGCAACATCCCTGCTCCAGAGCCTGGGAACTTTGTCTCCAATCTCCATTGCCCTCTTGTGGTCCTTGAGCAATAGCTCATCCGAAAAGACCTCTACAGGCCAGGAAATTCCTTCTACACCTCAGCCTGACACACTGCAGCCTGCCACACGGCGAGAGGCTCTTTCCCCCTTAGCAAGAAGGCAAAGGCTTTGTTTTGTTTAGCAGCTTCCCACTCCCTCCCATTGTTCCAGCCTCCCACCCTCCCATCTCCATTGGCCTCATTGACTCAATCCAGGAATTACTTTGGAGTTGCAGGTTGCATTGATTGAGCTGGGCTGTAATGAGCCCCTTCAATGGAAGCAGCCACGCATACAGAATTGGTCTGAAACCTCCCCCTTATGGTGCATTGATTTAGTGTGATTAAAGGTGGATAAAAGGTTTCAGCTGTTGGTTGCCTGGTGCACAGAGAACATCAGGGATGAGGTGTCCAAAAATGCTGAAAGCACTTCAAAGTATAATGAGCAAAAGGTAGGTGGTGTTCTCTGGGTTAACTGAGCTGGTGGTGAGAGGAAGACTCAGGGAATCACAGGGTGGTAGGAGTCAGAAGGGACCTCCAGAGAAGGACCAGTCCAACTCCCCTGCCAATGCAAGATAATCATGGAATAATCATAGGTCACCCAGGGTCACCTAGGACAGGGCACACAGGAATGCATCCAGGTGGATTTTGAATCCCTCCACAGAAGGAGACTCCACAACCTCTCTGGGCAGCCTGCTCCAGGGCTCCAGTACCCTCACACCAAAGAAGTTTCTCCTCATGTTGGGGTGGAACCTCCTGGTCCCTTCCGACCTAAGAGATTCTGTGGTTCTATGCAGACAGCTGAAGCCAACTCTCCCTTAGACCAGTTGAATCCTTCAATCATTTGGAGACACTGGGAAGAAGCCTGTCTTGGAGGCCTTTGCCACATGTATGCTTTACACATGCAGAGTCCTTCCAACAGGAGAGGGGATGGGGAGTTGAGCACAGGGGTCCCACAGGTACAGGCCCACCGAGCTCCAGCAGATCAGGGCAGCTCAGCTGCACAGGAAAGAAACCAAATGATTGCTGGTTGTGAGGCTGCAACACTGCCTGGCTGCTAAGGGCTTAACACAGCTTCCCCCAGACCAGTTCTTTCTGCAGTATTCTGTCTAGTTCTTTCTGGTCCTGCCCCTGCAATCTCTCTGTGCTCTCCCCAGGACCTCATTCCTCATCCCACAGATGCCAGCTCAGAGGAGTTCTCACAAAGCCTGCATTCTGAAGTCAGCACAGATCCTGATCCACCAACACTCTACATCATTGGCAGGACACCCCACTGCCCCTCACGTCCACCAGCAGTGGGAGAAGCACTTTCTCAGCAGGGCTTTGGCTCCCACCTCCACACCTGACCAGCTGGTTTCAGGGAGAACTCCTGCAGCACAGCCACGCTGCTGCCAGAGCTGAGCCTGGCACAGGGGGTAATGGCCACCTGAACTTCCCCATGCACCTGCAACACCCAGAGCCCCTTTCACCCACCTGAACCCTCCTCCAACATCCCATCATTGACCCCACTGCTCTGATTTACATCTGGGCCATGACACCAATCCCAGCCCTTCCCTACTCTCTGACAAGTGACTTTTGATAAGGGCTTGTGGTGACAGGACCAGGGGCAGTGGCTTTGAGCTGGAAGAGGGGAGACTGGGGTTGGAGATTGGGAAGGAGTTCTTTAGAGTGAGGGTGGGGGGACACTGGAACAGGTTGCTCAGGGAGGCTATGCAACCCTCCTGCCTGGAAGCTGTGGATCCCTCCTCCTTGGAGGTGTTCAAAGCCAGGTTGGATGAGGCCTTGAGCAACCTGGCCCAGTGGGAGGTGTCCCTGCCCATGGCAGGGGGGTTGGAACTGAGTGATCTTTAAGGCCCCTTCCAACCCAAACCATTCTGTGATTCTACTCTGTGCAGGCTCAGCTGCAGGAGCCTTCACCACTTTCTTAGAGAGGGGGAGAGAGAGGGTGGGGAAAAAAGTCTCCTGGTCTTCTAAACCACATTTCACGTTGAGCAGTGCTTCCAGCTTCATGAATTGCAAAAGCAGTTTAAAATCTTGGTATTACAGGAAAATCCATTCTGGTTCACTGCCTCTGTCACTAAAACTCATCCCATGCACCTTGCCAAACCAATTAAAAGCCCACCACTAAGACTGGCATCCTGAATGATAATTTCTGGGCCAGTCCTCACTTCTCTAAGCAACTATTTCATCTTCCAACACAATTTTGGGAGCTGGGAGGGAGAGTCACAAGTTAGGGGGAAGGGGAGGTGTGGGGGGGGGGCATGTTTATCAGGGCCAAGCCAGCAGAAACCCAAGAAGAATATTCTCTCTAATATAATATCTCTTCAGTTTCATTTCCTCTCTTTTGTGTATGGAGTGGCAGGAATAGCAGCAGCAAAAGCCTTGAGGGAAGAGAACTTTTGACCCAGCCCTGACTTGGCATCATAAAGCCTCCTGGCCCCAAAGTCCCCATTATAGTTGGGACTTTGAAGAGCAATAAAGAATGTCAGGCTGACAAATATATGTTATCAGAAGAGATTTCTTCTTCAGTTTACAAGAAGGCTCCACAGTTTTATTGCACCTCTCAGGAGGTCCCAGCCTATGAGCAGTTATTCTTCTGTTCCTACACTGGGAAATGAACAAACAGTTTCATATTAGGTTTGTGCCCTCAGTGGCTGTCACTCCAGGATTAACAATTTTAATGGATAAATCTTAAAAGCTCAGTGACTGACAAAATCAAAGCAGATGGCTAAGAAGGAAGGGAAATGCAGATACAGAGGAGAGCACTGACTCAGGCTAACAGGGATACAGAACTTGGAGAGCACACTCCAAATTCTGCCATAAACTGAGTCCAAGGTGCTGTCATGTAGCAAATATCCACATTGTGCAGCTCTGGAGCACTCAGCACAAGAGCAACATCACAGTATCACAGTGTCACAGTGTCACAGTATCACCAAGGTTGGAAGAGACCTCAAGGATCATCCAGTCCAACCTGTCACCACAGACCCATGGCTAGACCATGGCACCAAGTGCCACGTCCAATTTCTTGAACACCTCGAGGGATGGTGACTCCACCACCTCCCTGGGCAGCACATTCCAATGACCAATGACTCTCTCTCAGTGAAGAACTTTCTCCTCACCTCCAGCCTAAACTTCCCCTGGCACAGCTTGAGACTGTGTCCTCTTGTTCTGGTGCTGGTTGCCTGGCAGAAGAGACCAACCCCTTCCTGGCTACAACCACCCTTCAGGGAGTTGTAGAGGGCAATGAGGTCCCCCCTGAGCCTCCTCTTCTCCAGGCTAAACAATCCCAGCTCCCTCAGCCTCTCCTCACAGGGCTGTGCTCAGGACCTCTCCCCAGCCTTGTTGCCCTTCTCTGGACACATTCAGGTGTCTCAATGTCCTTCTTAAACTGAGGAGCCCAGAACTGGACACAGGACTCAAGGTGTGGCCTAATCAGTGCAGAGTACAGGGGCACAAAGACCTCCCTGCTCCTGCTGGCCACACTATTCCTAATACAGGCCAGGATGCCATTGGCCTTCTTGGCCACCTGGGCACACTGCTGGCTCATGCTCAGGTGGCTGTCAATCAGCACCCCCAGGTCTCTCTCTGTTTGGCAGCTCTCAGCCACTCCGACCCCAGCCTGTAGCTCTGCATGGGGTTGCCGTGGCCAAAGTTCAGCACCTGGCACTTGGACTTGTTGAATGCCATCCCATTGGATTCTGCCCATCTGTCCAGTTGGTCTAGGTCCCTCTGTAGAGACATGGAACTGTTTGACTGGGTCCAAGGGCCATGAAGATGATCAGAGCCTGGAGCACCTCCCCTACGGGGACAGGCTGAGAGAGTTGTGCTTGTTCAGCCTGGAGAAGGGAGACCTTAGAAGATCCTTCCAGTACCTGAAGGGGGCTCCAGGAGAGCTGGAGAGTGACACATGGAGTGACAGGATGAGGGCAATGGCTTCAAAATGGAAGAGTTTGTATTAAATGAGACATTAGACAGAAATTCTTCCCCAGGAGGGGACTGAGGCACTAGAACAGGTTACCCAGAGACGCTCTGGAAGTGTTCAGAGCCAGGCTGGATGGGGCCTTGAGCAATCTGTTCGAGCAGGAGGTGTCCCTGCCCATGGCAGGGAGCTGGAACTGGATGATCTTTAAGGTCCCTTCTTACCGAAACCTCTCCATGATTCTATGATTGCTTCCAGCATCTTCCTCCTCTCCTCTTTCTCCTGCAAAGCAGGCATTTGAATAGGGATGCATTAAGGTGTGATGAGAAGGCAGCTTTAAGCTCTGTCCTGCTGAGTGCCACCATTAGCTGAAACAGGGCTGCCCTGAAGCAATTCTCTGCTCTGCTCAAATGTAAGGGAAAGCAGCCTTAGAACACATACAAAATGGCTGGGAAATGCTCACTATTTGTCCTTATTAGGTGCTTTCAGCTGCCAACATAGCAGGAGCTGTCTTCCCAGGCTCTGCAGGTGCTGTACTTTTGGCTCACAAGAACAAGGTGTGCCCAGGCTGGTGCCTGGCACCCACCCATGCCAGACTGACCAAACAGACCCAGCTGGGCAGTGGGCAATGCCTGCCTGCAGCAATAGCAACTAAAATCATTCTCTCTGCCCACCCAGGGAGATGGATCACGGCTCTTTTCCCTTGCCATGTGCTTTCTTTTGTGTCACCGTGCCCAGTTAAACAGCTGCTCAGCTCTGCTGCAGGTGCGCCATGGCAGGTGGATGTGTCTGCTACAGACAGACACACAGCACACCCCATGCCTGGGAGATGCTTCTGTACAGACAGACACACAGCACACCCCATGCCTGGGAGATGCTTCTGTACAGACAGACACACAGCACACGTCGTGCCTGGGAGATGCTTCTGTACAGACAGACACACAGCACAGCTCGTGCCTTCTGTATGCTCTGCTGTCACTTTGCTGACTGGAGAGTTGTGCCCATGCCAGCCTTGTGAAGTTCAACAAAGCCAAGTGTGAGGTCTTGCACCTGGGAAATGAGCACTACCACCCCAGAGCCAGCCTGTCCTGGGCTGATCCCCAGAGTGACAGCATCAGCAGGGAGGGAATTCTACCCCTCTGCTGCGACCCCACCCTGCAGCGCTGGGGCAGCTCTGGAGTCTTCCGCATAGCAGAGACAGAGACCTGTTGGAGTGGGACCAAGGGAGGGCTGGGAGCCCTCTGCTGTGAGGACAGGCTGAGAGAGTTCGGTTGTTCAGCTTGGAGAAGAGAAGGCTCTAGAGCAGCCTTTCTGTATCTGAAGGGAGCTACAGGAAAGCTGGAGGGGGACTTTGTACAAAGGTAGGGAATGGTAGCACAGAGAGTAGTGGCTTCAAACTGGAAGAAGCTGGATTTAGATGAGACATTAGGAAGAAATTCTTCCCCATGAGGGTGGTGAGTCTCTGGAACAGGTTGCCCAGAGAAGTCTGGAGGAGGATCCAAAGCCTGGAAGTGTTCAAAGTCAGATTGGATGAAGCCTTCAGCAACCTAGTCTGGTAGGAGGTGTCCCAGCCCATGGCAGAGGGGTTGGAACTGGATGATCTTTGAGAATGGAATGGAATGGAATGGAATGGAATGGAATGGAATGGAATGGAATGGAATGGAATGGAATGGACTAGACTAGACTAGACTAGAATAGAATAGAATTAACCAGGTTGGAAGAGACCTTCAAGATCATCAAGTCCAACCTATCACCCAACATCATCTGATCAACTAAACCATAGCACCAAGCACCCCATCCAGGCTCCTCCAAAACATCGCTGATGATGACTCCACCACCTCCCTGGGCAGCACACTCCAATGGCCAATCTCTCTTTCTATGAAGAACCTCTTCCTAACATCCAGCCTAAACTTCCCCTGGTGCAGCTTGAGACTGTGTCCTCTTGTTCTGGTCCTGGGTGGCTGGGAGAAGAGACCAACCCCCACCTGGCTACAACCTCCCTTCAGGTAGTTATAGAGAGCAAGAAGGTCTCCCCTGAGCCTCCTCTTCTCCAGGCTAAGCAACCCCAGCTCCTTCAGCCTCTCCTCACAGGGCTGTGCTCCAAACCTCTTCCCAGCTGTGTTGCCCTTCTCTGGATGCCTTCTAGCATCTCAACATCTTTCCTAAACTGAGGAGCCCAGAACTGGACACAGGACTCAAGGTGTGGCCTAACCAGTGCAGTGTACAGGTCCCTCCCGATCCATTCCATGATAGTTCAGCAGCATTGATTCATTGCCTGAAACACTCCATGCAAGAGCAGGTTTCAGAGAACCACCTGTGGTCAAGAACTTGAGAGAAGGGGCTGGAGGGTGAGGTCTGCTCACCAGAGGAGCCGAGTCCAGGGCCGTGAGGTGTGTGGCGAGGCACAATTAGGTGAGTGCAGTCCAGAGGCAATGAAATGCTGCACACTTTCCACTGCAATAAATATGATAATGCTTCTGCTGAAAAATATCATTACTTCACACTCATTTAATTCTGGAAATCTAAATTCACAAAGGAAACAAGAAGCCCTTTAATCTCCTCCTAGATAAATAGCCCAATTTTATTTCTACTATGATTATTATTATTTCTTTCTCTTTTTACTTCCCCACCCCCCCACACACCTCCCCTATCCTTTTTCCAAGACATTTTTATAAGGCTTCAGAACATGAGAGCACAGTTTAATTAACATTATCACATTAAAAAGCAGAGCCAAAAGAATTTTTCATGGGGTTTTAATTGAAATATAATACTGTCTCTCTTAATTTTTATGTTTCCTTTGCAGCAAGCATAGTGATGAAGAGCAGAGGCTGCTCTGATTGCTGGATGGGCTGTGGTGCATTAGCACAGAGGCCTCCTCAAAAGTAGCCGTTTGGAGAGCTGGAGGCTGAGCCCTCTGTGCAGTGGGGGCTCTGTGAGCACACTCTGTGTTTCATAGAATCAGAGAATTGTCAGGGCTGGAAGGGACCTCAAGGATCAGCCAGTTCCAACCCCCTGCCATGGCCAGGGACACCTCACACTACAGCAGCTTGCTCACAGCCACAGCCAGCCTGGCTGCAAACACCTCCAGGCATGAGGTTTCCACCACCTCCCTGGGCAATCTGTGCCAGGCTCTCACCACCCTCATGGGAAAAAACTTCTTCCTAACATCCCACTTGAATCTACCCATTTCTAATTTTTTTCCACATACACACACACCCAGTCCTATCACTCCCTGACACCCTCAAAAGTCCCTCCCCAGCTTTCTTGTAGCCCCCTTCAGATACTGCAAGGCCACAATTAGGTCTCCTCAGAGCCTTCTCCTTTCCAGACTGAACAACCCCAACTCCCTCAGTCTGTCCTCATAGCAGAGCAGCTCCATCCCTCTGTTCATCCTCATGGCCCTTCTCTGGACACCTTCCACCTTCCTATAACAGAGACTCCATACCTGGATGCAGTACTCCAGGTGGGGTCTCAGCACAGTGGAGTAGAGGGGGAGAATCACCTCCCTGGCCCTGCTGGCTATGCTTCTCTTGCTTCAGCCCAGGCTCTGGTTGGCTTTCCAGGCTGTAAGTGCTGACTGCTGGCTCCTGTTGAGCTTCTCACCCACCAGCATCCCCAGGTCCTTTTCTTCAGGGCTGCTCTCAAGCCAGTCCCTGCCCAGCCTATATCAGTGCTTGGGATTGCCCTGCCCCAGCTGCAGGACCTTGCACTTGGTCTTGTTGAACCTCATGAGGTTGTCATGAGCCCACCTCTCCATCCTGCCAAGGTTCCTCTGGACCTCTGGTTTCCTTTGTTCCCTTGGTTTCCTTTCTTTCCACCTGCAAAATGATGGCTTTGTCTCCATAGGTGATGCCAATTTCAGGCAAACAGTTTTTTTGGATGGAGGTTTGTGCACCTGCTTCTGAGCCGTGCAGAGGATAATAAGGCAGCTTTCCACTCAAACAACATCCTCCAGCAGAGGAGCTCTGAGCTCTTTGAACATGTTCCATCCTGTCCCTTCGTGGCCTTCTGGCAACAAGATGCAAACCTGGGACCTTTGACTAAGAAAAACCAAATGCAAGCATTCACCTCTGCTCACAGCTGCAGCAATGTTCTCAGCATCTCATTACAGCAGAGCCAACACCAGAAGGTCACTGGTGCCACGCAGAGGGGTGCCAGGCCCCAGCTATTTATCAGGCCCCAGGAACGTGGGTAGGAGGTTGTTCTGCCCACACAAACTGGGAAGGAACAAAGCTTTTGGGTCACCCAGCAGGTCAGTGGCAAAGTCACTGGGCCCAGAGTACCCTTGGCTGTGCCAAGCCAGGAAATAATAGCTGACATTTCCATTTGCAAAGCCTCCTAAGGGGACAGACAGGATGAGAGCTTCCAGGCTGCCTGTGAGTTTTGGACAGGGCCATCTTATCAGCTTTACCAGGAGCTGCTTCCCCATCTCCCTTAGGCAGTGAAAATGTGAGCCCACTGCCCTTTGGATTTTTGCTCAACCCCAACCTGAGACCTACAGAGGGTGGTGAGAGCAAACACGCTGCTGGTGAAAGGACAAGCCCCACCTGGCTCAGCAGGATGAAGGCTTCTAATCAGTGGTGGAGAGCTTTGGGGCATGGACATTTCCTCAGGACAAGAGGCAATGGCCTCCAGCTGCACCAAGGGAAGTTTAGGTTGGATGCCATCAAGTCTAGCTGAGAGGCATCCCTGCCCAGGGCAGGGAGGTTGGAGCAGAGCAGATGATCTCTAAGTTCCTTTCCAACCTAAGCCATTCTGTGATCAGGAAGAATCCTTTGCTGAAAGGCTTTGCCCAGGGAGGTGGTGGAGTCTCCATCCCTGGAGGTATTGAAGAGTCATGCAGATGTAGTGCTGAGGGATGTGGTTGAGTCAGGGACTTGCCAGTGTTAGGCTGATGACTGGATGCATGATCTTCTCTAATCTAGGAAATGGTGTGATTCTGTTAAAGTGCTTTGTCCTCATTCTAAAGTGACGAGACACAGGGCAGCCCAAGCTGCTGAGGTGCCCTGAGCCATTAAGCCTGGACAGAACACTGCAACAAGTTGCCCAGGGAGGCTGTGGCTGCCCCCTCCCTGGAGGTGTTCCAGGCCAGGCTGGATGAGGCCTTGAGCAATCTGGGCTGGTGGGAGGTGTCCCTGTCCATGGCAGGGGGGTTGGAACTGGGTGATCTTTAAGGCCCATTCCAAACCAACCCATTCTATGATTCTATGATTCTGTGTCCTTTCAGTGCTTAGCCTTAGGGAAGCAGAGGCCAGAAGGGAGAGTTTCACTTACTGGCAGAAGTCCTACATTTGATTTCCCTGAGGCTGTCTGCATCATTTTGAAGTTGCAGAAAGCAAGCTGCTGGTCAAAACATTTCCACTGCAAAGTGGAAAACCAGGCTGAGCTGCTGTTGCCAGCTTCTTCTCTAGAATTGTAATGGTTTTGATGGGAAATTTCCTGGAGCTTGACACTACCCACAGAAGATGAAGAAACTGAAAGAGAGTGAGATGGAGGGGGGGGGGAAGTTTGCAAACTTGTGTCTCAAGAAAATGTTCTGGCTTTGTTCTTCCCTGGGAAGAAAAGAGACCTCAGAGGTCATTGTGAAACAGATCTTGTGAGTAGCAGCTGAAGGAACTGGGTTGGTTTGGCCTGGAGAAAAGAAGGCTGAGGGGGGACCTTCATTGCTCTCTACAACTCCCTGAAAGGAGGCTGCAGAGAGGTGGGGGTTGGTCTCTTCTCCTTAGTCATAGGTGACAGAAGGAGAGGAAATGGCCTGAAATTCTGCCAGGGGATGTTTAGCTTGGAGATTAGGAAAAGATTCTTTGCTGCAAGAGTGGTCAGGGGTTGGCACAAGCTGCCCAGGGAGGTGGTAGAGTCCCCACCTCTGGAACTGTGCAAGAAACCTGTGGCCATGGCACTCTGGGACATGGTGTAGTGGCCATGGTGGTGTTGGGACAGTGGTTGGACCTGATCTTAGAGGCCTTTTCCAAACCAAGCAATTCTATGATTGTATGCTTCTTGTTTCCAGGCAGGAGCCCTGGAAGAGCCAATCTGAAGGCAGTTTCCAGTTTGATGTCTCAGTCCATTCTTGCCCTAGACACAGTTTTCTTCCCAGCCACCTCCAGCAGCAATCATACAGCAAGTACATTTTTCTCTGCTGAATCAATACATCAGCTTATGGGCATCGATCTGCCTAAATAAACTCCTTCCCAGGAGCACCACCACTTTGATTAGGATCTAATTATAAGACTTTCATCCTATATATATCCATAGAGATAAACCAAATCCATAGTCTCTGGCCACACAATTCCTAGAGAACTGAGTGAGAAGCAGTTTGGGGAGGCTCCTGCTGCTCTCTAGATTGGCAAGCAGCTAAGGTGACCTTAACTAAATGCCCGGTTGGCAAAGGGATGTGGCGTGTCCCCTCCCCAGCTCACAGACAAACACCTTTAATGGATTGCTTGGGAGCATTTTCCACCCTCCATTAGGAAATGATCCCCAAATAACTCTGGTTATGAATTTATATTCCTGCTCAAAGCTCTCAGCTTCTTGGCAACCACAGGGAAGGAAGGACAGAGCCCAGGACCGAACTTCCACTCTCCTTTCTGTTTTCCTCGCCCTTAAATCAATAGATATATAAAAGTTAGAGATGAAAACAAATCATGAGCATGCTGCAGCTT
This sequence comes from Melanerpes formicivorus, assembly GCF_026170545.1. Taxonomy (NCBI): domain Eukaryota; kingdom Metazoa; phylum Chordata; class Aves; order Piciformes; family Picidae; genus Melanerpes; species Melanerpes formicivorus. The sequence continues at coordinate 177,593 of NW_027142470.1, forward strand.
TCAGGGGAAAATACCATCTACAAGAAAACAAATCAATAAAGCTTCGTATTCTTGGACATGGGCTTCTGTTTTGGTCAATAAATGGACTGTGTTAGGCCGTACATCACCCGGGCCTGGAGCAGGTTGCCAATGCCTGAGCAGGTTTATTTGGGCTGGGAGGATGCAATGGCAACTCCAGTTGGTAAGCAACTATATTGCTCAAGTGTAATGTGGTTTGCTTTGGGCTGGGAAACTGTTTGCCCTGCCAACAGGTGAAGGGAGGCAAAGCTGAGTGATAGCAGAACCTAACAAAGACCTCCCGGTGCCTGAAGGGAGCCTGCAAGAAGCATGGAGAGAGACTGTTTGCAAAGGCCTGGAGTGATAAGATGAGGGCAATGGCTTCAAACTAGAGAAGAGCAGATGTAGATGTAGATTCTGCACCATGAGGGTGGTGGAACACTGGAACAAGCTCCTCAGGGGGGTGGCTGAGGCCCTATCCCTGGATATACTCAAGGTGAGGCTCAACAGGGCTCTGAGCAGCCTGATCTAGTTGGGGATGTCCCTGCTGACTGCAGAGGGGGTTGGACTGGCTGAGCTTTGGAGGTCCCTTCCAACCCAGACTATTCTGTGATTCTTGGCAGCTTTGACAGTCTTCTGTTGCTTCCTTTGTTTAGTTGCCTCCTCTACAAAACAAAGCCCTTCCTCAGTAAGCATTTTCTGCACTGTTTCAGTTGGGAAGGTTCATTGATTTTAACAGGCAAAACTGACAAAAAAACAACAACAAGGGGGGAAAAAAAGAGCAGGTTTGGAGGAAGAGATGTAGGCAGATAGGTGATGAGAAGAGATTAGATTGAATCATCTCTTTAATGTTCACACAGGGCTTGCCTCAGCAGAGAAAAACATAGTTTTATAAATACCCAGCAAAACCTCACCTCAGAATGTAGATCAAGAACCAAAGAGGCTGCTTTATTCTCAGCAAGGAGGAGGCAGAACCTAATTACACTGGTTAGAATTCAGGCACGATTCAGCTGGAATGTTCTCCTTGAATAACAATAGGGAATAACACAGGAGGGGCTGCAGCAAGTGGATGTGGTGTCAGAAGTCGCTGTGCACCATGCTGGAAATGCAGAGGCCAGTGTGCTGCCCAGCTTTCACACCTCAATTCAAATGCTTTGCACCTCAGCCCTGTCTTTTGCCAGGGTTCACTCACAGTGCTGCGTAGAGAGCAGTGGACCTGCTCATAGAGGGTGCAGAGAGCAGTGGAACAATTGATGGAGGGTGCAGAGAACAGAGAAACTACTCATGGAGGGTCCAGAGAGCAGTGAAACTGCTCATGGAGGGTGCAGAGAGCAGTGGAACAATTGATGGAGGGTGCAGAGAACAGAGAAACTACTCATGGAGGGTCCAGAGAGCAGAGAAACTACTCATGGAGTGTGCAGAGAGCAGTGGAACAATTGATGGAGGGTCCAGAGAACAGAGAAACTACTCATGGAGGGTCCAGAGAGCAGTGGACAATTGATGGAGGGTCCAGAGAACAGTGGAACAATTGATGGAGTGTGCAGAGAACAGAGAAACTACTCATGGAGTGTGCAGAGAGCAGTGGACAATTGATGGAGGGTGCAGAGAACAGAGAAACTACTCATGAAGGGTCCAGAGAGCAGTGAAACTGCTCATGGAGGGTGCAGAGAGCAGTGGAACAATTGATGGAGGGTGCAGAGAGCAGTGGAACAATTGATGGAGGGTGCAGAGAACAGAGAAACTACTCATGGAGAGTCCAGAGAGCAGTGGACAATTGATGGAGGGTGCAGAGAGCAGAGGAACAACTGATGGAGGGTAAAGAGAACAGTGGAATAATTGATGGAGGGTAAAGAGAACAGTGGAACAATTGATGGAGGGTCCAGAGAACAGTGAAACTGCTCATGGAGTGTGCAGAGAGCAGTGGACAATTGATGGAGGGTGCAGAGAACAGAGAAACTACTCATGGAAGGTCCGGAGAGCAGTGAAACTCCTCATGGAGGGTGTAGAGAGCAGTGGAACAATTGATGGAGGGTCCAGAGAACAGAGAAACTACTCATGGAGTGTCCAGAGAGCAGTGAAACTACTCGTGGAGTGTGCAGAGAGCAGTGGACAATTGATGGGGAGTCCAGAGAGCAGTGGAGCTACTGACAGAGGGTCCAGAGAGCAGTGGAACTACTCATGGAGAGTCCAGAGAGCAATGGAACTACTCATGAAGGGTCCAGAGAAGGACATTGGTCCTCTGCTTCACTAGAGAAAGGCCTTCTGAGGTCATTAATTACCAAACTCAATGTGCTGTACTCTGAGAGAATGGCTGGTGACAGGCAAAGGAGTCAGCATAGCTAATGAGCAATGGGATAAACCAATGGATGTCACTCTGCAGCTGCCATGGCTGGAGTACAAATGCAGTTGCTCCCTGGGGTCTGGAGGAGAAGAGGTAACGCATGGTTGGAAAGTACATCAAGTCCAACTGTAGACCTCACACCACCACACCCACTAAACCACAGCCCCAAGTGCCATGACTACACTTTTCTTCCCACACCTCCAGGGATGGGGACTCCACCACCTCCCTGGGCAGCCTGCTCCAATCCCTGACCACTCTTGCAGCAAAGAAATTTTTCCTCATCTCCAACCTAAGCCTCTCCTGGCACAATTTTAGGCCATTCCTTCAGTTTGGAGAGGAGAAGGCTCCCAGGAGACCTAATTGTGGCCTTCCAGTATCTGAAGGGGGCTACAAGAAAGCTGGGGAGGGACTTTTGAGGGTGTCAGGGAGTGATAGGACTGGGGGGGTGTGTATGTGAAAAAAAATTAGAAATGGGTAGATTCAGGTGGGATGTGAGGAAGAAGTTCTTCCCTATGAGGGTGGTGAGAGCCTGGCACAGGTTGCCCAGGGAGGTGATGGAAGCCTCATCCCTGGAGGTTTTTGCAGCCAGGCTGCATGTGGCTGTGAGCAACCTGCTGTAGTGTGAGGTGTCCCTGGCCCATGGCAGGGGGCTTGGAACTGGCTGCTCCTTGAGGTCCCTTCCAACCCTGACAATTCTGATTCTATTATTCCCTCTCATTCTGTCACCTGACACAAGGGAGAAGAGACCAATCCCCACCTCACTCCAACCTCCTTTCAGGCAGCTGTGGAGAGCACAAAGGGAAGAAGAGGTAACTCTCCAAGCCACATTAGGTTTGATCAACTACTGCCACTGCCAGCACAAGCACTGCTCACTGGGCCTTGGAGCACAAGCAAAGAGCTACTGAGCAAAGAAATGACCACAAGCTGCCACAGCTTGGAACGGCAAGAAGGAGGTGCTGCGAATGCTGCATCTCTTGGTCGGATTCCTCTTTGAAAACTGCTGCCCTCATGAAATCTGTCATGTCTTCTCCCAGTAAAGATCTTAATCTTGCTGGATGGGCCCCCTCCCATCAGCACAAAGTAGCCATCTGTCACAGCGCAGCGTCACCGGGAGAATGAATCCTTCCTGGCTGCCACAAACAACACGCAGAGCTTTCCGCTCTATTGATTTGCTTTCTGTCTTTCCCAGCAGAATATTAATGCATGGCTCTGAAGGGGAGAGGCAGAGATTATCTGCCAGTTAATAAAGGAAGGTGGCTGCCTCTGACCCAGCTGCTGTTGCAGCTTGCACCGTTGCTGTGCGTGGGTTAACCAGCTCCTGAGTCGCAGGAGGTCACTGAAGCCCAGAATCATAGAATCACAAAAATCATTTGGGTTGGAAAAGCTCTCTAGGATCTTGTTGGGATGTCAGCCCAACACCAGCATGGCCATTAAACCATGTCCCCAAGTGCCATGGCCACAGATTTCTCAAACACCTCCAGGGATGGTGACTCCACCACCTCTCTGGGCAGCCTGTGCCAATCCATGACCACTCTTGCAGGAAATTTTTCCTAATATTCAGTTTAAACCACCCCTGCCACAATTTGAAGCCATTTCCTCTCCTTCTATCACCTGATACTAGGGAGAAGAGGTCAAGCTGGCTCCAACCTTCTTTCAGGTAAATTGTAGAAAGCCAGAAGGTCTCCCCTCAGCCTCCTCTTCTCCAGGCTGAACACCCCCAGTTCCCTCAGCTGCTCCTCACCAGCCCTGTTCTCCAGACCCTTCCCCAGCTTTGTTGCCCCTCTCTGGACCTGCTCCAGTCTCTCAATGTACTTCTTGGAGTGAATGACCCAAAACTGAACCTGCACAGGGAGGTTGTGGATGCCCCCTCCCTGGAGGTGTTCAAGGCCTTGGGCAACCTGGGCTGATTGGGAGGTGTCCCTGCCCATGGCAGGGGGTTGGAACTGGATGATCTTGAAGGTCCCTTCCAATCCAAACCATTCTGTGATTCCATGACAAGCAGAACCCTTCATTACTGTCACTGTCCCCTCAGCCACACTGATTATTGCTCACTGCTTGTTCCTACACTTGTTAATAATTAGTGTGATCTGCAAATTTGCAGCTGATCACTCAAAGTGGTCAAATATCATTAGTCAGAGAAAATGCCTGAGATTTATTTTGCAGCACACTTCCAAATGATTCTTTGATTAATATTTTCCCCCTCCTGCTTTTCAAAGCTTAATTCTCTCCAAATTGATGAGGACTGACACGAATCACCTCCCAGGGTGCTGTGACAGCAGAGATTGATGTGTTTGTGGGAGGCCCAACACTTTCAACACCCCTCTCAATAGTCAGGAGTCTGTGCGGCAAGAGTTGAGTTATCTTCTGGGATAGTCACTGCTGAAAGACAAGGCTGGCTCTCAGACCCCACCAACACAGAGAGAAGGAAGATCAGCTTCCAAGGACTAGCCCAAGGCACAGCAGCATCTCTCTAAGTGCCATTTACCCTTTATTAATTGGGAAGCAAAAGCAGGCAGCTGGCAACCTCCTTCCAGTGCTGCCTTCAAGAGGGTAGAGAGCGTGCAGTGGCAGTAATGAATTCATTACTCACCCACCCTGCTAGCAGGTGCAGAGCTCCTTGGGTGGGTTTTCATTCTCCTTGAAAAAAAACAGGGAGAAAATTGCAAATGAAGTCCAAGCAAAGCATTCAGAACAACACCAGGTACCATCTCCTCTCATTTTAGGTGTCTAACAGAGAGATGTCTGTTTCTGCTGCTTGCTCCAGCCTTCCTGGAGCACCTGAAGGTATCTTCAAAAGGAAATTAGTTTGGCCTGGCTGAGCTGGATGCCTGACTATGGGAACAATGGGAGAATCACCTCCAGCAGGGCCAGAGAGAGGATTCTCCCCCTCTACTCCACTCTGGTGAGACCACACCTGGACTACTACATCCAGCTTTATAGCCTCTATTACAGGAAAGATCTGGAGGTGCTGGAAGGTGTCCAGAGAAGGGCCATGAGGATGAGCAGAGGGCTGGAGCTGCTCTGCTATGAGGACAGACTGAGAGAATTGGGGTTGTTCAGTCTGGAGAGGAGAAGGCATAGAAGAGGAGACATAGTTGTGGCCTTCCAGTATCTGAAGTGGGCTACAAGAAAACTGGGGAGGGACTTTTGAGAGTGTCAGGGAGTGATAGGACTGAGGGGATGGAGCAAAACTAGAAATGGGTAGATTGAGATTGGATGTTAGGAAGAAGTTCTTCCCATGAGGGTGGTGAGAGACTGGCACAGGTTGCCCACAGAGGTGGTGGAAGCCTCCTCCCTGGAGGTGTTTGCAGCCAGGCTGGCTGTGGCTGTGAGCAACCTGCTGTAGTGGGAGGTGTCTCTGCCCATGGCAGGGGGGTTGGAACTGGCTGATCCTTGAGGTCCCTTCCATCCCTGACAATTCTCTGATTCTAACTCCCTGCTTCTGGAGCTTGTTTCTTCCCACTGAGCCTCCACCAAGTGGGCAGTGATTGGCTGCTGTTACACCTAAGAAATAAGCACAGAACTCAGGACACAGGAACCTCGAAGGGACAGAAGTCTATATAGATGGGCAGGTAAGGTTCTGCATCTCACAGTACAGGTACAGGAGGGATATGTGATTGTCCTCCTCTGCTCAGCACTGGTGAGGCCACAGCTCAAATACTGGGTGCAGTTTTAGGCTCCTCATTTCAAGAAAGACATTGAGGAGCTGGAGCAGATCCAGAAAAGGGCAACAAAGCTGGGGAAGGGTCTGGAGAACAGGGCTGGGGAGGAGCAGCTGAGGTTGTTCAGCCTGGAGAAAAGGAGGCCGAGTGGAGACCTTCTGGCTCTCTACAATTCCCTGAAAGGAGGTTGGAGCCAGCTGGGGCTTGGTTTCTTCTCCCCAGTAACAACAGGAAATGGCCTCAAGTTGCACCAGAGGAAGTTTTAGTTGGACATGAGAAGAAACTTCTTCACTGAAAGGGTTCTGAAAGCCTGGCACAAGCTGCCCAGGGAGGTGGTTGAATCCCCATCCCTGGAGGTGGTTCAAAGAGACAGGGGTGTGGTGCTGTGGGCCATGATTTAGCACCAGAGTTAGAGAATGGTAGAACCTGATGATCTTAAGGGCCTTTTCCAACCAAAATGATCCTGTGATTCTCTGACAAGTGCCAGCTGAGGTGAGGCTAGAAGGGAACACAACAGTTGCTACATTCTCAGACAAGCCATCCTGCACACCCCTACTGCCCTCCACTCTCATCCCTTCCCTCCTATAAAGAGTCAACCAGGGCAATATTAACTATGAGTGGCCTCCCTGGAGCTGAGCTACCACTCTGAACCCCTCTGTGCCTACAACCAACTTGGTGTATGCATGAGGGTGGGCAAAGTGTACAGGAGGTAGAGCAGGAGGGAGGAGGCAGCTGGTGGCCCACAGGAGACTCTTAATAGATTTGCTGATCTGGGTGGTGAATGTGCCCTGAGCAGCCTGAGTGACTTTGAGCACTGAAGCAGCATGTCCCACTGCATGGCTCCAGTGATTTATGTGCTGAAGAGCAAGGGATGTGAGATGGATCACTAGGTGATAAATCAATTTGGAGCTTTTCATCATACCATGGGCAGTGAGAGCACAGCTCTCGTGATTTGTAGTGATATTAGCCTGCCATGATTCATCTGCAGAGCCTGGTCCTCCCACTGCCCTCCAAACACTGCAGCAAAGTGTGGCCAACATTCAGCTGCTGGCATCAGGACACCCAAAGCCCTCACCTTGCTCTGCTCCCTGACTCCACCTCTCCTATGTACACTTCATTGCCAAGCAAGAGGATCAGGAATGGGCAAATCAAATTCCCCTGTGGTGTAGTCCACGAGCTGTCTCTCTGCTCCTTTCTCAGCCTGTTGTGGTCCCTCTGAGTGGAAGCACAACCTCCTGGTGTATCCACCACCACGTCCAGCTTTGTGTATCACCGGTATTCAGGCACCCCAACACTGCCCACACATTTGAAGAAGGTTCTAAGCATGAGGAGAAAGGAGTGAACTGGAATAAACATCACTCAACAGTCATTTCAGAGCTGGGAATACATCTGAGCTACTGACGGATGTCTTCTCAGCCAGGCTGTCCTGCTTCTCCTGGCCAGAAGGGAGCATGGAGGAACAGTTCTGCTGTGAGGACAGGCTGAAGGAGCTGGGGTTGTTCAGCCTGGAGAGGAGAAGACTCCAGGGGGACTTTAGAGCTGCCTTCCAACAGCTGAAGGGATCCCACAGCAAGGCTGCAGAGGGACTTTTCATAAGCATCCCTAGAGACAGGACAAGGGGGAATGCTTTGAAGCTGAGACAGAGCAGGATTAGGCTGGAGCTCAGGAGGAAGTTCTTCGGCACAAGGGTGGTGAGACTCAGGAACAGGCTGCCCTGGGAGGTTGTGGATGTCTCCCTCCTGTGGGTATCACAGTATCACAGTATCACCAAGGTTGGAAGAGACCACAAAGATCATCAAGTCCAACCTGTCACCACAGACCTCATGACTAGGATGTTCATGACTAGGGTGTTCAAGGCCAGGTTGTTTGAAGTCTAGCTGCGAGGTGCCCCTGCCCATGGCAAGGAGGTTGAAATAGAAGACCTCTGAGGTCCCTTCCAACCTGAGCCATTCCAGGACTTCATGATTCTATTAAGATACAGCTTCTGATGAGGCATTTCAGCCCTCTCAGAGATCCTGCTGCACACAGGATGGGCATTTTCAGCATCACTTTGAAGTGAAGAGATGAAATCACAGGATGACAGAATGTCAGGGGCTGGAAGAGACCTCTGGACATCACCAAGTCCAATCCCTGCCTGCCAGAGCAGGTTCACCTGCTGCACAGGGGGGTTTTGAATGACTCCAGAGAAGGAACCACTTCCACTTTGGATTCATTTCTTTCTTTTTCTGTCCCTCTCTCTCTATTTTTTAATTTCTCTCTCTCATTTTTTTTTTTAACTCACTAAAACTTTATAAAAATCAAATTACATGGCTGATGGAAGTAACGACAGCAAACGAGCCCTGATGAAGTTTCCACTCAAGCTGGTTTCTATCTGGTTTTATGAAGCAAAAAAAAAGCCCCCCCCCCCCCCCCCCCCCAAAAAAAAAAAGGCAGAATGACATTTTCAGCCTCAACTAAATGAAAATTGGCATTTATTTGCCTCCCCCCGTTGGAAATATTGATTGAAATATTTCCTCCCAGCCCTAAATTATCCTGTGCTTTTCACTGCTCGCTCTCTAAGGAGGCTCAGCAGCACTAAACCATCTCCAGGCACGAGAAAACAAAGTACAAAACCATTACCCAAAGTGCTGAGGCTGCAGAGTGCTTGCAAGAAGGCTGGCAGGAATCGTGTCTTTCAGCTCCCCATCCCAGGCTTCCCCCACTGGTGCACAGCTCTCCTGCTCACTCGGTTGAAAGCCACGGCACCAGAGCCCATGGGAGTTGATGGAGCAGTTGGGGAGTCCTTCCACGTCTCTCCTGCCTCTGCTGCACTCTGCAGCTCTCATACCAATTGGGTTTCCTTGTGTTGGGCCACTTTATGCCTGCTGGAAAGCACCCAGAACAGAGCTGTAAAGCTGGGTGGTAAGTGGCAGAGTTAGCAGCAGACAGAAGGAGAGTTTATAGCAAAGTAAATCCTCTTCAGGCAGCTGGAAGCCACTTGGGTGAAGCCTTCTGATGAGTCCTGCAAGCACAAGCAGCCCAGGATATTTAGTTTAAAAGAGGCATCTCTGGGCACACTGACTGAGTCCTGAGATGCTTCCAGATGGCTCAAAAGGATCATAGATTGGGTTGGGCTGGAAGGGACCTCAAAGTCATCTAGTTCCAATCCCCTGCCATAGGCAAGGACACCTCACACCAGACCAGTTTGCTCAAGCACCTATCCAACCTGGCTTTCAACAATTCCAGGCTTGTAGCCTCCACAGCATCTCTGGGCAGCATATTCCAGTGCCTCACTACTTCCATGGGCAAGAATGCCCCCCTGATGTCTCATCCAAATCCAGCTTCTTCCAGTTTGAAGCCATCATCCCTCATCCTGCCACTCCAAGCCTTTGTCCAAAGTCCCTCCCCAGCTCTCCTGTAGCCCCTTCAGGCACTGGAAGGCTGCTCTAGGGCTCCCTGGAGCCTTCTCTTATCCAGGCTGAACAGCCCCTGCTCCAGTGCCTCCCCACCCTCATGGGGAAGAAATCCTTTCTAAAGTCTAATCTAACTCGAGCTCCTTCCACCCACAGACAATTAACTGACACAGCAAAGGGAGGACAAGAACAAATTGGTTTGCTTTCCTAGGAGTTTTGTTGTTGGTCACAGCTTTGGTGGTGCCAACAGCTGCTCGTGACCAGGATGCCTTCAGATCCTTCACTGCCCTGAGAGCACAGATTGATGGTGCTCTTTGCTCTGGCACTACATTAACTGCCTGACCCTTCCAGGGGCTGGGGGTCTTGCACATATAGAGGTAATGAAAAAGAAAAGAGGGTGAGGGAGAGGGGATTGGGAGCTTCCAGAGACACATTTTCACAAGCATTCCCCATTTCATCTCTCTCCTTTCTAATTGCCATTTGTTTTCCCTGTCACCTTTTTCCTATTGAAAGTGGACAAGAGAGTGATAGAAAGAAACTGCAAAGGAGTGAGAGTGGGAAGGAAACCCAGACCTTGAAGGCTTTTTCCTCTGCTGCCTCACCTTTTGGTGTTCCTGCTTTATGTTTTCTTTCAAGAAGAGGTACTTTGAAATGAAACAAAAAACAATAGTGAAGGACAAAGCACTGTGTCAAACTTCAAAGCAAAAATTACAGCACTGTGCTACTTTGGGAGACAAATTGAATGCCACTGGGCTCACTCAGCTTCCAGTAACTCTAGGCACACTGGCAGCACAAGGGCTGGGATCAACCAGTTGAGGCTGTTCACCAGAAGGAAAAATGCCAGCAGCTGTATCCCCCACCCCGAAGCCAGCCTCTAATGACATCCCTGGGGTGCCCTTATGGACAACACCTTCCCATTTGCAACTCTCTTTGACCCTCTTTGATTTCCTGTTTGCTCAGTTCAGTTTTACTCTCTAACCACTTCGGAGTTCACAGCCAGTTGTGGTTACTCAGGAAACGTCACTCAAGCAGCGCTGGGTGGCAAGGTTCATGCAGATGAGGCTCTCGCTGCTCCTGCTCGCTCTCTCCTTCACCAGCAGACAGAGATTTCCTCTCCCTCCGGAGCACTTCTCTGCAAAAATAATTACCTCATGCAGATGAAACATGCTGAGGCTGAGTTATCCCCGGGTTTCATCAGTGCACGACAGAGAAACCAGCGCTGCTCTGCTGTTTCATGCCAGGATGGGAGCTGACAGCAGCTCCCTGCCGCTCCCCGCCGGTGACACCGCAGGATGCGGCGTGCAGGCTCCATGGCTCCCGTTCACTTCCTCAAAGCCTGCCGCTGGTGTGTGGGATGTGACCCCAGGACGTGGCTTTCTACACCTTGTGTTTTGCCTTTCACAGCAGGGCAGGAGGGGGGGCTCACTCTTTAGGTCAGGTCCTGCCCCCATTTTGCACCTGCTGTGGAGGACCTGGACACCTTGCAGCTCAAAGCGACAGGGAGCAAAGCGGTTGGTGGTCTCTCCACTGTCACAGCTCTTCCACCCTGCACACATGAGGCAGGGAAACCCACAGCAATTTGCTCAGGATCACAATGGCCAGGTGGAGTTGGAATCTCTCCAGAGAAGGAGACTCCACAACCTCCCTGAGCAGCCTGCTCCAGGACTCCAGCACCATCACAGTGAAGTTTTTCTTCCTGGTCAGATGGAACCTACTGGGTTCCAGTTTGTGCCTATTGCCCCTTGTCCTGTCACTGGGCACAACTGACAAGAGCCTGAGCCCAGCCTCTTGCCCCCCTCCCTCCTCCTTCATACTCTTCCTCATGCACCCCAGGAGCCCACTGACCTTGGCCACATGAGCACACTGCTGGCTCATGGTTACCAATAACAATCTGCATTACCTCTGAACCAAATCCTCACTAGAGGATTCCAAAGTCCTAACTACACAGCATGTACCTCCTTGATCAGCTAGCACAGGACCAATGGGATCCCAGAGTACATCAAGAGGAGTGAGCTCAGCAGATCCAGGGAGGTTCTCCCACTCTATTCTGTTCTGGTGAGGCCACATTTGGAATATTGCATTCAGTTCTGGGTTCCCCAGTTCAAGAGGGTCAGGGATCTGCTGGAGAGAGTCCAAGGGAGAGCTACCAGGATGCTGAAGGGACTGCATCACTGCCCTGTGAGGAGAGGCTGAGAGATCTGGGGCTGTGTAGTCAGGAGAAGAGAAGACTAAGAGGGGTATTTAACAAATGTTTATAAATATCTGAGGGCTGGGGGTCAAGAGAGAAGGCACAGGCTCTGCACCCTGACATAGGACAAGGGGCAATGGAAAGAAACTCCAGCACAGGAGGTTCCACCTCAACATGAGGAGGAACTTCTTCACTGTGAGGGTCACAGAGCACTGGAACAGGCTGCCCAGAGGGGTTGTGGAGTCTCCTTCTCTACTAACTTTCAAGCCCCATCTGGATGTGCTCCTGTGTGACCTGTGCTGGATTCTATGGCCCTGCTCTGGCAGGGGGGTTGGGCTTGATGATTTCTGGAGGTCCTTTCCAACCCCTAACATCCTGTAAGCTAGTGGCACTCTAACTGTCCTCACACACCCCAGCTCCAGCTGTGCTGCACTTGACCAGCCCAGCCCAGGACCTGCCCCTCAGTCTGGGATATGGGTGGCTAAACATTCAGTCATGTGAAGGCACATTCTGTAATTCCTAGATATATAAGGCAGGGCATTGTAACAGTTTTATTGTAATGATAACTTGAGGATGCTTCTTGTTTATGGGCTGCAATAACCACAGCCCAGACAAAATAAATTCTAAAAGGCAGTGCTGGAATATTCAGCACCAAAGTTTATTAGCTGAGGACAGAGTTATTGCCAAGTCAGCCAGAAAAGCCCCCAGCTTGTGGCTGTTATTATAACGGTGATGATTTTAATTAAATATTGAAATTCTCCAGGAAAACATATTCAGGAAAAGCTTTCACACTGCAGGAGGTGCAGTAAGAAAGAGGCTGTTTAGGGCCTTTTACTTTGAAGGTGGTGAGAGCAATACTGGGGAGAGTCCAGGGGAGAGCTGCTAAGATGCTGAGGGGCCTGGAGCGTCTCTGTGAGGAGGAAAGGCTGAGAGCCCTGGGGGTGTTGAGCCTGGAGAAGAGAAGCCCCAGAGGGGATCTGTGCAATGCTCAGCAAGAGCTGAAGGGTGGAGGGCAAGAGGCTTGTCAGTGGTGCCCAGAGACAGAACAAGGGGCAATGGGCACAAACTGGAACCCAGGAGGTTTTATTTATACATAAGGAGAAACTTCTTTGGTGTGAGGGTGCTGGAGGCCTCGAGCAGGCTGCCAAGAGAGGTTGTGGAGTCTCCTTCTCTGGAGAGATTCCAAACCCACCTGGATGTGTTCCTCTGCTGCTTGCTCTGAGTAAACTTTCTCTGGCAGGGGGGTTGGACTGGATGATCTCCAGAGGTCCCTTCCAACCCCCATCATTCTGGGATTCTGTGACTCCTTTTCTTTGGCCACCAACTATCCCTCCATCAGCCGTGCTGTAAGTTGATCTGCATTCCACACACTCTCCTCTCCCTCCTCTGTTCCTTTCCGTGTAAGGAACAAATTCATGTATGTAAGGCAACAAGCAGTCCCTCATGGTGGACTTGGAGAGGGACTTTTCCTAAGGGTGCTAGCAACAGAATAAGGGGGAATGGTTTGAGGCTGAGGGAGAGTAGGGTTACACTGGAGCTTGGGAAGAAGTTCTTCAGTACAAGGGTGGTGAGGCTCCAGAACAGAGAGGCTGTGGAGGTGTTTGAGGCCAGCTTGGATGAGGGCTTGAGCAGCTGAGAGATGTCCCTGCCCATTGCGGGGAGTGTGGAGTAGATGATCTCTGAGGTGCCTTCCAACCTAAGCCATCCTGTGATTCTATGACTGTGCCGCTCCAAGACACCAAAATGGGTTGTGTGACTGCAGCACAACCATCCAGGCAGCCCTGACAGCAGCTCACTCTGAAGCAGCTCATAACTTGGTGACTGCAAAGCTGTGTGCTGGGGGAGGCATTGGGATGGTTATTAGCAAGAGCCATTTCCCTTTGACTGTGCATACCAATCTCTCCCCCCACCCCATCTCCATAAACATGAGGGTTATGTGATGGAGCACAGCCTCTCGTGTATCTATCAGCAGTGGAAATGAGGCAGCACACAGCTGAACAGCACAGCAGCACAGCTCCCAGCACCAGCCATATATCTGCAGGGGCTGCGGGACACCAGCGTTCCACACCGGCTGTTCAGGGGGAAGCTGCAAAAGGAAATGGAACTGTTCTGCTCTGAACATGTGCAGTCATAGAGCCACACAACTGTTTGGGTTGGAAAAGCCCTCTAAGGTCCTCCAGTCCAGCCATCAAGCCAGCACCACCATGGCTACTAAACCACGTCCCAGACTGCCGTGGCCACAGGTTTCTTCAACACCTCCAGGATGGTGACTCCACCACCTCCCTGGGCAGCCTATGCCAATCCCTGACAACTCTTGCCAGAAACCTGGTCTGGTAGGAGGTGTCCCTGCCCATGGCAGGGGGTTGGAACTAGGTGATCTTTAAAGTCCCTTCCAAGCCAAAGCAGTCTGTGATTGTCTGACACCATCAGCGCTCAGAAATTCAGTGCCACCTTCTCCTGTTCCGGGTTTAGAGGTGATGCTGTTTTGCTTTGAAGAGTCACAGTAAGACAGCATAATAAAACACAACATGATTAAGTCTCTGACAGCAAACACTGTTGGAGATAGGACTGGGAAATGTGGGTTGATTGCTCTGAATTCTTGTACTCTCCTGGCAATATTATTTGATTGAAATGAAAGAGCCCTGATGTTGCTGCAACGAGCTGCTTTGATAATGCCTCATCCAAAACTTCCACATGCCTGCTTCCCTGTGCCACAGCATGATTTCCCTGTCACCAAATGCTAAAGCCTCAGTGCTGATGCACAAAAAGACAGCCACTAACTCATGATGCCAGCCCTGCTACTTCCCACAAAGCCCAGAGGCTGCTAAAAAGCTTCCCCTTCACATCTTTATCAGGGCTCTCTGCATTTACCTCCAGAAGATCAAAGCCTGAGCCTCAATTGCAGCTGGCAAGGGCATAAAGTTTTGGAGGAAAGGAGAAGCTCCTTCCTCTTTGAGGACCACCACTCAGGGAGATTCATCTTCCACCTGCTAGGTCCACATCAGTCTGTCACCTCAGATCGATCCAGGGCCTCATCAAACAGCATAGCTCATCATTAAGCAGGGCTATAAAATCAGGGAGATGAATGGTGCTGAGGCCAGAGCCTGCCAGGCTGCTCCAGCTTTCTCGAAAGGCCTTGGCTTCCTTTCTCCCTCTTCCCTGCTTAAGCAATTCTGAAAGATGTTCACATGGCCCTTAAGCAGTGATGGCTGTGAGAGACGGAGCTTCTGTGCCACAGAGTCAGAGATTTATTTGGGTTGGAACAAGCCATGAAGCTCAACCATCAACCCAACACCACCATGGCCACTAAACTGTGTTCCAAAGTGCCAAGGCCACAGGTTTCTTGAACACCTCCAGGGATGGAGACTCCACCAAACCATTCATGGTTTGAAATTAGAGCAAGGGGAATTTTGGTTGGACATTAGGAGAGAGTTCTTGACAGTGAGGGTGGGGAGACACTGGAACAGGTTGCCCAGAGAAGCCGTGGATGCCTCATCCCTGGAGGTGTTTAAGACAAGGTTGGATGAGGCCTTGAGCAACCTGGGCTGCTGGGAGGTGTCCCTGCCCATGGCAAAGGGGTTGGAACTAGATGGACTTTAAGGTCTCTTCCAACCCAACCTATTCCATGACTTTAAACTCTTTTTGCTAGCATTTTCCTACCGGAGCAGCGAAGCTGAGGGTGTTTGAGCTCCCTGTGTGGAAAGGAGGATTACTTAGTATTTGTAACACATCAGAAGACAGCAGAGGTTCAGCTATTCCTTGCTACCTGGGCACAAGATCAACCTGGGAGTTACTCTATTCTCTTTACCATCCGAGGCCAGAGGCTGGTTTTAGAGCGACGTAAACGGCAAACCCAACCCAGAGGCCCAGCTAAACGAGCTGGAGAATTCTGAGGACACCCCACAAACTTGGGAGCATCTGAAAGGAGCTGTCAAGGAATTATTTATGATGCTCAGACTTTGATTCATTTCACACATTGTTTTATTATCTTCTTTAATTTTTGGGCTGCAACATGAACTGGAAGGTGCTGCTCTGCCCCTCTCTGCACACCCTTGGAGGACACTGCAGGGAAATTCTCTTTGAAGCCCAAGGCCAGCCTGCCCTGCTGACTCTACCAGGTTGCTTTTGCTGGGTTTCAAGGCTTTTTAGTGAAAAGAAAAAACAAAAAGCCCGAGGTTCTGCTCCTTCCAAGAGCAGCAGGCTTCAGCACAACCCTGTGTGGCTGCAAAGTATGAACAAGAAATCTCACAAGTTGTTTAATCCTGAAAAGGAGCTGAGGCAGAGAGTGGGGTGGAACAGAATGAGCCCAGAGCCCAAGAAGTGCTGGAAGGTGTCCAGAGGAGGACCACGAGGATGAGCAGAGGGCTGGAGCTGCTCTGTAATGGAGAACAGACTGAGGGAGTTGGGGCTGTTCAGTCTGGAGAGGAGAAGGCTCTGAGGAGACTTTATTGTGGCCTTCCAGTATCTGAAGTGGGCTACAAGAGAGCTGGGGAGGGACTTTTGAGGGTGTCAGGGAGTGATAGGACTGGGGGGAATGGAGAAAAAAACCCAGAAATGGGTAGATTGAGATTGGATGATAGGAAGAAGTTGTTCCCCATGAGGGTAGTGAGAGCCTGGCACAGGTTGCCCAGGGAGGTGGTGGAAGCCTCATCCCTGGAGGTTTATGCAGCCAGGCTGGATGTGGCTGTGAGCAACCTGCTGTAGTGTGAGGTGTCCCTGCCCATGGCAGTGGGGCTGGAACTGGCTGATCCTTGAGGTCCCTTCCAACCCTGACAATTCTGTGATTCTATGTTTCTAAGAGGGGTTGAGGGACCAGAGCAAAGCAATTTCACATGAAGTAGCTACAGAACATGCATGAAAAACCTTTGTGATGCTAAAGCTACATATTGAATCATTGCTATTGCTCCAGCAAGCAAAGGCCTGGCTTCATCACCATGTAGCAATACATGAATTAGCATTGAATTTCTGCACCACCTCAACAATCTTCAGCCTCTTTGCAAGTCCACAAAATGGAGATCATTTCATTCATCTAGCAGGTTTGGGGAGCAGAAGAGTGGGTGGCAGGCAAAATAAGGATGATTCAGATGTTCTGAGGCCTTGATACATCCATCCCATGTCAGCACAGAGCAGGACCAAGGAAGGGCATTTGCACAAGGATCTGCTCGGTCACTGACTTTGGCTTCCAAGATTTTAAGAGCAGAAACAACAACAGCAGTACAAAACAGCCTGAGGTTCTGATCTTTCTGAAACAGAGAGCTCAGTTCTGGCTCAGCTGAGCCAAGCTTTCATTTTGTCCTACAGCTGTGATTTAATAGAACATTGGCTTGAGCACAGACCAAGGCTTTAGCTGACCCATTAGCAGAGTGCTGTGAGTGCAAGCACAAAGTTCAGGGCAGGACACTGGAGCTCATTTCCTGCACTACCCAGGCTGGGCTTAGTCAGGCAAGTCCTAAGAACTGGGAATGTGGCCCAGCAGCCCTGGCTGCCTTCTTCACCTGTCTCAACCCCAACCCTTTGCTCTGTCCTGCAAACCAGCAGCAGAAGCAGGAGGCTAAGACCAATGTTTCTTTGGTTTGTGACCAAAGCAGCCCAGCTCAAAGAGGTAGAAGCCACAGAGAAGAGCCTTGCAGCCAGTACTGACGAGCAGCCACGTGTCCAGGAAACTGGAACCTGACATAAAGTCTCTCATCTCCTGGGTGGGAAAAATATATCTGTCCTGATTTCTAAGTCAGTGGATCTAATAAAGTTGTGGCTCTTATTTATCTTGTGAACATCATCTTGAATCAACCACTGTCAGCTACCATTATTTTCTTACAAGTCTCCTGGTAATGATACATGGCATCAGTCCTCAGTTCCTCATTTCTCTGGGTACATGGAAGCCTCAGCTTGCCTTCAGAAAAGAGATAAAACTTCTCACAGCCCACCCCAGATCAGCCAAAAAAAAAAAGCCTCATACAGGTGATCACACAGCAGGAGGAGAGAGTGAAGAAGAGAACTGTCAAAATACCACTGGGGGAAAAAAAAAATCAAAGAAAAATTAAACTCATGACTTGTTAAAGTCAGTTTTAGGATGGTGGAGTCATGAATTTTGGATGCATCCAGGGGAGGCCTACAGGAAGGCTGGGGAGGGACTTCTCAGGATCTCAGGTAGTGATAGGACTAGGGGGAATGGAATGAAGCTGGAGGTGGGGAGATTCAGGCTGGAGGTGAGGAGGAAGTTCTTCACCATGAGAGTGGTGAAGCCCTGGAATGGGTTGTCCAGGGAGGTGGTTGGGGCACTGTCCCTGGAGGTGTTTAAGCCCAGGCTGGATGAGGCTCTGGCCAGGCTGATGTAGTGTGGGGTGTCCCTGCCCATGGCAGGGGAGTTGGAACTAGATAATCCTTGTGGTCCCTTCCAACCCTGACTGATACTATGAATTTTGGATGCATTCAGCTGGCAGAGCTGCACATCCAGTTTATTACATCACTTCCCAGCAAGGAGCGGGGAGGTCAGTGCAGCACTGGGCTGAAGATATTTCCCTCGTGCTGCTGCTGCGCTAAGCTGGGCTGGCTGCACACAGGGGAGACCCTGCTGCCAGCCCAAAAGCAGGGCAGATGATTAACAGCTCATGAGGGCTCTTTCCTCACTGCTTTTGGACATTGCACCCTGCTGATGAACAAATTACCTTGAGTTTTAAACACCACTTTGTGCAGACCAGCCCCAAACCGGAGCTGCTCATTAAGCAAAACCAGCAGCGAACGCAACGGTGATGCCAAGGCTCTTCCTAATCCCCAAGGGTACCATTTGAAGAATAGCATCCAGAGCAGTTGCAGAAGGTCTGAATAATCAGAAGCAACTGCTCATCCACCATTTAATCACCTGAAATTATCTTGAAGAGGCCCAGCTTCAAGCACCAGCAAGTTTCTCTGCTAATTCCTGGAAAAGGCAGGATGCAAACCAGCAGAAGGGAATTTATCACCCTGTGAGCCAAGCGGTGTGTTATGAATGGCAGGCTGTCCAGA
Source organism: Melanerpes formicivorus (assembly GCF_026170545.1). Lineage (NCBI taxonomy): Eukaryota > Metazoa > Chordata > Aves > Piciformes > Picidae > Melanerpes > Melanerpes formicivorus. Next base: position 196,175 of record NW_027142470.1, read on the forward strand.
GCTCAACCAGTTGTCTCCAGCAGAGAGGAAGAAACAGAGCAGGAAGCTTTTGTTAATCTATCTATTAGCAACTGAGCCACATGCTTCAGCCAAGGTGGCACTGGCACTTGGCTGGCCATCAAATAAATTCAAGGTTCAGAAAGGATTTTGTTCCTGATGGATGCATTCCTGAGAGCAGATAGCCATAAAAGAGAAGAATGGACTGGCTGTGCCCTGGTGGCAACAACCTGTGAAGTCATGAGCATCAGCTCCCCCTTGTTCTGTGTCTCTGCAATGCACTTCCCGAGGCAATTCATCAGCACACAGATTTATGAACTCTCCAGAAGCTCTCTTGGGCATTGGTTTCACCTGCATTTTGCTAGAAACCCCTCTGCTTAGATTTTTGTCCAGATTACCTCACTGCTGGGTGGGAAAAGAGAGTTAGATTCTCAGAATGCTACTGAATCCCCACTGGAAGAGGATGGAATGCAAGCAGTGGCTCCCACAGAGTCTTGCTGCTGTCTCCTTGGCTCAGAGGTACCCTGAGGAATGCACAGAATGAATCACAGAACAACAGGGGTTGGAAGGGACCTCTGGAGATCATCCAGTCCAACCCCCTTGATCCATTCCCATCATTGTTCTGATTTCCAAGGTGGGGAAGTTCCTGTAGGCTGCACAGCTTCTGAGAAGCTGCAGCCTCAGCTTCACTTCCACAGCTCCTCTTCTAAATGCCTTGGTACACTTTAAGCTTGGAATGTGGTCACCACTGAACCACAAAGCCCCCAATGGCTGCCTTCTGGGATGCATAACAAATGGTTCCTCCTGAACATCTGGTCCAGTGCAGGGCCACTAAGATGCTGAGGGGACTGGAACATCTCTCCTATGAGGAAAGGCTGAGAGCTGGGGCTGGTTAGCCTGGAGAAGAGGAGGCTGGGGAGGGATCTTGTTAATGCTTACAAATATCTAAGGGATGGGTGTCAGGAAGGTGGAGCCAGACTCTTCTCAGTGGTGCTCAGGGCCATAAACTTGAACATAGGAAGTTTCATCTAAACATAAAGAGAAACTTCTTGACTTTGAAGGTGGCAGAGCACTGGACCAGGCAGCCCTGAGTGGTGGTGGAGTCTCTCCCTTCAGAGACTTTGAAGGCCTGCCTGGATACATTCCTGTGTGACCTGCCCTGGGTGATGCTGCTCTGGCAGGGGGTTGGACTGGATGTTCTTCAGAGGTCCCTTCCAACCCCTACCACTCTCTGACTGTGTGATCTCTTGTTACATCTGGGCAGAGATGGGCTCCTCTCCTCTCCTCTCCTTAGAGCAGTGGGGAACATCAGTCTGGCACAGCCAAACCGTGCACCACTGGCATCTGCCCACAGGCTGGCTCAGCCCTGTGGGACAGCAGCAAAGCCTGGCCTGATGTTCACTCCCAGACTGCTTTGATCTTTATTTGACCAGCTCTGTTGACAGCACTGGTTCCAGAAAGGGTGCATATGAATCAGGACAGGAGAAGCAGGAACATAAGGTGATGAAAGCCAATGTTTATGAAACACAAACACAGAGAAACAACAGGGAAAGGAACAGTACTTTGAAAGCCCAGCAGGAATGTGCTACAGCATGCCATATTTTTTCCTGGATATGGAGGGAAGGAGCTGATACAACTGGAAATAATCCAGCTCCCCCTGACAGCACGAATAAAAATCCCATATGTGCAATGTGTGCTTTCTACAGATGGCAGCGTGTGGAAAGATCAGAGAGTTAATGAACAGAAATATCACCATAAAATAACCTGATGCTGGCTGCACTTCCCAGCCCCAGGTAGCCCTCAGCTCCTTTCTGCTCACCTGCAACTTGTTTTCACTATTGAGCTTGAGTGCAGAGCGCAGCATGAGGCCAGGCAACCTGCTACAGGTTCTGTCCCCTCTCTAGGTCTGCACTCCCTCTCAAGTCTAGGTTTAACTCCTCTCTGAAGTTCAGACTGCACAGCATCACAAGACAGGCTCCCAGGTATGCACTAATTGGCTCAGCACAAGCTCTAAAGTACTTTGAGGTGGGAGGAGAAGAGTGTGGCTGCTACCTGCCCATCAACACAAGCTGTCATTGCTGGTACTGGAGTGGTTTTACTCTGGATGATGCTCACAACCCTTTCCACCGGCACATGCCTTCAACAGTGCAGCTGTGAGCAGCCTGACCTGGCAGAGCTGGCTAGACTGAAGGTGTCTGTAACTGAGCTGGTGTCCCTGGCTTCAAGCTGTGGTCAGTGGAGGGACCCTGACCTACCCAGCAGGTCAATTCAGATTCACAGATTGCGTCAGGTTGGAAGGGACCCTCAAAGGTCATCTTGTCCAACCCCCCTGCAACAGCTCCAACTAGATCAGGCTGTCCAAGGCTACATCAAGTCTGGTCTTGAATGTCTCCAGGGATGGGGCCACAGCCACATTCCCAACCAGATCAGGTCAGATGAATTACCCCTGGAGGTGCCCATTTCTCCCTGCTGGCAGTGATGCAGAGGCATCCAGCTCACAATCAGGCTAAACTTTCATTACAAAAACCCCATCCTTTGAGTCCAAGGAGCAGCTCAGAGCTGGTGAGGGGGCAGGTAACTGCCTGGAGAGCCTGACTGAGCCTGCTCTTCACCTTCACTGCTGACAAAGCTCTGTTAGCTCCTCTCAGCCTCTCACCGCCAGCTTCCCTGGGATTAAGGCAGCCTCATCTCCGTGCAGAGAAACGCTCCCCCTCACTGAGCAGGAATTGGTTGGCTTTGACAGCCAGGATCAGACAGAGGGGTTAGGGGGAAATTATTAGATCAAACAAAAAGCTGGCTAAAAAAACCCAACAAAATAAAGAAAAAAGAAGAAGCAACTCTTCCAGCAAAGGCTGAATTAGAACTAAATCTGCTTCATGGAGACTGAGCCCCCTCATTCCTGCAGCAAAGCAGCAGCCCTTGACAGCATGGGTCTCAGTCCTGAGCTTCCCTTTCTGTGGTGTCTCTCTAGCAGAAGGGATTGCAGCTCCCCCCATCCTTGCACAGCCTTTCCTAGGCATTTCCTATGGCTCTGTTTCATGATCCTCCATTTGAAGCTATGAATCTCCAGGGTAGTGAAATAGTGCCTGAGCCACCCTCTCCCCTCTTACCCAGAGAAGTGCAGAGTCAACAGTTTCCTGCTCTTGACAGGTGTCTGCTGTGGCTTGCCAATGTTATCTGTAAGGCTATAAAGCTGGCACTGGGAATGGATCCTGCTGCTGGAGGGCTCTCTTGCTGGCAGCTAACAGGTTGAGCACCTGGAAGGAAAATGGTGCAATTCATTAAAAGCTGGAGGTGTTCTGGCATGGCTTAGGGAGTAACAATGATCACAGACTGTGCATTTTCAGGAGGCAAGAGGTGGCACCTTGTGATTCCCAGGGCCTGAATGCACTGTTGGGATTAACTCCAACACTGGAACAGGTTGCCCAGGGAGGTTGGTTGAGGCTCCATCCCTGGAGATACTCGAGGTGAGGCTGGACAGGGCTCTGGGCAACCTGCTCTAGTGGAGGATGTCCCTGCTTACTGCAGAGGGGGTTGGACTGGATGACCTCTGGAGGTTCCTTCCAACCCAACCCATTCTATGATTCTATAACACTCAGTGTGACACAGCCCATGTGTCCCTCAGGTAACCCCAGGACCTATGGCCAGCCAGCTGCTCCTGTCTGCATGTTCTGAACCCAGCTTCTGCCCCAGCACTGCCTCAATCTCCTTGAAGGTTTTATTTCACCTCCAAGCTGCACTTTTGGCCGGGGAGCAGTTGCCTCTTTCTGACCTTCTCTAGACACATCTACCCTGCACAAGGTCACTGGGAAGGCCTGAGCAGGCAGCTGAAATGAATTCCTTGCTTTGCAATTCCAAGAGCATATTTCATCTCAAAGTTAATAATGCTGCACTGTGAATAAATGCTGAAGGGATCTCAGGTACAACTCCAAAGCTAAGCAGCCCTGCAGGAGAGATGTATTTACACTCAGCAGTGCCAAACCTGGGCAAATACAGTTTAAAAAACAATTGTAGCGTAATGAATAAGTTAATTAATAACCATGCTTAGCAGTCTGCTTTTAGTACAGGTTCTTTGTCAATGTGAACAGCTGTGAGGAGTGACAAAGAGCTCAGGTTGGCATTTAAACATGGACAAATCCCACAGCCCTCAAATAATTGCTTTTGTTTTTTCGTTCCTCATAGGTAGAGACAAAGAGATTAGTTCCACAAACTAGATGATGATGGTAAAATTATCAGCAGTTACCCAGGCTGGCTACAGGATCAGCTACAGCCCTTACCATGCCAGAAAATGCTTCCACAGAGTCATAGAATGGTTTGGGTTGGGAGGGACCTTAAAGATCATCCAGTTCCAACTCGCCTGCCATGGGAAGGGACACCTCCTACCAGAGCAGGCTGCTCAAGGCCTCATCCAGCCTGGCTTTCAACACTTCCAGGCTTTGGAGCCTCTACAGCTTCTCTGGGCATCCTGTTCCAGAGCCTTACCACCCTCAGGGGAAGAATTTCCTCCTAATGTCTCATCTAAATCCAGCTTCTTGCAGTTTGAAGCCATCACCCCTCACCCTGTCATTCCATGCCTTTGTTAAAAGCTCCTCTTCGGCTCTCCTCTCCTCTCCTGTAGCCCCATTCAAATACTGAAAGGTCACAAGAAGGTCTCCCTGGAGTCTTCTTCAGGCAGCAGAAACCCCAACTCTCTTAGCCTGGTCTCACAGCAGAGGACTTCCAGCCTTCCCAGCATTGCTGTGGCCTCCTTTGTCCCTCCTCCAACAGGTCTCTGTCTGTGCTGAGGACACCAGAGCTGCCCCAGCACTGCAGGGGAGGTCTCAGCAGAGCACAGCAGAGGGGCAGAATTGCCTCCCTGCCTCTGCTGCCCACCCTGGTGGGGATCAGGCCAGGACAGGCTGGCTCTGGGCTGGCAGCTCTCAGTGCTGGCTCCTGTCCATCTTTGCACCCTCCAGCCCCCCCAAGTCCTCCTCAGACCCTCTCTCTGTCCATTCTCCACCCAGGCTCTGTGCTCTGTTCTGCACTCTCAGCTTGCCATCCAGATTTATACAACTGTCCCATGAAATTTTAATCCAGCCCTTATTGGGGATGAATAATTTATTGGCAGAGGGCAGCAGACAGACATCCAGCCTGTGGGCCTCAAGGAAAAAGGAAGGCTGTCAGACCAGGACAGTCCTCAGCTGATGTAACTCAGCACCACACAACTGCCTCCCATGCATATGCAGCAGGTTATTGTAGCTGCCAGACTGCTCTGCATGTACAAGGCAGACACTGGTCCAGGAGCTCCAGCAATTTGTTTTTGCAGTGAGAGGATCTGACCATGAATTACTTAAGGGTCAGCAGATGGGGGGTTGTGTTTCGATCCACAGCACAGATCAGGTGTAGGTACCACTGACACATCTGCATAGCTTTCCCTTTTCCAGGGAGCTGGCTGCAAGTTGTGTGAACAGCAGCCTGAACAGGGGCAGCTTGACCAGCAGCAAACATCTCCACCTCATACAGCTTTGCCTCCAGCTGAGTCACAGCCCCAGCTCTTAGCTTCCGCAGGGTCCTGGCATGAATCAGCAGAGATCTTTCCAGGGGACAGCTCTGTTTGGTACCAATGATGCACCATGGACAGGCTGAGAGAGTTGAGAGAGTTGAGAGTTGAGAGCTGGAGAAGAGGATCTTCTAGGACATGGAATTGTTGGAGAGGGTACAGAGGAGGCCATGAATATAACCACAGGGTTGAAGCAGCTCCCTCACATGGACAGGATGAGAGAGTTGGGGCTGTTCAGCCTGGAAAAGAGAAGGCTCCAGGGAGACCTTAGAGCAGCCTTCCAGTACCCGAAGGGGGCTGCAGGAGAGCTGGGGAGGGACTTTTGACAAGGGCTGGGAGTGAGAGAGTGAGGGGTGATGGCTTCAAACTGGGAGAAGCTGGACTTAGATGAGACATTAGGAAGAAATTCTTCTCCACATGGCTAGTGAGGCACTGGAACACATTGCCCAGAGAAGTTGTGGAGGCTCCAAGTCTGTAGGCGTTCAAGGCCAGGCTGGATGACACGTGGTAGGAAGTGTCCCTGCCCATGGCAGTGAGTTGAATCTAGATGGTCTTTAAGGTCCCTTCCAACCCAACCCATTCTATGAATCTATGATTTATACCAGCCTAAACAGCAGCTGACTCAGAGCTACAGATGTCTGTCTGACATCTAAAAGCTGTTTGACTCAAGGTTTCTACCAGCCTGGGTTTTCATTTTGCCATAGAAATGGAGCTGCAGAAAGCCAGCCCTTGGCTCCACACCATGGAGCCCTACTGAAGCTCTTATGATTTGATCACTTTGTACCTCTAGATCTGCAGGACAAGAGGGATAAGAGGGGAAAGGGGAAAGAAGAGCATTTGCTGTTCCCTCTGTGGAGTAGCTGTTCCCAATCCATTCCTCTCACAATTCACATTCCCTGAGTCTGAAGCAGAAGGCAGATGGTTGAGGCTGAGCAAAATATGGGATCCTTATTTGGTGGCAAATCCTCATGCTTCAATTCTTTGTTTTCATCCCAAACTGTGATGGAAAGTGAATGTTTGTTATTGAACTTAAACTCCAGAAGAGCTTCAGTGAGACATTTCTTAAATGAAGAGGAGCAGGTTGACATATTTCAAGCTGAAAGAGTTCTCTCTGGTTTTGCTGAACTGATCTAAACCTTTCCCTGTTCAGTGATCCCAGTGTTAGGCTGCAGCTCCCCCTCAGTGCTTACTGCCATGTCACAGCTGAAGGTTTGATGAAGATTTTGGGATGAATCCTGCAGAAAATCAACAGAATCACAGAATGGAAGGGGTTGGAAGGGACCTCTGGAACTCATCCAGTCCAACCCCTCTGCCAAAGCAGCATCACCTAGGGCAGGTCACACAGGAACTCGTCCTGGTGGGTTTTGAAAGCTCTTCAGAGAAGGAGTCTCCACAACCTCTCTGGGCAGCCTGCTGCAGGGCTCCAGCACCCTCACAACAAACAAGTGTCTCCTCATGTGGAGGTGGAACCTCCAAGGTTCCACTTTGTGTCCATTGCCCCTTGTCCTACCACAGGGCACCACTGCAATGAGCCTGGCCCCTGCTTCTTGCCCCCCACCCTTCAGGTATTTTTCAACATTAATAAGATCCCTTCCCAGATTCACAGGCTCAATAGTCCCAGGGCTCTGGGCCTCCCCTCATCAGAAATATTCCAGTCCCTTCATCATCCTTGTGGCCTCTGCTGGACATAGGACCCCAGGACCTTCAGCCAGAACCATGAGTGTTGGTCCAGCAGGTCAGACTGCTTCCAGCAGGAGCAACACAGGAAATCCAGTGTTAGGCTGCCAAACTGTGGGAATCTGTGCTCAGTCCTGCAAACCACTGATCTGACAAGGCTGGAAAAGACCTGTCTTCGCAAACTGGGAATCTCCTAGTTACCAGCTCAAGCTGCAGAGGAGCTTGGAAGATCAAAGGGCTGCAGAACCTTCCCTATGGGGACAGGCTGAGAGAGTTCAGAGTGTTCAGTATGGTTAAGAGAAGGCTTCAGGCAGACCTTCTGGTGGCCTTCCAGTGCCTCAAGGGGGCTACAGTAGAGCTGGGGAGGGACTTTTGACAAGGGCTGGGAGTGATAGGATGAGACGGAATGGACTGAAGCTGGAAGATGAGAGATTGAGATTGGAGATTAGGAAGACACTGGAACAAGTTGCCCAGGGAGGCTGTGGATGTCCCCTCCCTGGAGGTGTTCAACACCAGGCTGGATGAGGCCTTGAGCAACCTGGGCTGGTGGGAGGTGTCCCTGCCCACGGCAGGGGGTTGGAACTGGATGATCTTGAAGGTCCCTTCCAATCCAAACCATTCTATGAACCAGACCCCAATCTGTGAGATGTGCTCAGAGCAGAGCTGCAGCTTGCGGAGAGCAGGTCCTGCGCTCAGGTGACTTCCCCAAGGTCAGAACAGGAGCCAGCACGGAAAGATCCCCTCGTGCTCTCATTTAATCAAAGTCATTAATTTAAAGTATGAATTCTAACACCCCTTTAATCCTTCTTAACAATAAGAAGCACCATTAAATCCTTCCTGTGCCTCCTTTAATTACAGCCTATCAAACACGGAATCAATTCGAAGCGGTAAACACCGAAAGCAGTGTTCTGGAAGTGGATGAGAGCAGGCCTTTTAAAATGCAAATGGAGACTGAAGCATTAAAACCTATAATAAAGTTCAATTAATCTTTCCCCTGAAAACACACACACACACACAAAATATTTAATCTCAGTCTAATCTCAGAGGCTGAATGAATCAGAGGTGGAGAAGGAGGCTTTGGACACGTGTGAATAGGCAGGAGCTGGAAGGCTGTGTCTGGGGAGGTGGATGTACCTGGGGGGGCAGGCAGGGGAGCAGAATCATAGTGTCACTAAGGTTGGAAAAGACCTCTGAGTGCATGGGTCAGAAGTGTGCCCCTGTGGCCAAGAAGGCCGATGGGATCCTGGGGTGCATTCAGAGGAGTGAGTTCAGCAGATCCAGGGAGGTTCTCCTCCCACTCTATTCTGTCCTGGTGAGGCCACACTTGGAATACTGCATTCAGTTCTGGGCTCCCCAGTTCAAGAGGGACAGGGATGTGCTGGAGAGAGTCCAATGGAGAGCTACCAGGATGCTGAAGGGACTGCAGCACTGCCCTGTGAGGAGAGGCTGAGAGCCCTGGGGCTGTTTAGTCTGGAGAAGAGAAGACTGAGAGGGGATTTAATAAACATTTACAAATATCTGAGGGCTGGAGGTCAAGAGGGAGGGCACAGGCTCTGCTCAGTTGCACTCTTGGAGAGGACAAAGGGCAATGGATATAAACTCCAGCACAGGAGGTTCCACATTAACATGAGGAGGAACTTCTCCACTGTGAGGGTCACAGAGCACTGGAGCAGGCTGCCCAGAGAGGTTGTGAAGTCTTCTTCTCAGGAGACTTTCAAGACCAACCTGGATGCACTCTTGTGAGACCTGTGCTGGATTCCATGGTCCTGCCCTGGCAGTGGGGTTGGACTTAATGATCTTCAGAGGTCCCTTCCAACCCCTAACATCCTCTGATTCTGTGATCCTCCAGGACCAGCCTGCTAAGAGGCAACAACTGCAACCTGTTACTTCTCTCCATCCAGGGAGAAGACCTGGGAAGCTGCTGTTACCACTCAGCTGGGGTTTGCTCCAGCTTCTTCTGCAGGCATTTCATGAGAGCTACTTGAAACAGGCAGGAAACTTTTATTCCCTTTTCCCCAGAAATTTCCCCATCTGGGTCAGGGCAATCCCAAGCACTGATATAGGCTGGGCAGGAACTGGCTTGAGAGCAGCCCTCAAGAAAAGGCCTTGGGGGTGCTGGGGGAGAAAAAGCTCAACAGGAGCCAGCAGTGAGCACTTGCAGCCCAGATGCATCTAGGGCTGCAGCAAGAGAAGCATAGCCAGCAGTTCCAGGGATGTGATTCTCCCCCTCTACTCTGATCTGGTGAGACCTCACCTCGAGTACTGTGTCCAGTTCTGGAGCCTCTGTCACAGGAAGGATCTGGAAGTGCTGGAGGTGTCCAGAGAAGGGCCACGAGGATGAGCAGAGGGCTGGAGCTGCTCTGCTATGAGGACAGACTGAGGGAGTTGGGGTTGTTCAGTCTGGAGAAGAGAAGGCTCTGAAGAAACCTAATTGTGGCCTTCCAGTATCTGAAGGGGGCTACAAGAAAACTGGGGAGAGACTTCTGAGGGTGTCAGGGAGTGATAGGACTGGGGGGGATGGAGCAAAACTAGAAATGGGTAGATTGAGATTGGATGTTAGGAAGAAGTTCTTCCCCATGAGGGTGGTGAGAGACTGGCACAGGTTGCCCAGGGAGGTGGTGGAAGCCTCCTGCCTGGAGGTGTTTGCAGCCAGGCTGGATGTGGCTGTGAGCAACCTGCTGCAGTGTGAGGTGTCCCTGCCCATGGCAGGGGGGTTGGAACTGGCTGATCCTTGAGGTCCCTTCCAACCCTGACAATTCTATGACTCTAAGTTTGTTTTGTGCTGCTGAGCAGTGTAAAATGCAAATGCCAGTGCTGGGAGAGCTAAGGAAAAAAAAAAGGAAGGAAAAAAGGCATTTGGGGATAATGAAAGTATTTTGTGTTTATATGAAAGAGAAATGTTCCAAGCTGGTTGCAGATTTTTAAAGGAAGATTTACACTGCAAAACAAAGACACAGCTAAACTAAAAGTCACTGGAAACACAAATACAAATGTTTTGTTTTGACAATCTGGGAAGCAGGATATTGATGTATTATTAAAACAGCCTGAGTAGGTTTGGGGTTGTTTGGTTGCTTGTTGTTCTTTTCCTCCCCCCCCATCAAATTCAGCTGTTGGGAAACCTTCTGCTTTAAACTGAAAACAAACAAAACCCCACCACCACCACAACAACAAATCCCAAACTGTCTGGGTTTTGTTAAAAACAAAACCAACCACACAGAAAATGTTCAACTGGAAGATTACAGAGCAGGGCTGCTCGGGAACAAAGTGGGTGTGGAGGGTTATGATGTCCTGTGAAACAGACTGAGAGAGTTGGGGTTGTTCAGCCTGGAGAAGAGAAGGCTACAAGGAGACATAGTTGTGGCTTTCCAGGATCTAAAGGGGGATATAGGAAAGCTGGGGAGAGACTTTTGAGGGTGTCAGGGAGTAGATAGAACTGGGGGGGATGGAGCAAAACTAGAAATGGGGAGATTGAGATTGGATGTTAGGAAGAAGTTGCTCCCCATGAGGGTGGTGAGAGCCTGGCACAGGTTGCCCAGGTAGGTGGTGGAAGCCTCATGCCTGGAGGTGTGTGCAGCCAGGCTGGATGTGGCTGTGAGCAACCTGCTGTAGTGTGAGGTGTCCCTGGCCATGGCAGGGGGGTTGGAACTGGCTGATCCTTGAGGTCCCTTCCAACCCTGACAATTCTGTGATTCTCTGATTAAATCACCACAGAAGGGGTTTGGTTTTGCTGAGGTTCATGTGTTGACACTGGATGCACTGTAGTGGGGAGATAGCCCTTTTATTATCAGTGTTATTTAGCTCTGATAATGGGTTCAGTCCTGCAGAGAATATAAATGTAGCTGCACAGCTGGACAAATAATGACAGTATTTGTCTTCATGTCATTGCTGATGAAAAAGAAAGTATTGGCAAAACTCCCAATGAAACTTATTTGTAATGTATTAGAGGATAATTCAACAAATGAAGTTAGAACAGCCAGAAAACACATGGAGGACAACTCCCTGCCACTGTGTGAGCTTCTGTCAGCAGCAGCAAAGAGCTGCTGGAGGATGTTACCCAGGCAAAACTTGGTATAGAATCATAAAATAAGTTGGAAGGGACCTTTAAAGGTCATCCAGTCCAACCCCCCTGCAGTCTGCAACTAGAGCAGGTTGTTCACAGCCCCAAACAACATGGCCTGGGGTGGTTCCAGGGATGGGCACTTCCCACCTCTCTGGGTAACCTGGGACAGGGTCTCCACCACCCTCAGTGTCAAACATTTCTCCCTTCTCTCCACTCTCCATCTCCCTCTTTCAATTTCAAACCATCACCCCTTGTGCTTTCACAACAGGCCCTGCACAAACCAGCTTTCTGATCTTCTCCTTCAAGCCCTTGAAAGGCCACCAGAAGGTCTTCCTGGAGCCTTCTTTTCTCCAGGTTGCACAACCCCAACTCCCTCAGCCTGACCTGATAACAGAGGGCTTCCAGCCCTTGCATCATTGCTATGGCCTCCTGTGGATCTGCTCCCAACAGGTCCCTGCCCCTCTTGCTCTTGATAACTCCCAGCCACTCAACCTGCCTTTATGGAAACACCTGCTTAGTGAGAGTCCTGAAAGCACAAGATGCTAAATCCAGGCTCAGATTCCAACCTCTACAGAACTGATTCAATATCATCATCATCACCATCACCATCATCCTCCTCATCAGTGGCAGAATTATGCCAACTGATGTGTTCTTTGTTATTTTCTTTTTGTGTTTGGGTTTTTTTTTAACTGGAATGGAAATGGGGCTGTGCAGGCAAAGATAAAAGATCATCACAGCCTGCAAATTGAAATGAAAACCCAATTTAATTAATTCACATCCAGCTGAAGGAAACTTTGTCCTGTGAGCTAGATGAGAAAGACAATGCTCTGTGTAATGTCAGTTCTTTGCCTGGAAGGGAGGGCCACGTGCTCAGAGGCAAAGGAAGGGGGGAAAGCAGAAAGATGGGTTTCCAGTGATGCTCTCCTGGGTTTTGTCTGCTGCACAGCCCTGCCAAAAACTCAGCTCTTTGCCGAGCTGCTCTCGCAGCGTGGTGGTGCTGACACAAAGCAGGGGATGAGCATGGTGCTGACAGGGCTTGACACTGCCAGGCCCTCAGCTAGGGCGAGCTGAGCTGCTCCAGAGAGCTGACAGGGTACTGATGGAGATCTGTCCTTGACTTCCAATTGCCAGCTGAACCATCACTGATTTTCTTGGACTCACTGCTTAAAGCACTGAGTCTCCCATTTCCATTTCCTCCACAGCAGGGATAACCTCTTGCAAAATGAACTAGGCCACAGACAGCAGAACTCCCTTATCAGGAATCAGCTTCTCTATGCAGGTTTCCCCTGGAAGAAGACTTAAAATACTGCTTTTGGAACAGAAGAGCTCCCTTGTTAGGGCTGAAATGTTCCCCAGCTAGGCTGAGACAGAAATTGAAGCTTCAGTGTGGCTGGCTCAAGACATGCTCCTGGATGCTGCAATTTATCCAAGTGTTCCATCAGTCTGCCTTGCAATAATTACTACATAATGTCAGCAAATCCCAGAAATGAAGCTCTCAGTCAAGCTCCTTTTGTGCTCAGCACTCTGGAAGTCAGAGAAAATGTCAACTATTAGAACACTTTAAACCCTGCTGTGGGCAAACTGCTGCTGGCAGTGACCCATCCACATGATGGGACCTGTGCTTCTCTCCTGACAGCATCCGGCCCCTTGCTTTGCTTTTCCCTCAGAGACAAAGCTGCCTGAGATGCCCCAGGGTGGTACTTTTAGGCTATGCCTTTACAAATTCTTTCACAGATCTTGAACAGAAAAGTAGCAGAATCACAGAATTGTCAGGGTTGGAAGGGACCTCAAGGAGCAGCCAGTTCCAATCCCGCTGCCATGGCCAGGGACACCTCACACCGCAGCAGGTTGCTCACAGCCACATCCAGCCTGGCTGCAAAAACCTCCAGGCAGGAGGCTTCCACCACCTCCCTGGGCAACCTGTGCCAATGTCTCACCACCCTCATGGGGAACAACTTCTTCCTAGCATCCAATCTGAATCCATCCATTTCTGGTTTTGTTCCATCCAATATCACTCCCTGACACCCTCAAAAGTCCCTCCCCAGCTTTCTTGTAGCCCCCTTTAGATACTGGAAGGCCACAATTAGGTTTCTTCAGAGCCTTCTCTTCTCCAGACTGAACAACCCCAACTCCCTCAGTCTGTTCTCCTAGCAGAGCAGCTCCAGCCCTCTGCTCATCTTTGTGGCCCTTCTCTGGACACCTTCCGGCACCTCCAGATCCTTCTTGTAACAGAGGCTCCAGAACTGGACACAGTGTTCCAGGTGGGGTCTCATCAGAGTGGAGCAGAGGGGGAGAATCACTATTGGGTGTAAAAAGAAAAATCAAGATCATTCTAAACAATCCCAAGGGGAGAGATAAGGAACTAAAACTGGTTGTGCCAAAACAATTTCTCTTCTCTTCTCACTGCTTCGCTCTGAGAGACATACTAACTCGCTTCTACTTGACTTGGCTGCATTGGTTTGGTTGAGCCTAACATCTCTCTGTTCCTTCTTCTTTTCCCTCTTGTACGGGGGGGCAAGAGGCGGCAAAGAGGGAGAAGCTAGCAGCTTCCCCTGGCCTTTGACCAGGGGGTTCTGATCATAGAATCACAGAATCAACCACGTTGGAAAAGACCTCAGAGATCACCAAGTCCACCTAACACCTCCTAACAACTAAACCATGGCTCCAAGTGCCACATCCAAGCCTGTTTTGAACACCTCCAGGGATGGGGACTCCACCACCTCCCTGGGCAGCACATTCCAATGGCCAATTACTCTTTCTGTGAAGAACTTTCTCCTCACCTCCGGCCTAAACTTCCCCTGGCACAGCTTGAGACTGTGTCCTCTTGTTCTGTTGCTGGTTGCCTGTGCTGTGTGTTAATTGTAAATCCCTGTAAATATTGCACCTCCTGTCTATTTTGTGCAGATTCATTGCATTCCATTGTGGAGCGCAGTTCTTGCTTGCAAACACAGCTTTCATTTGCTTCCAACTGAGCTGCTCTGGCAAATTTAATATTGGGGGGGAAGGGGAGCAATTTTCAACCCATCACAGCCAGGAAGGGATGGGATTGGTGCAAAGTATTTCCTGTTATCACAGTGACAGCCTATTATCTTGGCACCTACAATGCCATGGGGAGAGGCGCTGTGCCTACCCTGCTCGCGTGAGAGCGGGCAAGGGAAAGAGAATTAAGTTGTGTCACCTCCAGTCTGTCATTTCTCTACAAGCAAGCCTGAACAGATTGATTTCTAGGTCTCCTTCAGCGTAACTTAATCAATTCTGAGTGGATTTAGCTGGGCATATGGATAATCGTGTGTCTGGCACCAGCTTCCTCCCCTAATATGGTTACAGGAATTTCAATCAGCGCCACCGGTGGCTCCCACCATACCACCACTTGGAACAGAAAGGGCCTAATGCATTTGGAACAGCAATTCATCCTGTCTGCTGCCTCAGAACCTGTAAGAACCTGGGCAATGCTGTTACTGGATGCCTAAGAGTCTCTGCCTCCATTTTGGTTGTCTCTGCATTTACTTTGAAGGAAATCAGAGAACCACAGAGTGCTTTGGGTTGGAAGGGACCTTAAAAATCAGCAAGATCCAATCAATCCTCCAGATCTAGAAGTAGAAAGTGAATGGTGATCAAACCATGAATGCTGTAGGAATCCATGGTGGGTGTGGAGCCAAGGGCTGGCTTTCTGCAGCTGCATTTCTGTGGCAAAATGAAAACCCAGGCTGGTAGAAACCTTGAGTCAAACAGCTTTTAGATGTCAGACAGACATCTGTAGCTCTGAGTCAGCTGCTGCTTAGGCTGGGATAAATCATAGATTCACAGAATGGGTTGGGTTGGAAGGGACAACAAAGCTCATCCAGTTCCAACTTCTCTGCTGTGGGCAGAGACACCTCCCACCAGCCCAGGCTGCTCAAAGCTTCATCCAGCCTGGCCTTGCGCACCTCCAGGGAGGGAACATCCACAGCTTCCCTGAGCAACCTGTTCCAGTATCTCCCCACTCTCATTCTAAAGAATTTTTAACTCATCTCCAGTCTCATTCTCCCCTCTTCCAGCTCAAAGCCACTGACCATTGTCCTGGCACTCCCAGCCCTTGTCAGAAGTCCCTCCCCAGCTCTCCTGTAGCCCACTTCAGGTACTAGAAGCTTGCTCTAAGGTGTCTCTGGAGCCATTCTTACTTCAGGATGGCCTTATAACAGCAGCCTTCATCAGGCCTGTCTTTGGCTGTGGTTTTAGCAGCTGCCTTCAATCCCATCTGCCCTGGAGGCTATGCAAGACTGCAGTGTAAAGTTTCATAGTGTAAAGCATCTCCTGCCCACCACCAGAGCCCGATGAGCGCAAGCACAACCAGGCTGGCAAACTTTGCCATGACCACAAGCAAAGCCATGAAGGAGTTACTGGATCTGCCTGCATTTCTAATGACTTCATTTAGCCCTGAAGCTTTTAAAAGCCTTTTGGATTGTTGCATGATGAACTGAAGGCATTTTGCAGCTCTGCACTCGCAGGAATGGCCACATAATGAGATAATCACAACTGAAATACCACTGGGCTTATTGATTTTTCTTTTTGAACAAGCAGTGCCTCTCTTCCCCAAAATATGGGGAGAATATGGATTTTTCTGTTTAATGGTTAAATTTGATGTAATTCCACACCCCCCTTATTATTTAGACTCCCATTGCCATTTTCTCATTTACTTCTAATTCCCTTTTCATGACATGTACAAATCTCAGTGATTGCTCCCCTGGCTCCATCCAATTGCCAATGAAAATGTCCACCAAAGTTTCTGGAAAGAAGTGAAACCGACTGGCTCTCACTTCAAAAGATGCCAAGGTAGCAAGAACTTGAAAAACTATTTGTTCAATTACTTGCTGTCTGCCTCTAGAAAAAGAAAATAGAAGGAGAGAAAGAAAGAGAGAAGGAAAGAAGGAAAGAGAAAGAAGGAAAGAAGAAAGAAGGAAAGAAAGAAAGAAGAAAAGAAAGAAGGAAAGAAGAAAAGAAAGAAGGAAAGAAGGAAAGAAGGAAAGAATGAAAGAAAGAAGGAAAGACGAAAGAAAGAAGGAAAGAAGGAAAGAAGGAAAGAAGGAAAGAAAGAAAAGAAAGCGAGAAAGAGAGAAAGAGAAAGAGAGGAAGGAAGTGAGGAGGAAGGGAGGAGGAAGAAGAGAGGAAGGGAGGAATGGAGGGAGGAATGGAGGGAGGTAGGAGGGAGGAAGGGAGGAAGCAAGGGAGGGAGGGAGGGAGGGAGGGAGGGAGGGAGGGAGGGAGGGAGGGAGGAAGGAAGGAAGGAAGGAAGGAAGGAAGGAAGGAAGGAAGGAAGGAAGGAAGGAAGGAAGGAAGGAAGGAAGGAAGGAAGGAAGGAAGGAAGGAAGGAAGGAAGGAAGGAAGGAAGGAAGGAAGGAAGGAAGGAAGGAAGGAAGGAAGGAAGGAAGGAAGGAAGGAAGGAAGGAAGGAAGGAAGGAAGGAAGGAAGGAAGGAAGGAAGGAAGGAAGGAAGAAAGAAAGAAAGAAAGAAAGAAAGAAAGAAAGAAAGAGAAAGAAAGAAAGAAAGAAAGAAAGAAAGAAAGAAAGAAAGAAAGAAAGAAAGAAAGAAAGAAAGAAAGAAAGAAAGAAAGAAAGAAAGAAAGAAAGAAAGAAAGAAAGAAAGAAAGAAAGAAAGAAAGAAAGAAAGAAAGAAAGAAAGAAAGAAAGAAAGAAAGAAAGAAAGAAAGAAAGAAAGAAAGAAAGAAAGACGGCAAACAACAACAAAAACCTCCAAACACACAAAACAAAGCCAAACTAACCCAAAACCTACTCAATACTGCTGGAGTCAGCAAATGGCTTTTAAAAACCATCTTCTGAATTTCACAGATTTATTAGTTTACTACTGCAATGGAGAGGAAGATGGAAATGAGGGAGAAATGCATTATGCAAAGCAGCAAGTGACAAGCAGCAGAACGGAGAGGCAGAGCTGATGTCGTTGAGCAGCTGGCTATGATTTACTGCCTGCGGATCAGGAACGCAGAAGTGACTCTTCTAGGGCAAACCTCACCCCTCCAGCCTCTCTGCCACTCATCATGGCTTCACAGATGGCATCAGGTTGGAAGGGATCCTCAAAGGTCATCTTGTCCAACCCCACTGCAGTCAGCAGGGACAGCTCCACCTCGACCAGGCTGCCCAGGGCCATATCAAGTCTGATCTTGAATGTCTCCGGGGATGAAGCCTCAACTTCCTCTGTGGGCAACCTGATCCAGTATTTCACCACTCTCATTGTGCAGAACTTCCTCTTGATGTCCAACCTAAATCTGCCCTGCTCCAGTTTCAAACCATTGCCCCTTGTCCTGTCACTGCACCAGCTGGGTGGCTGCAGAAGGGAGAATGAGATCCAGGATAGCCCTGGGAAAACACTGTCTTATCCTGCTCCCCCTCTGCACAGCTCTGATGTGTCTTGTTGCTGTGAGGATGCAGCTGGGAGATGAAGCTTTGCATAGAATCACAGAATGGTTTGGGGTGGAAGGGACCTTAAAGATCATCCAGTCCCAACCCCTCTGCCATTGGCAGAGTCACCTCCCACCAGCCCAGGTTGCTCAAGGCCTCATCCAGTCTGGCCTCAAACACTTCCAGGGAGGGGACATCCGCAACCTCCCTGGGCAACCTGTTCCAATCTCTCCCCACCCTCACTCGAAAGAATTTCTTCTTAATCTCCAGTCTAAATCTCCTCTATTCCAGCTTCAATCCATTCCCTCTCATCCTATCACTGCAAACTCTTGTCAAAAGTCCCTCCTCAGCTCTCCTGGAGACCCTTCAGGTACTGGAAGGATGCTCTAAGGTCTCCCTGAAACCTTCTCTTCTCCAGGCTGAACAGACCCAACTCTCTCAGCCTGTCCCCATAGTGGAGGTTTTCCATCCCTCTGATCATCTTTGTGGCCTTCTCTAGACCCACTCCAGGAGTTCCATGTTCTTCTTGTGCTAGGGTCAACAGAACTGGACCTGGTGTGGTCTTACCAGAGCAGAGTAAAAAGGGAGAATCACTTCCCTCATCCTGCTGGTCACAGTTCTTTTGATGCAGCCTTTGACACGGCTGCCTTCTGGGCTGCCAGTGCAGACTGCCAGCTCATGTTGTTTTCTCTCCCCCATCTCACTCAGGTGATGGTCCCATGGCACGCATCCCTACCAGCCACACTCTTTCACTCTTCAGCTCTTCCAGTCCCACTTTTTCCAGTCTCCCTCCACAGCCTCCACTGATCTGGACATTTCCTGTTACCTGTTTCTGGGGTCACCCATCCATTACTCCCTACACATGCAATCTGCAACACATATTGCTGTCCCAACCTTTGGAACGCTCCAAGAGCAGCCACACTGGTTCCTGGGAAGTGCCTGGGCTGTTTGCAGCACAGGATAGATCTGAGCAGAATTACCTACAAAGACCTGTGGGGCACTTCATATATCTAATGGCTAAGCAATCAATTTCAGCTTAAGCTGTAATGGCTCCATCTGACACCGGTGCCAAGAAAGAGTCTGATCACCTCTTGCTACAGAATTACACTTTTCTACTTGCAGGAGTGATGTCATTCTCAGCTCTTCCAGACCTTTGGACTGAGAATGAGATGAAACTGCCTTCATGTTACACGAAACACAGAAAGAAATGAGACAGGAAAGCAAACCACCACTGCCTGCCCGGAGGTGAACATGAAATCCCACCAGCTCCCTACACTGCTAATTAAAACATGACTCCAGCCCAGACCTGAGGACCAGCACACCTTGCCCTCTAAGTTCTCATCAAACACTTTTGAAAGGGCAAGGGTATTACTCTCAGAAGCACCAAAGGGTGTTGATGGATGCACTGTCAGCTCTGGATGTGGCCACAGCACTGCTCCCTTCCCACAGCAGCTGCTGCAAGGACAGGCTTGTCCTTGACCAGCCAGGTGAGGTGTGCTGGCACGCCAAGGTTCTCCAGAGGTACCTGAACATGCTCCTTCCCCTCTCCCTGAAGAGAGAGATGGAAATCCCATTGTACTCAGCTCTGGTGAGGCCATACCTTGACTATTGTGTCCAGCTTGGGGCACCTCAATATAAGAGAGATGTGAAGGTGCTGGAGCCAGGGCACAGGAGGTCAAGGAAGCTGTGAAGGGCCTGGAGAATAAATCTGATGAAGAGTGGCTGAAGGAGCTGGGGATGCTTAGTTTGGAGAAGAGGAGGCTGAGGGGAGACCTCATTGCTGTCTACAACTAACTGAAAGGAGGTTGTGGAGAGGTTGGTGCTGGTCTCTTCTCACAGGTAATTAGTGATGGAACAAGAGGGAATGGCCTCAAGCTGCAGCTGGGTAGATTTAGGCTGGACATCAGGAAAAAGTTTTTCCCAGCCAGAGTGGTCAGGGATTGGAATGTGCTGCCCAGGGAGGTGGTGGAGTCACCAACCCTAGATGTGTTTCAAGGTGGTTTGGCTGTGGTGCCTGGGGCTATGGTTTAGGGGTGAACCTTGTAGAGTAGGGTTCTGGGTTGGATTTTGTGATCCTGAGGATCTTTCCCAACATGAATGTTTCTGTGATTCTGTGATATGGGAGCTGTAACCTACTGAAGGGCTGGGAAGCACCAACAGCGGTGAACATTAGCTCTTTGCACTGCTGCAGGGTGTGCACCACAGAATCATAGATTCCTACAAAGGTTTGGAAGGGACCTTAAAGATCATCTAGTTCCAATCCCCCTGCCATGGGCAGGGATGCCTCATGCTCAAACAGGTTGCTCAAGGCCTCATCCAGCCTGCCCTTGAACACCTCCAGGGAAGGGGCATCCACAGCCTCCCTGGGCAACCTGTTCCAGTATCTCACCGCCTTGACTGCAAAGAATTTCTTCCTGATTTCCCTCCTCAAAATTCAGAGGGTCCTCAAGCAGAAGCAGACACAACTGGCTGTTGGAGCTGCTGGGCTAGATCTGTGCTCTCAGCATGGCTGGACTGGCTTGTTAGTGCTTGGTAATTTTATCTGTGCCTTCAGGGCTGAGCCAGATTAGAGAAGAGAGCAAGGTACAAAGAGCCCTGAGTCAGCCTTAACATCCTCTGTGTCCAGCTCCTTGTCAGCTCCACTCTCTGAAAGCAGAACCAGAGCTAGGCAGCAGGGTTGAGTTTTTGACAGTGATACTCATTAGCAACATCTTGATGGCACTTAGATCTTGAAGAGTTAATAAACACTGGTAAACATTCTTCTGCTCAGCTCACAGCTGAGGAAGGTACCACCCTGAGGACTAACCCAAGGTCGTGTATCACAGAACTTAGAGGGAACAGACACAAACCACTCCTCAAGTCTGCCAGACTAATGCCTTCTCTACCAGACCATCTGCAGCAGATGTGCCAGAATAGATTGTTTTAAATGGCCTAAATATGTCCAACTCTGAAGGGCTGGATGCCCTTAGCAATGTTTCCTTGCTGCCTAAAGGCATCTGTCAGGAAAGCCATTAATAACATTAGCAGATAATGGCTTTGCAGCTTGGGAAATCTCCCTGTGCCCTCCACTGGTTTGTTGTGGGTGTGAGGAAAGTCGAAGCAGCCCCTGGGAGAACTCTCCTGATTGCCCTGACATCCAACTGGCCTGGAGTCACAGAACAGCTCTGCTTGGAAGAGACCTTTAATGTGGAACAGGTTGCCCAGGGAGGTTGTGGCTGCCCCCTCCCTGGAGGTGTTCAAGGCCAGGTTGGATGAGGCCTTGAACAACCTGGGCTGGTGGGAGGTGTCCCTGCCCATGGCAGGGGGTTGGAACCAGATGATCTTTAAAGCCCTTCCAACCCAAACCATTCTATCAATCTCTGAATGAATCATCCAGTCCTACCTACAACCCAACCCCACCACGGCCATTAATCCATGTCCCAGAGTGCCATGGCCACAGGTTCCTTGAATACATTTAGGGACAGTGACTCCACCACCTCCCTGGGCAGCCTGTTCCAATGCCTGACCACTCTTTCAGTCCTTCTGGTGTCCCCACATCCCACAGTTTTCCATCACTGGATCTGGTGAAATGCTGGAACAAATTGCCTGGGAGTGTGGTTGAGCCCCTATTCCCCAAAGACATTGAAGATCAGACTTGATGTAGCCCTGGGCAGCCTGATCTAGCTGGAGGTGTCCCTGCTGACTGCAGTGGGGTTGGACAAGATGCCCTTGGGGGATCCCTTCCAGCCAAGTGCAATCTGTGAAGCTGTGACCTGCACGGCACTCAGAGGACCGCAGTGTGCACAGACATCCAGCACGAGTGGACTGGTTTGCAAACTCCCTCTTACTCTTTGGGTAAGTGACTCCTGTCTGGTGCCCAGAGGCTTCATCAGCAATCCCACATGTCCTGAGACACCACTGTTTTATCAGAGCATGAAGCCCTCAGGAGGCAGAGCTGAGCACGGAGCCCCGAGCACGCGAGGCGCTCCCGTTCCGTTTGGTGCATCCTGGAACCTGTCATTTACATTCCAGTTGCAGCTGTTAAAATTTCATTAGCAGATGTCTCGTGGTGCACCAGCAGTTGCCATTTGAGAGCACTGGAGCTCTTCAGTTCATTAAAGCTACCTCAGAGAAAGCTTAGCCATGACTGATCTCACCCTGCTCCTTAGTTACGTGCCATGGAAGTACAGAGAATAAAGCGGCTGTGTCTCAAAGTGTGGGTAGCAGTGTGTTTATGGGGGGGGAAACATCCTCCAAGCCCCCCTGCTAAAGCAGGGCACCCACAGCAGCTTGCCCAGGAGCACAATGTCCAGGTGGGTTTGGAATCTCTCCACAGAAGGAGACTCCACAGCCTCTCTGGGCAGCCTGCTCCAGAGCTTCAGCATTCTCAAACCGAAGTCTCTCCTCATGTTCAGTGGAACCTCCTGGGTTCCAGTTTGTGCCCATTGCCTTTTGCCCAGTCCCATGGCACCACTAACAAGAGTCTGGCCCCAGCCTCTTGCCCCCCACCCCTTAGCTCTTGCTGAGCATTGCTCAGATCCCCTCTGGGGCTGCTCTTCTCCAGGCTCAACACCCCCAGGGCTCTCAGCCTTTCCTCTTCAAAGAGATGCTCCAGGGCCCTCGGCATCTTTGTAGCCTGCTCTGAACTCTCTCCAGTAGGCATGAAGAATAATTTCTTCCCCAAAGGGTTGTTAAGGCCTGCCCCAGGCTGCCCAGGGTGGTGGTGGAGTCTCCATCCCTGGAGGGGTTTCAAAGCCATGCAGATGTGGTGCTGAGGGGCATGGTTCAGTGGTGACCTGGCAGTGCTGGTACTAGATGATCCTTGTGGTCCCTTCCAACTCTGACTGATACTGTGATACTATGATGGTGGATGGATGATCCTAAAGGTCCTTTCCAACCAAAATGATTCTGTGACTGCACCAATCCTGGCTGGCTGGCACAAGACCCTTGGCCATGAGAGTGGCTGTGGTGTGCAGTCATTGGCACATGCTGCTCTGGAGCCTTTTAGAAGCCCAGTGGTAAATGTTTGCTACCTGTGGGGCTACAAGCCAGGCTGATGCTGCAGTCTGCAGCACTGATCTGAAACACAGCAGCAGATCTGCTGCAGTCCTGGAAAAGGGAAACCCAACCAAACAGAACAAAATAATGATAAAAAAAACCCAACCCCAATCCCCAAACAAAAACCCAAAGCTACAGGGGTGGTGGTGGGGGAACCAAAATCCAACAAACCCCAAGCCCACTCACTCACAAACCCTCTAAACCAACAAGGCAAGCTTTAATTTCTAGAGCAGCATGTTTAATTAGCTTCATTTATCTGTGAATTTAGGTTGCTTGTTCTAGGCATAATAACCACTGCAAGTTGGGCTCAATTCAAGAGCCAGCAGCCTGTTCCTGATGGTGCCTGGATGTGCTGGCTGCTGCCTAGCTCTCTCTCCTCTTCTAGCTGAAAACTCAGCAAGGAGATGGCTTCTGCCTGCCCCTCTGGGTCACTAAGGCCTCTGCAGGTCTCCTCTGGAGGGTCAGAGTTAATAATAATAATAATGGTAAAAGACATTTTGAAATGACTCAGGGGTGACCTTATTGCTCTCTACAAATACCTGAAGGGGGTTGTAGACAGGCAGAGGTTGGTCTCTTCTCCCAGGCAGCCAGCACCAGAACAAGAGGACACAGTCTCAGGTTGCACCAGGGGAGGTTCAGGCTGGAGGTTAGGAGGAAGTTTTACACAGAGAGAGTGATTGCCCATTGGAATGAGCTGCCTGGGGAGGTGGTGGGGTCACCATCACTGGAGGTGTTCAGGAGGAGACTTAATAGGGTGCTTGGTTGCATGGGTTAGTTGATTAGGTGGTGTTGGATGATAGGTTGGACGTGATGATCTTGAAAGTCTCTTTCAACCTGGTTTATTCTATTCTATATTCTATTCTAAAAGCAGCAAGTACAAGGGCTGTGGCAGAGGGCAGCAAGGTTGGAGTTAGATGAGTTGAGCTGGGACAGGGCAGGGGGAGAATGGTTCACCAGCTGCAGTGTAGCTGCTGGGTGCTGGATCCTTGCTGGGCGTTGCATCCAGGCTGGGTGCTGCATCCCTGCTGGATGCTGCATCCCTGCTGGGTGCTGGCTCCTTGCTGGGTGCTGCATCCCTGCTGGGTGCTGCATCCCTGCTGGATGCTGCATCCCTGCTGGGTGCTGGCTCCTTGCTGGGTGCTGCATCCCTGCTGGGTGCTGCATCCTTGCTGGATGCTGCATCCCTGCTGGGTGCTGGCTCCTTGCTGGGTGCTGGCTCCTTGCTGGGTGCTGCATCCCTGCTGGGTGCTGCATCCCTGCTGGATGCTGCATCCCTGCTGGGTGCTGGCTCCTTGCTGGGTGCTGCATCCCTGCTGGGTGCTGCATCCCTGCTGGATGCTGCATCCCTGCTGGGTGCTGGCTCCTTGCTGGGTGCTGCATCCCTGCTGGGTGCTGCATCCTTGCTGGATACTGCATCCCTGCTGGGTGCTGGCTCCTTGCTGGGTGCTGGCTCCTTGCTGGGTGCTGCATCCCTGCTGGGTGCTGCATCCCTGCTGGATGCTGCATCCCTGCTGGGTGCTGGCTCCTTGCTGGGTGCTGCATCCCTGCTGGGTGCTGCATCCTTGCTGGATGCTGCATCCCTGCTGGGTGCTGGCTCCTTGCTGGGTGCTGGCTCCTTGCTGGGTGCTGCATCCCTGCTGGGTGCTGGCTCCTTGCTGGGTGCTGGATCCCTGCTGTGTACTGGATCCCTTTTAGGTGCAGCATCCCTTTCAGGTGCAGCATCCCTGCAGAGTGTTTAATCCATGCTGCATATTGCATGCCTGCCAGAATTTTTATCCCTGCTTGGTTCTGCATCCCTGCTGTGTGCTGCATCCCTGCTGAGTGCTACATCCCTCTCAGGTTTCTTATCCCTGCTGTGTGCTGAGTCCCTGCCGAGTGCTGCATCCCCGCAGATTGTTTCATCCCTGCTGCATGTTGCACGCCTGCCAGAATTCTTATCCCTGCTAGGCTTTGTACCCTTGCCAGGTGGGGCATCCCTGGCTGGCTGGGCATTTCTCCCTGCCAGGAGCTTCATCCCTGCTGGCTGTCCTGTACCTCCTGGGTGTCACATACCTGCAGGTGTCCAGTTCCTGCCAGGTTTAGAGCACTGGGCAGGTACCAGCAGGGGAGCTCCCTCATTTCTGGAGAAGGGCTTTGCCCTGTCCTCTACCCTGGCTGGGCACTGCAGGTCTCTTGCCTACACTGAGTCATCAGCTGGACTAACTTTCACTCCCCCTTTTGCTCCGAGGGGAGTTGTTGCACTGATTCAACCTGACGGACCTCAATAGCTCCATTACAGAGGATAAAAGATTGTCTGGAGCAGGAAAGAGAGAGGAAGAGACAGAAACTAGAGCCTTTAATCAGAAACCTGAATTAACCTTCCCAGAAGGGAATCCATGTGGACTGTGGCTTTTATTTAGAAATCTATTTCTTCCTTCAGGCTTGCTTTATTTACAAGGGGAAGGAAGATCATGGGGAGAAGCAGCATTTTGAGGCTATCTCGGCTGAGGAGACCTACAGAGCTGTGCTGGGAGCTCCAAATCATGAGAATTAATTTAACCCCCACAGCACAATTCAGTGAATACCAAATGTTCCCCCTTCAAAACAGAAGAGGATATCTCATCCCCTTCTGGAGAAGGTGGGCCCTGCTGAGCTCCAAACAGGCTCAACCCTCTTCTCAGGACTTCTGCAACGAGAGGGATTATTTCCTTTTGCACTCCATCAGCAGGGTGAGCAATTGAGAAACTTCATTCTGTACCAAGAAAAGGGAAGGATTCCAAGAAAAAAAAAAAAATAATGTATTTTTCCATATGGATAAAGCAGAGTTATTGGAGGCTCACACTGTGTTCTTCTTCCACTGCAACTCGCAAAGGCTTTTCATTCCGCTTGTATTTCATGTTTCAAGTGGATTATTTCCCTTCAGTTGATAAGAGTGTAATTCAGTTAGGCCTTGGAGATAGCTATTTCCTTTCTCAAAAGGGTATTTTACATGGAAGGATATTTTTTTCCCCCTCTTTCTTTCCCCCCCTTTCTATAAGAAAGCATCACCTAGAGCCTGTGGAAATTAGATATATTAGCAAGCACTTAATGGCTAATCACATAGAAAGCGAGGGGTAAATTAAACCATGGTGGGATGAAAGCAATGCTTTGCCTGAGCACAAAGAGTTGGGGAACTCAGTGCATAATAAAGTCGTGTTCTGCCACTTCAGGCAGCCCCACTGGGTCCCTCCATCAGCTCAGCAGCTCAGGTGGATGTGTTTTGCAACCAAGGAAACACGGCAGCAAAGTGACAGGAGAGACAGCAAAACCCGCTCCTGCTCTTCCCTTCTGCCAGCAGCCTTGGCTGCTGGACTGGCTGCTCTGGGACTCCTGGCAACAGGAGGTGCCTCAAGTGGGATCAACATGTGTACACTCATGGAATTGTAGAATCATTTAGGTTGGAAAAGACTTTTGAGATCATCCAGACACTAAGGCTGACAGAGTTTATGTCACCCGTGTGGATTACAGCTTCATAGACTGCATTGGGTTGGAAGGGACTCTTGAAGGACATCTTGTCCAACCCTCCTGAAGGCAGCAGGGACACCTCCAACTAGATCAGGCTGCTCAGGGCCACATCAAGTCTGACCTTGAAGGTTTCCAGGGATGGGGCCTCAACCACATCCCTGGGCAGCCTATACCAGTATTTCACCACTCTCATTGTGCAGAACTTCCTCCTGATGTCCAACCTGAATCTGCCCTGCTCCAGTTTCAAACCATTGCCCCTCACTTATCACCACAGGCCCTTCTGAACAGTCCTTCCCCAGCCTTCTTGTATCTACAGGATACTGAAATGCTGCTCTAAGGTCTCCCTGGAGCCTTGTCTTCTGCAGGCTGAACAGCTCCAACTCTCCCAGCCTATCCCCACAGAAGAGGTTCTCCAGCCCTCTGATCATCTATGTGGCCTCTTCTGGACCCTGTCTAACAGATCCATGTCCTTCCTGTGTTGGGGACCCCAGAGCTGGACACAGCACTGCACATCATTGCTTTCCTCTCCCTAACTGTGGTCATCAGCTCACTCCTTGTAAGGTTCAGAGAGAGAAACGCTATGAAGAGGGCAGGCTTGGGCTCTGGCACACTGCTCACAGACTCACCTAATAAAATCACCAGCAATTTGTCCTTGACTTCAGGCCAGGTTTTCACAGCTCTGTGGCTTGCTTCTAGCTCCTGCTGGCCGAGTGACAGAGAAGGAAGGAGAGGGAGGTGGGGAGGGGGCAGGACAGAGAGCAGGAGTGAGGCTGGGCTGAGCTGGGCACCTGTGGCACCAGCACATCCAACTCCCCACACCTCCATGAGGCACAAGCCAGGAGCTCCAAGCTTGCTCAGACAAGTGGCTCTGTCGATTTGCTTCTGCAGGGACTTGGAAGAGAGGAGCATATTAATGATTCTCTGCCTGCACAAGAAGAGCTCTGCTGTGGCAAAGGAGCAACCAGAGACTGAACCACTTGCAGGGAGCACAAAGGGCCTTGTGGTGCTTGCTTATCTTCAGAGATCTTGCAAACATCCTGGCAGAGCCCACTTCAGTCTGGATCTAGAGGGTCATAGCCCCCTGACACGAAGGGAAGGTGCAGATTGTCATTCCATCTGCTCAGGGGAAGGACAACAGCCACTTTATCCCCCTATTAAGATGCTATCCATCCTTTAACCACCCAACAGCTTTGCATGTGTCCTATATGAAGCTTGTTAATGCATTGTTTTGCAGAAGGCTCCAATTAAATACCTCTAAGGACAATTGTTCATTAGTATGAGATTGTTGCTGTCATTCTCTTCATTCCCTCCTGGCTACTTCTGTCTTGATCTGGGTGAATTACAGCAGACTTTTCTGAGCTGCATTCAAATCAGATCTTCAGTTAAGAGAAGTGCTCAGTGTTAGGGAGCAGGGATGGGACGGAGGAGCTGTGGCCTGGAATATTAATGTGTTCCCTCAGCTCCAGAGAAGGCAAAGCTGCTCCTGCCTGCACCAGCTAACCTAGGGATCAGATTCTGGCTCTTTTCCCTGCTCTGAAACTGGCTTCCTAAGATCACCCAGAAAATTGTCCAGGAGTGGAGCCAAGGTTGTATGCAATGTCCCTGACCCCTGGAAATCACAAATGGATTTGGAATCATAGAATTGTTTGGGCTTCAAGATCATTGAGACCAACCAGTCTCTAACCCTACCTAGCACCAAGGCTGGTGCTAAGCCATGTCCCTCAGCACCACATCTCTGCCTCTTTGAAACACCTCCAGAGGTGGAGATTCAAACACATCCCTGAGCAGCCTGTGCCAGTCTTTGAGAACCCTTTCAGTGAAGTCTCTTCTAATGTCTAACCTAAGCCTCCCCTGCTGCAACTTGAGGGCATTTCTTATCCTGTCATTTGTTACTATGGAGAAGAGATCAACCCCCACTTGGCTCCAACTCCCTTTCAGGGACCTGCAGAAGGTCTTCCCTCAGCCTCCTTTTCTCCAGGCTGAACTACTTCAGCTGTTCCTCCCCAGCCCTGTTCTCCAGACCCTTCCCCAGCTTTGTGGCCCTTCTCTGGACCTGCTCCAGCCTCTCAATGTCCTTCTTGGAGTGAGGGAGCCACAACTGAACACAGTAGACAAGGTGTGGCCTCAGCAGTGCTGAGTACAGGGTGAAGAAGGCATCACTGTGAGCCTTGCTCTCCCCTGTCCCACTCTCCCCTGCTGCAGGGGTGTTATGGAGGGTACCAAAGCACCCCCTGAGCTCCAGCAGGTTCCATGCTGTGTCTCCCATAATGGCATTCATTGGTCTAGTCGACATAAATGCTGGCTTCAGGTTAATATGTTTAACTTAATGAGGCATTTATTGTCAGCCTTAAAACTCCTTCAGAAGCTCTGTTTGCTTCCAGTGAGGTGAACTGAGGAGGGCATTAATAACAGGCTTGAACAAGCAAGCTAGGAAAATAAATCTACCAAACTCCTCTGCACAGGTTATGAAGTATGCTTGGATTGATCCAAGCAAAGGCAATCACTCCTGACAGCACAGAGAGAAAGAACAAAAACATCCTCCTGCCTGCACAGCTCACACCTCTCTGTCAGGAGCTATCTTCTGCCTCTAGCTCTTCCCTCTCAACCTCATGTGGTGAGGCCACCCCCGGAATACTCTCTCCAGGTTTGGGCTCCCCAGTTCAAAAGAGACAGGGATCTCTTGGAGAGTCCAAGAGGGAGCTGTATGAGGATGATGAAGGGACTTGATGGGACAAGGGGCAGTGAATATAAACTCCAGCACAGGAGATTCCACCTCAACATGAGGAGGAGCTTCTTCCCTGTGAGGGTCACAGAGCACTGGAGCAGGCTGCCCAGAGAGGTTGTGGAGTCTCCTTCTCTGGAGCCTTTCCAGCCCCATCTGGACGTGTTCCTGTGTGATCTGTGCTGGACTCTATGCTCCTGCTCTGGCAGGGGGGTTGGACTCAATGCTCTCCAGAGGTCCCTTCCAACCCCTAACATCCTCTGCTCCTGTGATCTCTGCTATGAAGGAAGACTGAGAAACCTGCACATATGTTTATTTCAGGTAGTCCAGGGGTTCCACAGAATCATAGAACTGTGTTGCTTGGAAAAGGCTTCTAAGATCATCCAGCCCAACCAGCAACCCAACCCCACCATGGCCACTACACCATGGCCCCAAGTGCCATGGCCACAGGTTTTTGAGCACCCCCAGGGGTGGTGACTCCACCACCTCCCTGGGCAGCCTGTTCCTGCCAAGAGTTTGTAGAAAGGGACCAAAACTCAAAAGAGCTCACAGAGGGCTGGCTGCAAGGGAAGAGGATTTTGGTGGTTAGTACTGAGAAGAGTGGGGAGAAAACCATCTCATACTGAGAAGGTGGGAGAAAACCATCCTTTAGGATAGCTTATAATGATATTTTCTGGTTGGTGATTTCCAGTTCATTACATTGTTCAATGTGTGAATTTTCCTCCCTTGAAATGCCAGGTTATTTGGAGAGGAACAAGCAAAGCAAAGCAGAGGCTGCTTTGGTCTGCAGAACTAATCTGCAGCCTGCCTCCAAAGGGTGAGCAGCATCAATATCAATGCGGTCATAGGACGGAGGCACAGAAACTCTTTCTCCTCTCTCGGCTCCCAGGTAATTTGCCAAATACAAAATCATTGTGGTTAATCTGCCATGGATAAATCCATTTTTATTTTCTTATTTGAAAATAAATATTGCTGATTCTTCCACCCCCTGAGCCTGGTAGCCCTGCGGGGCCAGAAGCCAGGCCCCTGCTGCACTGCACGTATCCACGCGAGCTGACGCCACCGCCTCTGCACCAGGAGGAGCACCCTGGCTGGGGATGTGCCACCACCTTCTCCTGAGCTGTCCTGACTCCCACTCAACTTCTCTGGATTCCTCTCCCTTTGCAATTAAATAAGGAGTAAAACCAGGTGATTCTCCCCCTCTACTCAGCCCTGGTGAGACCCCACCTGGAGTACTGCCTCCAGTTCTGGAGCCCCTATTACAAGAGGGATGTGGAGGTGCTGGAAGGTGTCCAGAGAAGGGCCACAAGGATGATCAGAGGGCTGGAGCACCTCTCCTATGAGGACAGACTGAAGGAGTTGGGGTTGTTCAGTCTGCAGAAGAGAAGGCTCCGAGGTGACCTAATTGTGGCCTTCCAGTATCTGAAGGGGGCCTACAGGAAGGCTGGGGAAGGACTTCTCAGGATCTCAGGGAGTGATAGGACTAGGGGGAATGGAATGAAGCTGGAGGTGGGGAGATTCAGGCTGGATGTGAGGAGGAAGTTCTTCACCATGAGAGTGGTGAAGCCCTGGAATGGGTTGCCCAGGGAGGTGGCTGGGGCCCCGTCCCTGGAGGTGTTTAAGCCCAGGCTGGCTGAGGCTGTGGCCAGGCTGATCTAGTGTGAGGTGTCCCTGCCCATGGCAGGGGGGTTGGAACTGGCTGATCCTTGTGGTCCCTTCCAACCCTGGCTGATACTATGATACTATGATACCACTGGCCTTGGTTAAGTGGAGTGATATCCACCAGCTTTGGTGCAAGGACAGGCTGAGAGAGCTGGGGCTGTTCAGCCTACAGGAGAGCAGGCTCTAGAGAGAGCTTAGAGCTGCATTTCAATATCTGAAGGGGACCTACAGGGAGGCTGAGGCATATTAAGTGAGTTGAGGATGGGAATGCAGAAGAACTCTGATCCCTTCTGCTGGTGGAGGGGTTTCAGAGGCAGAGATGTGGTGCTGGGGGCCATGGTTTAGCAGCAGGTTTGGTAGAATTAGAGGACAGTGGGACTCTTATGATCCTAAAGGGCTTCTCCAACCTAAATGATTCTATGATTCCATGATCTCACTTCCAATGGGGACAGCCTGGGCTGTGCCTGCTCCTGAGAGAGACTGGAAGCAGAGCCTGCTCCCAGTGGGGAGGTCCTTTCACAGCTTGCAGTGCTGCAGCACACAAGCTCCCTGCAATGGCTCAGGACTCCTCTAGCAGCATTACCTGCCTGGTGCTAATTAGATTTACGCAGGCTGCTTTCTGCTCAGCCAGCCTTAAATATCAAGTTCCATATCTCTTGGTCCCAAGGCATCTAAGTGGGAACCTGTTAGACAACAGGATGCAATCTGCTGAGGTTGAAAGTATTTCAAACACTGCAGCAGAGCCAGGAATCCATCTGTCAAGTGAGCATCTTTGGCTTGCAACTCAAACTGGTGGCTGTTTGGGTTTTGGTTGGGTTTCTTTTTCCCTCCATGGACTGTCAGACATGTAAAACATGCTTTTGTACAGCAAGGACAAAATAAAGTCTTCCCTGACCACCAGATATATGGTTGGAATTCTTCCAATCCCAGGAGTGAATCAATAGCCACCAAGTGTGGCAGTGCTGGCTTGGACAGTTCCTGGATTGATGAGATTTGCATTAGAGAGACCAGGAGCAGCTGAGGGTGGAGGAGGAAAATTCTGGTACCCAAAAGAAGAAAGATGCCCCAAAAAAAACCCTTTTTAGTCTTTGTTGGATGCTTTCCAGCTGAGAATTTCAAAGCATTCCATCATTTGTGGACAAGGGATCTGTCTGCTCTCTAGTCACAGAGTCTAACAAATCGATCGTGGCCTGGCTGGCTGCACAGAGCTCAGCGTGGGCTTGTTAAGCTCCCACTGGCCACAGAAGTGGGTGCACAGCTCGAACTCAACACACCACACACTAAGGGAGGAGAGCACAGGACCGTTTCTCCTCCTCTGACATGGCTGAGAGACCTGGGGCTGGTTAGTCTGGAGAGGAGAAGGCTGAGAGGGGACCTTATCAATGTCTACAAATATCTGATGTGTGGCTGCCAGGAGGATGGAAGGGACCTCAAGGCTCAGCCAGTTCCAACCCCCTGCCATGGGCAGGGACACCTCACACCACAGCAGGTTGCTCACAGCCACATCCAGCCTGGCTGCAAAAACCTCCAGGGATGAGGCTTCCACCACCTCCCTGGGCAACCTGTGCCAGGCTCTGGGCAACCTGTGCCAGGCTCTCACCACCCTCATGGGCAACAACTTCTTCCTAACATCCAATCTCAATCTACCCATTTCTAGTTTTGCTCCATCCCCCCCAGTCCTATCACTCCCTGACACCCTCAAAAGTCCCTCCCCAGCTTTCTTATAGCCCCCTTCAGATACTGGAAGGCTACAATTAGGTCTCTCCAGAGACTTCTCTTCTCCAGGCTGAACAAGCCCAACTCTTTCAGTCTGTTCTCCATTACAGAGCAGCTCCAGCCCTCTGCTCATCCTCATGGCCCTTCTCTGGACCCCTACCAGCACCTCCAGATCCTTCCTGGAACAGAGGCTCCAGAACTGGACACAGTGCTAGCATAAGAGTAGATGCAGCATTAACATGAGAGGCAGTGATAAGCAGGCTGGAAAGAAGGTCAGTTCAGGCAGAGCTGTTTCCCTTGTAGTCTGCTGTGTGATCTTGAATTAGGTCCATCCTTTCAGGTTTAATAAGAATGTGATTATAGGTTGAACAAATACCAGAGGCTCACTGAAGACTGCATTGTTGTAACTGTTCTGGAGAAGATAATTACCTATTACAGTGTAAACCTCAAACATGGCTTTAATAATCATTGTTTAAATAACCTACATTAACTGCCTTATTAAAAATTAACCTTTCAGAGCCATCATTTCCTACAGCAACACTTGCACATTTGGAAACCCCAAGGACAGGAGTAGTGTCTAATGCTGAAATCTGCAAGTTAATGAGTCTTTGACTCTTCTCAGGTCTCTGCCACAGCCTCTCTCCATGATCTGGGTAATTTGACTTTCCACATCATGTTTTTCTATCCATTTCTGAATAGCAGCAGCAGCAGCTGTGAGCACAGAGGATTGCATATCCTGGGATTCTGTCCTGGTACTTCAGAGAAGCAGGCCAGAAGACACTTGGTGAAGAGCAAGACCAGGTTGAGGAAGGAGAGAGAGACATCTGTGTCCCCAACACCAGAAGGAAACCCCCCCCCAGGAGCTGGCAATGGTCACTGGCTGCTCAGCAGGCAGCTCTGTGCTGAGCAGAGAGCAGCAGCACAGGGAGGGGATTCTGCCCCTCTGCTCTGCTCTGTTCAAACCCCACCTGCAGCACTGCCTCCAGTTCTGGGGCTCCCAGCACAAGAAGGACCTGGAGCTGTTGGAGAGGGTCCAGAGGAGGCCACAAAGATGATCAGAGGGCTGGAGAACCTCTCCTGTGGGGACAGGCTGAGAGAGTTGGGGCTGTTCAGCCTGGAGAATAGAAGCCTCCAGGGAGACCTCAGAGCAGCCTTCCAGTACCTGAAGGGGATGTAGAAGAGATGGGGAGAGACTTTAGACAAGGGCTGGGAGTGCCAGGATGAGGGAAGATGGCTTTGAGCTGGAAGAGGGGAGACTGAGACTGGAGAAGAGAAAGAAATTCTTTCCAGTGGAGATGGCGAGACAATGGGACAGGCTGCCCAGGGAGGCTGTGGATGCTGTCTTGATGGAAATGTTCCAAGCCAGGCTGGATGAGGCCTTGAGCAACCTGGGCTGGTGGGAGTTGTCCCTGCCCATGGCAGGGGGTTGGAACTGGATGATGTTTGAGTTCCCTTCCCACCCAAACCATTCTGTGAATGTATGAACAGTGGATCATGATCCACTCCAGAACAAGATCATTCCTGGAAAGAGCAAACCCTCCCTCTCTGAAGAGAAGAGCTGCCCCCCGGGGAGCTGTCTGGAGTCCCTCAATTTGCATGTTCTGAAAATTAGTGTAGTTGACAAAGCTCCTCCTTATCAGGAGTCTTGCCTGGGGCATTGCATCCATCAGCTGCAGAGCCTCTGGAGCTGATAGGAAAGCTCTAGCTTCAGCCCCTCTGCTTCCCCCCCTAGGACACTTGTTCAGCACGAGCTGAAGGTGTCAGCAGAGTCACCAAACTATGAACGTTCTGCCTTGCAGGAGGCTGGCCCACCCCGTGCCAATCTTCCCTGCTTGGCTGTTGATGAAAAGCAAGTTTGCACCACATCTAACATCATTTTGTCAGCAGTTAATTAGCACTTGTCAAGCAGAGCCGAGCAGAGCAGAGACTGCACTCTGCATTTCATTCTGCTGAGGTTCTGCCCAAGTGCATCCCTTCAGGAGGGGTGAGTGAGCCTCTTTTGGTCCCGTTGTTTGAACTGCTCTCAGTGGGTCCTGGGATTTAAATGAGCTTCTGATTTCCTGGAGGATGACAGCCTCAGTGTGTGTCAAGTGGCTCATCTGGAGATCAGGCAGCACAATAGTGGAGGTAGCCTAATGACTGGGAACGTTTTTTTTTCCTATCCTCAGGTATTTCATCAATTATTTGTAGCTGTGGAGATACCAAAGTCTTGGCTAAGAAATGTGTTTGGTGAAACACAGGTTTTGGAATGGAATGGAATGGAATGGAATGGAATGGAATGGAATGGAATGGAATGGAATGGAATGGAGTAGAATAGAATAGAATAGAATAGAATAGAATAGAATAGAATAGAATAGAATAGAATAGAATAGAATAGAATAGAATAGACCAGGTTGGAAGAGACCTTCGAGATCCTTAACCTATCACCCAACACCATCTAATCAACTAAACCATGGCACCAAGTGCCACATCCAATCCCCTCTTGAACACCTCCAGTGA
Source organism: Melanerpes formicivorus (assembly GCF_026170545.1). Taxonomy (NCBI): domain Eukaryota; kingdom Metazoa; phylum Chordata; class Aves; order Piciformes; family Picidae; genus Melanerpes; species Melanerpes formicivorus. The sequence goes on from NW_027142470.1 coordinate 230,959, forward strand.
TGGTGACTCCACCACCTCCCTGGGCAGCACATTCCAATGGCTAACAACTCTCTCTGGGAAGAACTTTCTCTTCACCTCCAGCCTAAACTTCCCCTGGCACAGCTTGAGACTGTGTCCTCTTGTTCTGGTGCTGCTTGCCTGGGAGAAGAGACCAACCCCCACCTGGCTACAACCTCCCTTCAGGGAGTTGTAGACAGCAAGAAGGTCTCCCCTGAGACTCCTTTCTCCAGGCTAAGCAACCCCAGCTCCCTCAGCCTCTCCTCACAGGGCTGTGCTCCAGACCCCTCCCCAGCTTTCTTGCCCTTCTCTGGACACCTTCCAGCAAGTCAACATCTTTCCTAAACTGAGGGCCCCAGAACTGGACTGGTACACCTGAGGTATCTTCACTCCTTCTGGTTAAGGAAAAGGATCATTAGGACATTTCAGCCTGTTGGTTCTGTTGCAAATCCATGGAAACCCTTGGAAACAGTCAGCTTCTCAGCTTGGATGTTCCCTCTGACTGGGTGTGCACTTTGCAACCACCTTCTCTTGGTGTTGGAGAAAGGCAGTGTGGAAGGCTGTCAACAGAACAAATGTTCTTCACCAGGAGGGGGTCACAGGCTGCCTACCTCAGTACCTCCCTGCTGATGCACCTGCTGGAACCTCCTGGGAAGGAAGGTGGTCTCCCAGCTCCTGTTGGATATCCCAGTGAATCATAGAATGTTAGGGGTTGGAAGGGACCTCCAGAGGTGACTGAGTCCAAGCCACCTGCCAAAGCAGGGTCACCCAGGGCAGGTCACACTGCAACACATCCAGGTGGGTTTTGAGAGTCTCCAGAAGAGGAGACTCCACAACCTCTCTGCACAGCCTCCTCCAGGGCTCCATTCTCCATGGAGCTGCTGTCCAGCAGGATGACCACCAGTCTGTACTGGTGCCTGCTGCTGTTCCTCCCCATATGCAGGACTCTATTGTCCTTATTGAACCTGGTGAGGTTCCCCTTCCCCCAGCTCTCCAGGCTGTCCTGATCTTGTTGGATGGCAGCACAGCCTGGCAGGGTATCAGCCACCCCTCCCAATTTGTTATCATCAGTGAACTCTATCCCCTCATCCAGGTCACTGATGCAGATACTGAACAGAACTCAACCCAGTACTGACCCCTGGGGAACACCACTGGCCACAGGCCTCCAAGTGGACTCTGTGCTGCTGATCACAACCTTCTGCACTCCTTCCAATCCACCTCACAGTCCTCTCACCTGTGAGAGAGCAGTCTAAGGGGAGGATATTACCTCACTGACAGAGCCCAGAAGATCTGCACTTTTTGCATGCTAATCTGCAAACTTCTCAGCCCCAGAACGAATGTTCACCCCCATCCCTGCTATCCCAGCAACATCTGACTGAGGGAACCCTGCTTGGTACCAGGATCTCTCCAACATCCAACGATGTGCCCAGGCAGCCAGGCCACAGACTGGCCTCAGGTTGTGGCAGTAAAGGGAGCAAAGGCAGAGTCACAGAATCACAGAACATTGGAGATTGGAAGGGACCTCCAGAGATGGAGTCCAACCCCCCTGCCAAATAGGATCACTGCACAGGAATGCATCCAGGTGGGTTTTGAATGGGTCCACTGAAGCAGACTCCACCACCCCCTTGGGCAACCTGCTCCAGGGCTCTGTCACTCTCCCTGTAAAGTTTCCCCTCATGTTGAGGTGAAACCTTCTATGTTCAAGAAGAGACAACTAAACCATTGCAGACTATGAAAATTAGCCTCATCCTGGCAGAGTGCACCCAGTGGAGGACATCTCTTTCTTTTTGGCAGCCTTTCTTTCTTGCTGGCCCACAGTTGGCTTGGTCTGATTAGGGCTGTAAATGCAACCATTTAAATGAGGGATTCAGGAGGCCTGCATCTGCTAAGTGTCTCCCCATTAACCAGATGACACTCCAGCTTTTGCATAAGGCAGGAATTCCTTTATCTGCTGTGATTAAAGGAAGCAGCACTTTCAAGATGCACCTATAAATTCTTGCATTCATTTGAGCCACAAACAGCCTTGGCACAATGGACAGATTGTGTCTGGGGCTGGGAAAATAAAACTGCCAGGTGATATTGATTTAAGTGGCAGCAGACCATCCAGGCAGCTCAAAACCCAGAGTCCATCTGTGTTAGCACAGCCATCCATAAACACAGCCATTGAGGAGGTGGCGTGAAGGAGAGGAGAAGGAACAGCTGACAGCACTGGAGACTGAAATCCATTATCATTTGGCCTGGGGAAAGGGGAAGAGGAGCAGCCCAGTCTGCTTTGATTTGCAGGGCTGCCCAAAGCCATGCCTCTTTCACAAACCAGCTCCTTCCATCTTCATCTCCTCAATCAGAAGACTGAGTGTGTCCTACCGACACAGAGAGAAGGGGCCCAGGCCTGCAGCTGGCACCAGCAGGCACAGGCAGGTTTATCTCTGCCAGGGACAGCAGTGAGGTGCTCATAAACACATCCTGAGCAGCAGCCTGGTCCTCTGCCTGGCACCAGTGAGGCCACACAACTGGAACTAATGCCCTGAAGAAGCAGCTTGTGAGGTTTTGCCTGGCCAAACTAAGGAGCAGAAGACAAAAGTTCTTTGCAATGAGAGTGGTGAAACACTGGAACAGGTTGCCCAGGGATGTGGTTGAGGGCCCATCCCTGGAGACATTGAAGATCAGACTCCATGTGGCCCTGGCAGCCTGATCTGGTTGGGGCTGTCCCTGCTGCCCACAGGGGGGTTGGACAAGATGACCTTTGAGGGTCCCTTCCAACCTGATGCAATCTGTGAAGCTGCAACAAGAAGGATGCAGCTCCCTGTGTTGCCAGCTCAGGCAGCACTTGGTGCTTTCAGTGAGCCTGCAGCTCCGGGAGCCCTGGGATTGTGAGGTGTTTAAGCCCAAGCTGGATGAGGCTCTGGCCACCCTGATCTAGTGTGGGGTGTCCCTGCCCATGGCAGGGGGGTTGGAACAGGATGATCCTTGTGGTCCCTTCCAACCCTGACTGACTCTATGATTCTATGATTACTTCCAGAGTTGCTTTGACTTTTGTACTGCTGAGTTTCTACCCTTTGTGGCTGCAGAGGGCAATAAAACCTGCCTGTGACCCAGTGGCTCAAATGAAGATGAAATTCTCCCCTTGGAAAAGCAGGTGGAGTGTTCAGTTGCATTTCCTTTGCATCAGTCAAAACTGATCCAAACAACCTATGGAAGCTTGGTGGCCAGGCTGTGATGTGTCTCTGCTAAAGGCTGGCTCCTGGTTATAGGATTTGAGTGTCTTAGGATGGGTCTGGTGTGGCATCAAGCACATCAGGGCAGTTTTATTCTGGCCTGAGGCTGATTTCTCTTCCTAGGTAACTCATTTAAGCTACACTGCCCACGTGAGAGAACTTCCCAGCCAGACTAAGGCTGCCTGCTTTTATGCAAGGACAAAGTGGAAAGAAAAATAGAGAAGAAACAGAGCAGCAGGAGAATGAATAGCCCTGGACTCCAGGCAGTATGCTCTCATTTTGTGAGGCCAGATCAGTGCTACCACCTCCAATTTTCTGCATTGTGCTGCTAATTTCCCTTAATGCAGAAGCAGAATGCCAATCATTTGGCATCCTATCAGATCTTGTTTCTTTGGGTGAATGCAGAAGGGTCTGCAGGGTATTTTTGGGGGGGAAGGGGGGGAGGTGGTTTGGGGTTTGGTTGGTTGTGGGTTTCTTTTTTCTTTTCTTCCCTTTCCCCATAATGTTTTGATGAAAATTATGCCTTCCCAGCAGCATTTTTATTCAAACAACAAGGGAGAGGAGGAGCAGGAAAGGATCAGGCATGATGCTTATCACAGAGGGATAATGGGAGTGGAGCCATTTAGCCAATTCACTTTTTAACTAAGTGCTACACCAAATAGTTCCATGGTGAGGCAGGGGGAAATGTTTGCTGTTCCAAGCCCACACCTCCCCACCTGCAGCTGAGGATTTTGCCAGTCATTTGTCCCAGCTAAAGCTAAGGCCCTCAAAGAGCAGCCACTCATTGTGTCGAGCCCAGTGCTCTGTTGGAGAAGCAGTGGAGTGCTAGAATTAAAAATGAATGCCATTGCATTGGATGCTCTGAGAAGTCAGCCCTGCCCTGCCTGCCTTCCCTCCCAAGCAGGAAGGGAAATCTCACACTCACAGGTTGGTAGGGCTGGAAGGGACCCCTCGAGTCCCAGTCCCCCCTGCCAAGGCAGGGTCACCTAGAGAAGGTCACACAGGAATCCATCCAGGTGGGTTTTGAATGTCTCCAGAGATGGAGACTCCACCACTTCTCTGGGCAGCCTGCTCCAGGGCTCTGTTATCTTTAATTAAAGAAGTTTCTTCTCATGTTAAGATGGGACTTCTCATACTCAAGTCTGTGCCTGCTACCCCTTGCCCTGTCACTGGAAACCACTGAAAAAAAGCCTGGTCCCATCCTCTTGTCACTGGGAACCACTGATAAAAGCCTGGTCCCATCCTCTTGTCACTGGGAACCACTGTAAAAAAGCCTGGTCCCATCCTCTTGTCACTGGGAACCACTGTAAAAAAGCCTGGTCCCATCCTCTTGTCACTGGGAACCACTGAAAAAAAGCCTGGTCCCATCCTCTTGTCACTGGGAACCACTGTAAAAAAGCCTGGTCCCATCCTCTTGTCACTGGGAACCACTGCAAAAAAGCCTGGTCCCATCCTCTTGTCACTGGGAACCACTGAAAAAAAGCCTGGTCCCATCCTCTTGTCACTGGGAACCACTGATAAAAGCCTGGTCCCATCCTCTTGTCACTGGGAACCACTGATAAAAGCCTGGTCCCATCCTCTTGTCACTGGGAACCACTGTAAAAAAGCCTGGTCCCATCCTCTTGTCACTGGGAACCACTGTAAAAAAGCCTGGTCCCATCCTCTTGTCACTGGGAACCACTGAAAAAAAGCCTGGTCCCATCCTCTTGTCACTGGGAACTACTGAAAAAAGCCTGGTCCCATCCTCTTGTCACTGGGAACCACTGAAAAAAGCCTGGTCCCATCCTCTTGTCACTGGGAACCACTGAAAAAAGCCTGGTCCCATCCTTCTGAGCAACCTGATCTAGCATGAGGAGTCCCTGCCCATGGCAGTGGGGTTGGATCTGGCTGATCCTTCAGGTCCCTTCCAACCCTGACAATTCTATGACTCTACACTTACCCTTCCTGAGCTTCATTTGATTTCTCCCCACCCAGCTCCCCAGCCTGTCTAGGTGCTGCTGGGTGGCAGCAGGGCCCTCTGGTGTGTCAGCCACTCAGGACTGCCTTGGAGAGGATGCACACAGGGTGGATTTCACCCCCGAGGAACTCGTGACAGCAGCAAACGTGTGATGCTTTGCACTTCCACTGTCACCTTTCATCAGAGGATCTCAGAGTGCTTTGCAAATGCCGACAGAGTGAGCCCCACAGTATTGTGTCTCCAGGAGGTTTTCAATGTATCAGTTGCAGCCCATATTTTAGTGAAGTCCTTAGCACTGGTGTGACTTTGTTCACCCAAGATGTCACTTTGTTCTGCTCCAAAGGGTCGAGGAAGGGTGAAACAGACTCCTGCAGACTGCTGAAGGACTTTCCAGACACTAAGAAACTTTGCACTGAGGTCTTGCGTTGCCTCCAGTGCACATGGGATTGAAGGCAGCTGCTAAAATCACAGCCAGAGACAGGCCTGATGCAAGCTGCTGCTATAAGGTCATCCTGGAGGAGAGAAGGCCCCAGGGAGAGCTTAGAGCAGGTGTCTAGTACCGGAAGGGGGATAAAGGAGAGAAGGGAAGGGACAGTAAAAAAAGGCTGGGAGTGATAGGATGAGGGGCAATGGCTTTGAGCTGGAAGAAGGGAGATTGAGACTGGAGATGAGGAAGAAATTCTTTCCAGGGAGGGTGGTGAGACACTGGAACAAGTTGCCCAGGGAGGCTGTGGATGTCCCCTCCCTAGAGGTGTTCAAGGTCAGGTTGGATGAGCCCTTGAGCAACCTGGGCTGGTAGGATTGGATTGGACTGGAACTGGATGATGTTTAAGGTCCCTTCCAACCTATGCTATGAAAACCAGATTCAACCAGATGCCCCAAGTCTGTGCTCTGAAACCCTGAACTGCTCGTTCCCTAAAGCAGAAGGAAGCACTCTGCAGAACTAAGGGCTTCTCAGAGCTGATGTGCAGCAGCACTGGAGGTGAGACCTGGGTAGGTCACCACTGGACAGTGTGGGAGCTAGGGCTGAGCTCTTACACCACAAGCTGCAGATACCCAACCAGCTCTAGCTTCCCACACAGGCAGGGTGAGCCAAGGGCTCCTCTCCTTGCACTGAGGCTTCATTTCAGCTAGAGTAGAATAGACTAGACTAGACTAGACAAGAATAGAATAGAATAGAATTAACCAGGTTGGAAAAGACCTTTGGGATCATTGAGTCCAACCTATCCCCCAACACTACCTAATCAACTAAACCATGGCACCAAGTGCCACATCCAATCCCCTCTTGAACACCTCCAGGGATGGTGACTCCACCACCTCCCTGGGCAGCACATTCCACTGGGCAATCTCTCTTTCTGTGAAGAACTTCTTCCTAACATCCAGCCTAAACCTCCCCTGGCACAGCTTGAGACTGTGTCCTCTTGCTCTGGTGCTGCTTGCCTGGGAGAAGAGACCAACCCCCACCTGGCTACAACCTCCCTTCAGGTAGCTGTAGAGAGCAATAAGATCTCCCCTGAGCCTCCTCTTCTCCAGGCTAAGCAACCCCAGCTCCCTCAGCCTCTCCTCACAGGGCTGTGCTCCAGACCCCTCACCAGGGGCATCTCTACCTCTTCTTCCACCACGAGTGCCCAGTGCTGTCCCTCCCTGATGGTTTTGCACTAAGAGTATCTTGTTTCCCCCTTATTTTACAAGTTTGGGAGCAGCTACAGAAATCAAGGAGTTGTAGAGGACCAGATCTCTCACACTGTCATCCTCTGGGGTACGATTTCTTCCCTACAGCTCTGCAGTAATTCATTTTGTTCTTATTTTTAAGTGCTAACAAAGTGCTCAAAAAGGTTAACACACACACACACACACACACACCTCCCCCAGGCCTGAAGCAAACCAGGGCAGCAACCATCACTGTTTTCATTTGGGCTGCAGATAAACTCCAACCTCCTTTCTTATCTCGCAAGCTGCAGTCATCTACCTTGGAAGCCAAACCATCAGCTGCTGTGAGACCCTGAAATCAAAGGCACCCTGCAGATTTCCACCAGCTGAGGTTCTCTGCTGCTGAAACCCCACAACAGACATGAGGTAATTGCACTGAGAAGGGAATCAAAGAAATGCTGCTGCTTTTTTTTCCCCCTCCCCGTATCTTTTTTTCCTGCTGTCAACTTTCAAACCCTGCTTTTCATGTGTGAAATGAAAGATTTGTATAATTGCTCATCCTTTGAACTCCAGTTTATTAAAACTGTGACATGCACATTGAAATGAGATTATATACACAGGGAGGAGAAACACAGAGTAGGTAATTGCCACACAAGGCAGTGACTTGGGGAGAGGGAGCAGCAGATGTCTGTTGGCAGTGCCAGTGACAAGCTACCCAGAGATGTGCTGAAGTCCCTCCAAGGGGCAGAGGTGAAGAATGAAACTGAAGTCCTCCAGTGTTTGATTCCTGAATCATCTCCCTGACACCACTGTCCCTGCAGGAGAAGCCAAAGCCCAACCCTGCTCCTGCTTCTTTATGTCTGTTCAGTGCACTTGGTCCATGGTTAGGAGACCAGATTCCCAGTAGAGGCTTCTGCACACAACTGAAAGCAGCAAGGAATCAACCTGAGAAGCTTCAGTGCCACTTAGACTAATTCAGAATAGATGCAGCTTGCCAGGGTAGCCTTCAGATCCCATGGGGATAGCTTAACCTTCTCCTTCTCTGGAGACATTACAAACCACCCCCCGGCCATCATGGTCCAGGGCAAGCTGCTGTGGGTGCTCTGCTTTAGCAGGGAGGTTGGACTGGATCCCCTGAGCTCCCTTCTAACCCCCAGCATGCTGGGATGCTGGGGTTCCATGGCATCATCCCAGTCAGGCACCACCTGGCCACAGAACTGTCACCCCCCTAGCTGAACAGAAGTCAAAAGGAGGCAAAGAAAAACCTGGTGCAAGGGAAAAAAAGCAATTTTGACAGAGCTCTTTGAGCTTTGTCCTCTCTCCTGACGTGACTGTCAGTGTTAAGAACACTTTCTACAATGCTTGTGAGGTATCAGATGGGAACCATGCTGACTGCTGCTCAGGATAGAGTCATTCAAAGAGATTCAGGCCGTTTCTGCTGTCATCCTAATTATTGCTGTAATAGAATGGGATGAGAGAGAAAAAGGAAGGGGGGAGGGGGGAAAGAAATGGCTAGACTGACAAACCCTTTCTTTCAGTTTTAAGCCCCTCAAAATCCTGGCTCTCTGGATTTACATGGGTTATTAACAGCATGTCCTACAAAGTGGAACAAAAGGATCACCCATTCAGGATAAATCCTCATGCTGAGCTAGCTGTGATGGAGCTCCTGTGTCACCTCTGAGCACCAGCACGGTGACAGACCACCCAGCATGGGCTGGCAGGAGCTGGGAGGGGAAAACCTCTCCAACAGGCAGAGCAGTTTGCTGACACTCAGCACAGGGAAGACATCTCCTGCCTGGATGCAGAGGCAGGGAGGAGCTATAGGGATGGTCTAGGATGGGTCTGCAGAGGCAAGGGAAGAGCTGAAGTGTTACTGATGACAAGGGAGAAGGGAAGGTGGAGGGAGGGAAGGGTGCTAATAGAGAATCACAGAGTGCACTGGGTTGGAAGGGACCTCTAGAGGTCATTTAGCTCAACCCCCCTGGAAGGGACCTTAAAGATCATCCAGTTCCAACCTGCTGCTATGGGCAGGAACACCTTCCACCAGCCCAGGTTGCTCAAGGCCTTGTCCAGCCTGCCCTTGAACACAGAGGGCATCCACAACCTCCTTGGACAATCTGTCCTTCCTGGGCAACCTGTGGATGCCCCCAGCCCCCAGTGAACTCATGCCACATGAGTGGCTGTTTTCACACTTTACACCTGCATGTTCAAGCATCACTAAGGAAAGCAGCCTTGGCTAGCTTCAAGTTGCCCTTCATCATCAGGAAAGCTGTCCCTGTAGGGTTGGACTCCCAGGGAATGACAGAAATCCTGAGAAGGAAAAAGCAGTTTGCCAAAGCCCCCCTTGCTTTAGCCCCCTGCTGTACTTCATAGAACCATCAGGGTTGGAAGGGACCTCAAGGATCAGCCAGTTCCAACCCCCCTGCCACACCTCACACTACAGCAGGTTGCTCACAGCCACATCCAGCCTGGCTGCAAAAACCTCCAGACATGAGGCTTCCACCACCTCCCTGGGCAACCCTTTACCAGAAAGAATCATAGAATGGTCCAGGCTGGAAGGGACCTCCAAAGCTCATCCAGTCCAACTCCCTCTGCAGTCAGCAGGGACATCCTCAACTACATCAGGTTGCCCAGTGCCCTGTCCAGCCTCACCTTGAGTATCTCCAGGGATGAGGCCTCAACCACCTCCCTGGCAACCTGTTCCAGTGTTCCACCACCCTCAGAGTGAAGCACTTGTTTCTGACATCCAATCTGAATCTGCTCTTTAGTTTGAAGCCATTGCCCTTCATCCTGTCCCTGCAGGCCTCTGCAAACAGTTTCTCTCCATCCTTCCTGTAGCCCCCTTCAGGTACTGGAAGGCTGCTGTCAGGTCTCCCCTACAGGCTTCCACCACCTCCCTGGGCAACCTGTGCCAGTCTCTCACCACCCTCATGGGGAAGAACTTCTTCCTGACATCCAATCTGGATTTACCCCTTTCTAGTTTTGTTCTATTCCCCCCTCAATCTTATCACCACCTGACGTCCCCCTTGTGTTCGGTTTCTCATTTGTACTCTGACACTTGGCTCCATGTGTGTATTGGCAAAGCTCCTGCAAGGCAGTTATTAAACTCTGCTCCATGTGTAGGTGTGTAATTGCAGAGAGAAAATGTTCTTAATAATGTATTTTGATCCATCTACAAATAGAGAGCCCAATTACCTGCAATTACCACAGGCTCATCTAAATAACTCTGTTATTGTTCTCCCTCCCACTGCAGGACAGCAGCTTTCTGTTCATGGCACAGCTATGGCCATGCCAAGTTCACTACAGAGTGCCCCACAGCCCCAGTTACAGGAAGGGTGTTTGCACCTTGTGTAAATGGCAGAGAGAACACCCCACCCCCCCACCCCAAACCATTCCTTACATCTGGAGTGGGGACACTTTCAGCCACTCTGTGGATCTGAGGATGAACAGAGCTGTGTCAAACTTAGAGACCACCAAGGGCAGAGCTCTTCACAGGATCACAGGATGTCAGGGGTTGGAAGGGACCCAAAGAGATCATCGAGTCCAACCCCCCTGACCATACAATCCAGCTCAGGTCACACAGGAACACATCCAGATGGCCCTTGAAAGTCTCCAGAGAAGAAGACTCCACAACCTCTCTGGGCAGCCTGCTCCATTGCTCTGTGACCCTCACAGTGAAGAAGTTCCCCCTTGTGTTGAGGTGGAAGCTCCTGTGCTGCAGCTTACATCCACTGCTCCTTGTCCTATCCCAGGGAGCAATGTTATGTTATGTTATGCTCACATCTGGCAGTTCTCTAGGCTCCCCAGGATTCATTCACCACTTAGAAGCCCACCACCAGTCCAGCCCCCGTTATCAGATGTCTGTGCCCATTGTTCTTGCAGATGCTTCTTTAAACTGTCTTAAACAGGGGCATTCCACAAACAGAAAAGCATGGGAAAAGGAAGGCAAAAGGAGAACACCCAGAATCCCAGCACAGTGGGGGTTGAAAAACACCTCTGGAGATCATCCAGTCCAACCTCCCTGCTAAAGCAGGGCACCCACAGCAGCTTGCCCAGGATCACAATGTCCAGGGGAGCACTGTAAGCTCTCCAGACAGACTCCACAGCCTCTCTGGGCAGCCTTTTTGGAGGTCTCCAGCACCCTCACACCAAACAAGTTTTTCCCCCTCTTCAGATGGGACCTCCTGGGTTCCAGTTTGTGCCCTCTGCCTCTTGTTCTGTCCCTGGGCACCACTGACAAGAGTCTGGCCCCAGCTTCTTGCCCCCCCACAGGTCCTATAGCTCACTCTGAGCATTGCTCAGATACCCTCTGAAGCTGCTCTTCTCCAGGCTCAACAGCCCCAGGACTCTCAGCCATTCCTCCTCACAGACATCTAAATACATCCTAAACTTTAAAACTCTCTCCTTGAGTGGCTTCATAATGTGACTCCATTCCCCCATTTACCCAACAAGCCCACGAGCTGCTCCCTTCACTATGGATCCCTGTGCCTGTTGGCTTGAAATATTGCAGTGTGCCCAGGCAGCCAGGAGGGCCAATGGCATCCTGGCCTGCATCAGGAACAGTGTGGCCAGCAGGAACAGGGAGGTCATTCTGCCCCTGTACACTGCACTGGTTAGGCCACACCTCGAGTACTGTGTCCAGTTCTGGGCCCCTCAGTTTAGGAAGGAGGTTGACTTGCTGGAGCGAGTCCAGAGAAGGGCAACAAAGTTGGTGAGGGGTTTGGAACACAAGCCCTATGAGGAGAGGCTGAGGGAGCTGGGGTTGCTTAGCCTGGAGAAGAGGAGACTCAGGGGTGACCTTATTGCTCTCTACAAATACCTGAAGGGGGGTTGTAGACAGGCAGAGGTTGGTCTCTTCTCCCAGGCAACCAGCACCAGAACAAGAGGACACAGTCTCAGGCTGTGCCAGGGGAGGTTCAGCCTGGAGGTTAGGAGGAAGTTTTACACAGAGAGAGTGATTGCCCATTGGAATGGGCTGCCCAGGGAGGTGGTGGAGTCACCATCACTGGAGGTGTTCAGGAGGAGACTTGACAGGGTGCTTGGTTGCATGGTTTAGTTGGTTGGGTGGTGTTGGATGATAGGTTGGACGTGACGATCTGGAAGGTCTCTTCCAACCTGATCTGGTCTATTCTATTCTATTCTATTCTATTCTATTCTATTCTATTCTATTCTATTCTATTCTGTTCTATTCTGTTCTGTTCTGTTCTGTTCACAATGTGGAGCATGCGAATTGCAGCGGCAGCCAGAGCTGGATTTGAAAGGGATTATTTGACAGATAATTGCCCGTGACATCCATATGACAACCAGGTGTAAGCGCTGGATGGCTGGAGGCAGCCTCCTGAGGGGGGCCCATTCACTCTGTTTGCATAGGAAAGGAAAGGAGAGGATCGTTTTGCCCTTGCAACGATTTGCTGTCTCTTTGTTATCCTGCTAAATGTTGCCCCCTCCTCCACGTCAGACCATGCATATTCCATGCCCAGGTACACATTCCACGCCTCATTCTTACTGCTGCTCCGATTTGTCAGGGACTTGCCGCTTCCTTCACCCATTTTGCCCTGCCCACGGACTAAATACATAGAATAAAAAAGCTTCATCATTTCCCCACGTCTTTTTTTTTTAATGCCATTCATTTGTTTTCCATGAAGCAAAATCGTTGTTATTAGGCCTGAATTTTCTTGCCCCCTTTTTCCTTCCTCCCTCCCCCCTCCCCCTTTCTCCTTTATTTTTGTATGGAAGAAAATCTCTTTAACAATAGCAGTGAGGATGGAGGGAGGGTGAAATTACCTTTCTCTCCCAAAATTGGCTTTGGAATTTAAGCACAATGATGTCTTTTTTTTTCCAGGAGAAAAGCTTAAAGGATCATATCAAATGAATTTTGCCATCAGAGTAAGAGATCTGTCTTCAGGTGGGGAAAATATATTTTAATTTGACAGAGGGCTTCAAGGGACTTTGACAGAATTCATTTTGCTGCCTGATATGATCTAGGTATTAGAAAAAGCCACATTTCATCATAAGAACACTGTTAGCTATTTGACATAATGTGCTTTGGACACAGGCAGGCTTTGGTGGAACTGACACCCGGTTTAGAATCATAGAATTGTCAGGGTTGGAAGGGACCTCAAGGATCAGCCAGTTCCAACCCCCCTGCCATGGCCAGGGACACCTCACACTACAGCGGGTTGCTCACAGCCACATCCAGCTTGGCTGCACAAACCTCCAGGGATGAGGCTTCCACCTCCCTGGGCAACCTGTGCCAGCCTCTCACCACCCTCAGGGCAAAGGACTTCTTCCTAACGTCTAATCTGAATCTACCCAGTTATAATTTTATTCCACCCCTCCCCCCCCCCCCCCCCCCCCCCTTCCCCGAGTCCTATCACTCCCTGACACCCTCAAAAGTCCCTCCCCAGCTTTCTTGGAGCCCCCTTCAGATACTGCATGGCCACAAGAAGGTCTCCTCAGAGCCTTCTCCTCTCCAGACTGAACAACCCCAACTCTCTCAGTCTGTTCTCATAGCAGAGCAGCTCCAGCCCTCTGCTCATCCTCGTGGCCCTTCTCTGGACACCTTCCAGCACCTCCAGATCCTTCCTGGAACAGAGGCTCCAGAAGTGGACACAGAACTCCAGCTGTGGTCTCAGTAGAGTGGAGCAGAGGGGGAGAATCCCCTCCTTGGCCCTGCTGGCCACACTTCTCTTGCTGCAGCCCAGTCTTTGCTTGGCTTTCTGGGCTACAAGTGCTGACTGCTGGCTCCTGTTGAGCTTCTCATCCCCCAGCACCCCCAAGTCCTTTTCTTCAGGGCTTCTCTGAAGCCAGTCCCTGTCCAGCCTATGTTAGTGCTTCGGGTTGCCCTGGCCCAGTTGCAGCACTTGCCAATGAAGCACTGCATTATTGTTTCTGGTGAGAAAGATCCCAATCCCCTGCTCAAGCACAGGGAACAGCAACAGGAAATTCCTTTTCAACACAAGAAGTCACTAACACTTTCTGACACCTCCCACTTTGACTTTGCAAACCATCTCAGTCACTCCACACTGCAGGGGTACAGTTGGGGGTGATGTGTGGAGAGTCTCAACCCTATCTCACCTCCCTGATTAAATGAAGGAAAGTCTCCCTTCCATGCCACTTCTGACACCCTGTCAGCTGTGCTGCCGTTCAGGAAGGCCTGGACAGGCTGGAGAGCTGGGCAGAGTGGAACCTAATGGAGTTCAACAAGGATAAGTGTAGAGTCCTGCACCTGGGAAGGGATAACAGCATGCACCAGTACAGATGAGGGGAGGACCTGCTGGAAAGCAGCTCCATGGAGAAGGACCTTGTAGTCCTGGAGAACAGTAAGTTATCCATGGGCCAGCAATGTGCCCATGGGGCCAAGAAGTCCAATGGTCTCCTGGGGTGCATTAAGAAGAGTGTGGCCAGCAGGTCAAGAGAGGGTCTCTTCCCCTTCTACTCTGCCCTGGTGAGCCCACATCAGGAGTATTGTGTCCAGTTCTGTCCAGTATCCCTGTCCAGGGACAGGGAAATACTGGAGAGAGTCCAACAGAGGCTTCAGCTGGGTAAGGGACTGGCCCTCAGCAGCAGAGATGTCTGCTCCCAAGAAGCCTTCTGCTCCCTGCTCCGCATGGAAACTTCCACTCAGTCACACCACATGCAAACAGCTTCCTGCCTGCACTCCGCTTCTGCAGGAGCATAGCTGCCACCTGCTAAAACAGGGAGAGGGAGGAGATGGAGAGGGTCAGCACTCCTGTGCTTCCAACAAATGTTGGCTATTACAGCAACCTGAGATGAAAATTCCCCTTTCAGCTGGATCCATCCCTCAGCAAAGCTGTCACCACACCTCCCTACGCACTTGGCTGACGTTCTCTTGGTGATGTTTTTGCTTTGGTTTCATATGTTCCTGTCTCTCTATTTTTTTCCCCCCTCTTTTTTTGTCCTCTAAAGAGCTCCCTGAGTTAATTCTGTGCTTCTGCTTCCATTCCATTTGGAGAGGGAACGATAGAAGCGTGGGTTCATTGGCAGAATCTTTTTAATGAACTTCCCTTTGGGTGGAGGGATGAGAGTGATAAATCCCAGCCTCCATTGTTGGGGGCTCTGATAGCACTGTGGAAATATTTTCAAACAAAGAAACCCCCAAATTACCTCTTTCTCTAATGCATAAATCACCCTTTGTGCACAAACAGACTAGGCAGGGCTTCACCATGGTGATGGGAGAGGATTTGCAGCATCTCGGCCAGCCAGCGGCGGCCTGATCAAGTGAATCTTCATGAGCAGGATCTTGTAGCAGCAAATATTCCACAGGACAACTCCAGAGCTTCACTGATCTTGAGAGCACAAGCCCTGTGAGGAGAGGCTGAGGGAGCTGGGGTTGCTTAGCCTGGAGAAGAGGAGGCTCAGGGATGACCTTATTGCTCTCTACAACTGCCTGAAGGGAGGTTGCAGCCAGAAGGGGGTTGGTCTCTTCTCCCAGGCAAGCACCACCAGAACAAGAGGACACAGTCTCAAGCTGCACCAGGGGAGGTTTAGGCTAGTGGTAAGGAGAAAGTTCTTCACTGAGAGAGTCATTAGCCATTGGGATGTGCTGCCCAGGGAGGTAGTGGAGTCAAGAGGGGATTGGATGTGGCACTTGGTGCCATGGTTTAGTCATGAGGTCTGTGGTGACAGGTTGGACTTGATGATCTTTGAGGTCTCTTCCAACCTTGGTGATTCTGTGATCTTCCACAGATTTGGACTAGGCCAGGTTTTGCCAAAGTGAGCTCCCTGGCACATTGAAACTTCCAGGCTGTAACTGCCAGCTTGAGGTTTCACTGTAGACAGTCCTGAGTTTTGTGACAAGCCCCTGGCAGTTCTAAGGAAAATATCAGTAGCAAAGAAAGAGAGGAGCAAGAGGATCTTCTAGGACATGGAATTGCTGGAGAGGGTGCAGAGGAGGCCATGAATGTAATCAGAGGGTTGAAGCAGCTCCCTCACAGGGACAGGATGAGAGAGTTGGGGCTGTTCAGCCTGGAAAAGGGAAGTCTCCAGGGAGACTTTAGAGCAACCTTCCAGTACCTGAAGGGGGCTACAAGAGAGCTGGAGAGGGACTTTTGACAAGGGCTGGGAGTGGCAGGATGAAGGGCAATGACCTTGAGCTGTGAAAGGGGAGATTGAGACTGGAGATGAGGAAGAAATTCCTCAGAGTGGTAGTGGTGAGACACTGGAATAGGCTGCCCTGGAAGAATTCAAGACCAGGTTGGATGAGGCCTTGAACAAACTAGCCTAGGGGGAGATGTCCCTGCCTGTGGAGGGGGGGTTGGAACTAGTTGATTTTTAAGATCCCTTCCAACCTAAACCAATCTGTGACTCTATGACTACAAGCCCTCAGGACTTAAGGGTGGTGGGAGATTCTTACATGACTGCTAGAAGAGGCACCATCCATCCACCTCTAGTTACAGTATCACAGTATCACTAAGGTTGGAAGAGACCTCAAAGATCATCGAGTCCAGCCTGTCAAGTTGTAGTTGTAGTGATGAAGAGCTGTCTGGAGGGAATAATCACCACTCCCTTCCATAGAGCTCTACAAACATCACAGAATCATGGAACCATTAAGGCTGGAAAAGTTCTCTAAGACCATCGAGTCCAACTGTCAACCCAACACCAACATGCTGCCCAGGGAGGTGGTGGAATCACCATCCCTGGAAGTGGCCATGGCACTTCAGGACATAGTTTAATGGCCATGATGGTGTTTGGCCAGCAGTTGGACTTGATGACCTTAGAGGTCATTTCCAACTGAAACAGTTCTGGGATTCTATGATTCTATGCTTCCTAAACTGTGTCCTGAAGTCAATGGGCACCAGGCTCAGGATATAGCCTAGGTAGTCCAAGCCCTGAGGCAGGTCATGAGCCATGACAGATGCTAGTCACTTGGTCCAAACCCAATGCTGCCTGCACTGCAGTGGTGACATCAGCATCAGTGGAGCCTTGCAGATTTACCCCAAAGCTCCAGTGGGGACATCTGGCTCAGGCTTAGAGGAACAACTCAAAATGAGGAGCTGGTGGAAATTCAACATGCTAGAAGTTCAGCTTTGCTTCTGAGTGATGTTGAATGCTGCCATCTCCTTGTCAGGCTGGGTTTTCAAATGGGTAAGCTCTAAATTGTTCCATCTCCAATGGCAATGCAAATTCAGATCAGCTCAGTCTGGCTTATGAGCAGCACATGTTCACCTTTGAGGAAGAGGAATTCAACATTATGGAAGAATGAGGCCTTAGAGATGTGTCCAGAGAAGGTGTCCAGAGAAGGGCCACGAGGATGATCAGAGGGCTGGAGCACCTCTCCTATGAGGACAGACTGAAGGAGTTGGGGCTGTACAGTCTGCAGAAGAGAAGGCTCCGAGGTGACCTAATTGTCGCCTTCCAGTATCTGAAGGGGGCCTACAGGAAGGCAGGGGAAGGACTTCTCAGGATCTCAGGTAGTGATAGGACTAGGGGGAATGGAATGAAGCTGGAGGTGGGGAGATTCAGGCTGGATGTGAGGAGGAGGTTCTTCACCATGAGAGTGGTGAAACCCTGGAATGGGTTGTCCAGGGAGGTGGTCGAGGCCCCGTCCCTGGGGGTGTTTAAGAGCAGGCTGGATGAGGCTCTGTCCAGCCTGATCTAGTGTGGGGTGTCCCTGCCCATGGCAGGGGGGTTGGAACTAGATGATCCTTGTGGTCCCTTCCAACCCTGAATGAAACTATGAAACTATGAAACTATGAAGGCAGAAGTCAAGAGGAGCTCCAGTGGCTGCTGTGACTCCAACTGCTACCTAAAAAGGGTTGCAGCCACGGACAGAAAGAGGAAAACCAATGCAAATTTCCTTTCCTTGCTTGTCAGCAGCAAAGCAAAACAAAAATAAAAGAGAAAAGAGGTTGGCAAGGACTGAAGGAGGCTTAAGAGGAAAGGGAGAGGCACCAGCCCCCTTGTCTGTGAGAGATTAGCTTGGCAGCTGGGCAGTCGTTTAGCCCGGATGAAAGGGAGAGCTGGGGATCAGCGTGTGCCCCATCCTGCTGCCGAATTGCAATGCAGAGAATGTGTGAAATAGGAAGTGAAAGTTCAAGCAACTGAGAGAGCCTTTTGGAATGTATGTTGGGCAATAATTAGCTAATTAATAGTCTTTTGCTTGGCTGCAGTGGAATTTGCAATCAATTTCGTATGGAATGTGCCGTAATGAACCTGTAATGGGATTCTAAACACCCATCAGCACTTGCTAGGCACAGACAAGTCTGCCTGTGAAAGTCAATGTGCTTTAAGCAGCACCGACCAGATTTGCAGGCAGCGCAGTTTGGCAGGCAAGGCTCTCTTTGCACCACCTGACTCTCTGAATATGGTGGTGGTGGTGGAAGGAGGAAGCAGAGGGGCTCGTTAGCTGGCTTCTAGCAGCACAGCCTGGAGGCCAGCAAGATCTGTCTCTTCTGTGACTGCCCAAGTCAGGTTTGGTGAGAAAGGACTGTTCTGGCCTCATCCCAGGAGAGAACAAGGAGCTGTGAGCTCCAAGTGTGGGCAAGCACCTCCTTCAGCCCCGAGATTGATCCCTGTGCTCAGATCACACAGACAGCAGTGGAAAACAGGAGCCTACAGGGGTAGTAGATCAAGGCTGAGGGGATGTAAACCTTCAATGGTTGGACTCAATGATCTTAAAGGACCTTTCCAGCCTAAGCAATTCTGTGATTCCATGATTCCTACTCCATTAAGTACCTCTTCATTGACTCAGGGGTTCATTCTGTGAGGACTGAATTTGCCTTGATGCAGACATTGAAGCAGCAGCAGCAGCAGGTGTGATATAAAGGTAAGAGGATATCCAGGGTGTTTTGTGCTAATGGTTATTAAATGTGCTTTTCCTACCCCACATCTCACCCTGATGATGCTTCTCTCCCTTATCCCAATACAAATGTTTATGGCCCTGCAGTGTAAGCAATCTGGTTGAGCTTCCAAAGGCAAGTTCTGAGGGAACAAGAACACTTCTGTTGTAGCTTGCACTTATCTCAGCACCCTGCTTCACAGGCAATCCTCTAGAGAATTTCACTGGCACAAGCAAGGAAGGCTGTGGTCTGGGAGTCATGCTCTGGCGTTATCACCATAAAAAAGGACATGGAGCTGCTGGAGGGGGTCCAGAGGAGACCACAAAAAAGATCATAGGGCTGCAGAACTGAGAGAGTTGGGGGCCGTTCAGCCTGGAGAAGAGAAGGGAGACCTTAGAGCAGCCTTCCAGTACCTGAAGAGGCTACAGGAGAGCTGGGAAGGACTTTTGACAAGGGCTGGGAGTGACAGGGTGAAGGGCAATGGAGGAGATTGAGGCTGAAGATTAAGAAGAAATTCTTGAGAGTGAGGGTGGGGAGACAGGTTGTTCAGGGAGGCTGTGAATAGAATAGGAATAGGAATAGGAATAGGAATAGGAATAGGAATAGGAATAGGAGTAGGAGTAGGAATAGGAGTAGGAATAGGGATAGAATAGAATAGAATAGAATAGAATAGAATAGAATAGAATAGAATAGAATAGAATAGAATAGAATAGAATAGAATAGAATAGATCCGACCAGATTGGAAAAGACCTTTGTCCCCTCCCTGGAGGGGTTGGTTGGAACGGGATGACCTTCAAGATCCTTTCCACCCCAGACTCATCCTATGAAGCCTTTCCCCACGGATGAGAGCTGTCCAAGGTGCTGTGCTGCTCAAGCCGCTGCGAGCAGACAAGAATCCTTCCCCGACGCCTATCGATGTGTTTCTGCCCCGGCCCTCGGCTCACGGTAAGCACCGATTAGAGTCTCCTTATAAATCGAAGCGACACCAATCCAAACAGAACTCCACACTGTAATATTAATGAACAGCAAATTGATCTGTCTCTCTTCCCACCTCACCTTCATCACGGCTGTGGCACCCAAGCACCGGTGGCAAAGTCATTGCTGGTTTCTCTGGCTTCCACCCCACCCCGAGCCCCTGGCTTTTTAAGCAATGCCTGTGGGACCCTTCCTACCGCGGCAGCCATCTGATTAATTAAAAAGGAAAAACAAAAGACAGTAACTTAATTCCGAGGCACAACAGCTCGAGCAAGAGAGTCTGATTATTTGTCTTTTCTCTTTTCTTTTCTTTTGTTTTTAATGTAGTTCCTGCAGCAGAGCCTTCATTTTCATATTAATGTGGCAGGATCACTTCCCCCTGCTAGCACGCCGCTGGGACCGCCGTAATTAATGTATCTAATGTGAAAGTTTAAGGTTCATTAGGTTCGGAATTTAGGCAGGTTTTTAATCAAGCATGTTATAGCAAATCATTAAAAGCTAAACACGATTTGTAAAGCACTGCAGTGCTGCTTGGCTGGGAGTTCACTCAGGGCAGGGTAGGTGAGCCCGAGAAACACTTTGCACCCTTTGAGGCCTCCTGTCAAATCAGCCAGGAGAGCAGCAGGCAACACAAACTCATATTCTCCTCTGGCAGGGAAGAGAAGGAGCTGGGTAGGGGTCGATTTTCCTAACAATAGAGGCAATTAAGAGGACAGTTGAGTTAAAGTCAATTGGGTAATGGTGATAGTCTCTCTCTGCCATTGTTATGTCACTCATCTGGGGAGAAGCAGCAGGTCCTAGGCAGAATCACAGAACGGTTTGGGTTGGAAGGGACTTCCACAAGCCATCTAGACCAAGCTCTCCTGCAGTGAGCAGGGACATCCTCCACAAGATCAGGCTGGCCAGAGCTTTTTCAAGCCCGACCTCAAATATCTCCAAGGATGCTGTTAACTTGTGCCTTAGTGTACCCAAGGCACACCTCAGCTCAGGTCCACACTGTGTGAGGTGCTGTGCACTCACAAACACACAATCCTAGAATCCTTAAGCTGCACTAGGGGAGGTCTAGGTTGGATATTAGGAAAAACATCATTCCTGCATGAGTAGTCAGGCATTGGAACAGGTTGCCCAGGAAGGTGGTAAAGTCACCATTCCTGGAGGTTCTTGAGAAGCAGCAGATGTGTTGCTTCAGGATACAGTTTGGCAGTCATGGTGGTTGGGTTATGGTTACATGCAATGATCTTAAAGGTCTTTTCAATCCAAATGATTCTATGATTTAGGTTGGAAAAGACCTTCAAGATCACTGAGTCCAACCATTAACCCCTACTCTGCACCAAGGAGCTTGCATCTAAGCAGGTTTGAGAGGCTGAGTAGAGATTGCTGGCCCCTTTACACACTGGGGATGAAGCACAACACAACACAGCTTCAGGGAGTGGCGAGACACAACACAGTGCCCTCAGTAAGGCCAGGATGTTGCTAAGCTGAAGGTTTGGGATCATTTTCAAACACAAATGCCTGAAATTGCAAAGAAAACTGCTCCAGGAGCAGCTGTTCCAGAGGAGCATGGCACTGAGGGATAACTGAAGGAATACTGTGACAGGATGCAAAGGCTCCTACAAGCAACAGGCTGTGCTGGCATGGTGGTAACACCACAGACACAAACTGAGCTCTGCCACTGTGAGGAATTCTACCTGAAAAAAATCAGGAGGCATGTGTGAAACCTTTCAGAGACTCCTGATAACCCTGACAGAAAAGGCTTCCATATACCTCCCAATCCCAATCATCTCCTGCCTTTGTTCTTGGCATTGTTTTGCTTAAGCTTCCTTCAAGCTTGTAAGGTTGTTTGGGTTTTATTTTTGAACTTCTTCTTCTTTTCTATCTTTTCTCTTTTCTCTTTTCTTGAAATGAAGAAGAGCTTGGCAAGCAGGATTTCCTAGGCTTCAGCAGTTTCAATTGCACTCCCAGTAATAATCTTAAGAACACAACGTGACTGAGAAGGCTCAGCTGGGCAGGAACAAAAGGGATGTCAGACACTGAGTGTCAATCAATTGTGGGAATTATTAATTAACTTTGAGCTACCCATTCCCACTCCCTCACCAAGTGATCTATCAGTTGGAGGCTCCAGCCCTCTGACACTTCTCTATCTCCATCTTGTGATCAGAAATCCCTGGAATGGCTAACCCTGGCTAGAAAAAGGCACCAGGAGGAGAAGTGTTGGAGAAGAATAGAATAGAATAGAATAGAATAGAATAGAATAGAATAGAATAGAATAGAATAGAATAGAATAGAATAGACCAGGTTGGAAGAGACCTTCAAGATCATTGTGTCCAACCTATCATCCAGCACCACCTAATCAACTAAACCATGCAACCAAGCATCCTATCAAGCCTCCTCCTGAACACCTCCAATGATGGGGACTCCACCACCTCCCTGGGCAGCCCATTCCAATGGGCAATCACTCTCCTAACTTCCAGCCTAAATCTCCCCTGTGCAGCTTGAGACTGTGTCCTCTAATGAATGTTCTCTGGATTTTAAGGGTGAGAGATGAGAAAAGCTGATGGGCTGGCTAGGAGACCTGGGAATAACATCCCTGGAAGTGTTCTGGGTCAGGTTGGATGGGGCTCTGAGCAACCTAGTTTAGCAGAAGTGTCCCTGCCCATGGCAAGGAGGCTAGCACTAGGTGATCCTTAAGTTCCTTTCCAACCCAACCCATCCCATGATTCTGTAACATCCCTAGCTTGTTCCTCTGAAAGCTTTAGGCTACTGCTACTGAAACTTCAGTGAAACTGGTGAGAGCCAGCATTTTGTGCAGCTCTTGTGTTCCTTTTCTTTCATCTTCACAGGCTCAAGAGTGCTCCTAGTGCACTGGTTTCAGTGTATGTGCCTGCATGGGAGGTGTTCTGCAGACTTTGCAAACTTTCATAGATTCACAGAATACTTTAGCTTGGAAGGAACCTTAAAGATCATCCAGTTCCAGCTTCCCCTGCCATGGGCAGGGACACCTCCCACCAGCCCAGGTTGCTCCAACCTGGCCTTGAACACCTCCAGGGAGAGGGCATCCAAAAGAGCAAATAAAGAAGCAGCAACCTTAAGTTCCTCTGAGAGCTTCTCTGATGTCCTCCTGACTTTTGTCCTGCATTCTCCTAACTTTGATTCCCCAGCCAGTCCCTGGGGGCAGGTCTTAAGTTTCACCCAAATAGGTTTCACCCCAACAGGTTTTGCAACGTTTGATCTTCATTTTACCAAGCTGCTTCCTTCTTCCCCCTCTCCTGCACATATTGTCATCCATCTCTCCCACACATATTGTCATCCATCTGCTGGAACCTGGTTCTTTAGGTTTACAGCTCAAAGTTAAGCTCCAAGTCTGATTGCAGTAGTCCCTTTTGCCATTAGAATTTCTGGGGCAATTAACCAGGCACAACAGAAAACCTCTCCCTGTGCCAGACACTTGGAGCTTTAATGCTTAACATCAGCAGCAGGTAAGTACCATGGCTGGGTAATGCTTAACATCAGCAGCTGGCTTTTTATCAGCAGGACCATTTTATGGGCCCAGGACCATCCATTCCCCACCCACAGCATTTCATCTTTCAACGGGAGAGGACCAAAAAGAAATCAAAAGGGAACTTTTTGACAAGCTCTACTTCGAAGGAAGTCCCTTTTTTATCTCATTGCTTCCTCTGCTTCTAAATATAGAGCTTCCCAACACCTTTTAATGGCCCTAACAACCTCCTGGAGCTGCCTTTCTAAATGGTTTCTTTCTTGTCCAGCTCTGAACAAAACACACTTGGCCTTGGTTTTGTTAGAAGTAAATGAGATTTACAAAGGTGCTTTCAGGAGCTGACCACTCATGCCACAGCAGCTCTCTGATTTTATTAATCCTCTGAAGACCACAGGCCTGTCACACGCAGTTTAATGTGCGTCCCCCCTGCCCCAGGAGTTCCAAACCAGGTTGAATTCATGGTTTAGGAGCAGGAGCACCTGAACAAAGTGCAATCTGCTGCTGGATTTCATCACTGCTCGACAGAAAGACACTAACTTCACATGCCTCTAACTCCTCCTGACAGCAAAGTGAAGCCATAAAGATGGTTTATATGGCTCCATTCCACTTGGTGTTTGCAAGGAGCCAGGAATTGCACTATCAGTTATTGGAAATCAGGCAGAGTGGTAACTTCCAACTGGTGTAACTTTTAGAGTTGTGTTTACTCAGTGCCTGTGATTATGCCACAGCCTCAGGAGTGTTAAGAAAAAACCTCCACAACAACAACAACTTTACAAGTTTCTGCAGCTTAATACTTCCAAAAATGGGATCATCTCCCATCCTGTAATAAAAGCACAATACTTCTTCCCCCTCCAAAAAAAAAGTTCACAGCCCAAGACATTTTCACAGCTTCTGTTTTATTTGTCCTTAATTTAGGTGGCCATCAAATCTCAGCTTTGTAGAGAGTGCCAGCACAGTGTCACCAAAGATTGCTTCCTCGGTGGCAAATGACACAATCCAGAGCTCCTGCTCCCCACAGCGTTCACAGCACCTTGCTAAATAAGTGACTCACAAGGGGGTGATTTACAGCCTGCTTTCACCAGCTCTGACACCCTGTTGAGCATCTGCTTGCTGATGGCCGCTCCAGCACTGAGGGCGCTGAACTTGAAGCCTCTGTAGCACTTCCAAGGGCTGCTGCATTATGAAACAGGGAAGAATTCTGTCGACTTTGACAAGCTTTTGATTAGTTTTATTGTTTCACTGTTTCTAAAGGACAGATTTCTGGAAGGAAAAGATCTGATTCACTCGGGGGTACAGATCAGCCACTCAGCAGGAATTAGGTCCTTTGTCCTGCCACAATGGTTGCTCCATCTCTAATTATACAATATCAAGATAACTGATTAAGAAAAGCCCAACACTTTCTGTTCCTATAATACTTTGCATGCTTAACACTGGAACTCTTCACAGCAAGCTCAGAAAAGGAGATGAAAACATGATGCCAGGAGCAGGCAAGAGAAAGACTTATGAAGCTGGAGCTTCTGCTCCCCTGTGGGACAAGACTAAAAGCCAGAAGCAAAAAGAATAAAACCCTAAAGAAAGTCCTCTCCAAACATCTGACCCAAAGCAGCTACTCTTTTAGTGGAGCTCTTTGCTCCTTGCTGACAACCTGGCCAGGAAAGGGGCTGGAGCTCACCATGGTTTGTGTGATCTCATGTAACAGATAACAGCAAGTGGCACAGAAAGGGTGTCCCAGGAGCAAGGGGCAGCACAGAAGAGCATCTAATGATCTCATCTGTTTAGCTTCTCAGCCTGGCACAAATGTGCTTTCCTTGAGTGACTTTTTACTGCTCATTATCTATTATCTTCTTCCCAGAGGGAGAGCTGCTTACAACAAAGAACTTACAAAGGCAGTGAGCCTGAAAGATGTGCTGCTGCATCCTGACTGGGAGAGGAGAGGCTGAAGACATCTTCCCCACAGCTTGGCCAAAGTGCTCAGAGGGACATGGCCCTGAAGATGCGGTGATGTTACAGCAAAGCAGAGATCCTGCATGAATTCCTTTCTCCCAGCAGTCCAGCTCAAAAAGATTAAGAGCAGGCCAGTAAATCTTCCTCTCTGACAAAGCAAATACCACAACCCAAATGCCAAAGCACAGGCTCACCAGAGAACCACCTTGCTGAAGAGAGAAGTTAGAGACCTCCTGGCTGCAGCACCAAAGCTGTAACTGCAATGGCAGCTCCCCTGCAGGAATGCAGAGCAGTTAGAAACAGCCCACAGATTTACAGCTGGAGCTGGGTTCAGTGTCTCTGTCATCTCAGCAGGATTTCACAGAATGGAAGGGGTTGGAAGGGACCTCAGGAGATCATCCAGTCCAACCCTCCCTGCCAAAGGATCACCTAGGGTAGGCCAGACAGGAACACATCCAGGTGGGTCTTGGAAGTTTCCAGAGAAGGAGACTCCACAACCTCTCTGGGCAGCCTGCTCCAGGGCTGCAGCATCCTCACACCAAACAAGTTTCTCCTCATGCTGAGATGGAACCTCCTGGGTTCCAGTTTGTACCCATTGTTCCTTGTCCTATCACTGGGCACCAACAAAAAGATCCTGATCCCTTCCTCTTGACATCCACACCTCAGATATTGATAGACACTGATCAGATCTTCTCTCAGTCTTCTCTTCTCCAGACTAAACAGCCCCAGGGCTCTCAGTCTTACATCACAGGAGAGATGTTCAAGTCCCTCAATCATGCCTGTAGTTCTCTGTAGGACTCTCTCCAGCAGATCCCTATCTCTGTTGAACTGGGGAGCCCAAAACTGGACACAGTATTCCAGGCTTCCCCTCTAGTGCACTGCACACACTACACCAATTTTTCCAGCCCTGGTTTTGACTCTGAAAACTCTCCAGGTTCTGAAGGGGGAAGCTCCTGGCTCTTTTTCTCTCCACATTGCCACAGTTCACCACCAGGATGCTTCACTCCCTTTAGCATCTTTTAGCTTGCTTCTCTACTTAAACAAATATAGACTGTGCATTATTTTCCTGCAGGGGTTATGAAATGCTTTATAAAATATGAATTGCCATGTACAGTGGCATATATCTTATGCAATTCAAATGCTTTTCATCCTCCTGGGCATAATTACTGGGGAAAATGAAAAAAGGTTCCTAGAAACCATGGAACAGTTTACATCCTGAGTCCCTCCTGGTGCAAATGAAAGCAATTTTGTCACTGTTTCAGTTCTGATAAACACAGAGCAAATCAGACATCAATCAGCAAAAAGCTTTGATCATCTGTGAGATGATTCCAGAGTGACACTGCCTTGGAAACAAGCTTCTGTGTGGCAGAGTAGCCTTCAGAGGGCTGCTAAACTCCTGCCACAGGAACAGGCACAGTCTGAGTGACACTGATTTGCCAATGAGTTTATCTGAGTTCACTCTTCCTGATTATTTTAGATCA
The DNA here is from genome assembly GCF_026170545.1 of Melanerpes formicivorus. Classification (NCBI taxonomy): domain Eukaryota; kingdom Metazoa; phylum Chordata; class Aves; order Piciformes; family Picidae; genus Melanerpes; species Melanerpes formicivorus. Next base: position 257,475 of record NW_027142470.1, read on the forward strand.
TCACAGGCTTGCAAGCAGAAAATCTTGCCAAGCAAAACCTTCACTCATTTACTTAAGTCCAAGCATGACCCTAAGCACAGAAACAATCCAGAGGTTTCATAGACTCATAGAATAGGTTGGGTTGGAAGGGACCTTGAAGATCATCCTGTTCCAAGCCCCCTGCCATGGGCAGGGACACCTCCCACCAGCCCAGGTTGCTCAGGTCCTCATCCAGCCTGGCCTTGAACACCTGCAGGGAGGGCACATCCACAACCTACCTGGGCAACCTGTTCCAGAGCCTCACCACCCTCACTGCAAAGAAGTTCTTTACAGTGGTCTTGTTGCTCCTGAACTGATGAGCACTGAGCTGAAGGCCCTTCCAGGACAAGTTCATAGCTTCAGTATCAAGGGTAGATACACTTTCATGTGAAATCACAGGCAGGGTGTGATTTATTCAAGGGGTGGCAGTTCTGAGTGGTGGTTTGACAGTCAAAGGACCAATCTGACACCAAACCAGACAAACCCTGCCCAAAGGCAATTGTTGTTCATTATTTTTTCACAAGCTCAGCCACTTCGGTGCTCTGAGTCACCGAGGATGGGAAGGAATGGAAGGACAAAGGGGAGGGAGGGCAAAATCTGAAGCTGCTTTCAAAGACTGCAATCAATAATGCACAGCCTGAGGTTCATAAAACCTGGATTAATGAGAGTTAGAATCTGCTTGGTCTTTTGTGCCACCCAAACCTCCTCTGTCTTGGACTGGATGATCTTTGCAGTCACTTCCAACCAGCTGTGTTCTGTGATTCCGTGCTGGTCAGAGACGTTCCCTTTTGTCACCTGCTACAATGAACTTCTCCTGTGATGCCTTTGGACTACAAAGATGTAGACTCCTCTCCTCAAGGCTTTGATGTGTTCTGCAGCAAGGGCAGAGTGAGAAGGTGACCAAGAAGCAGCTCTCCCTAGGTATCACCACTGCACTTCCAGAAGAAAAATCTGCGTGGTGTCATTCAAACAAATGCACTCCTCAGAGCCTCACTCATGTTGTGCTTAATTCCTCTTCCACCTCTTTTGTTGAATATTTTGGTTTGATTTTGAGTCTTCCCCAGTAAGAAACATCTGGAAACCCTGAGAGCTGCTATGCTGACACTACTGTTAAAGTAAGGATAGCAAATGTGAAGCTTATGGTGCTGTTTCCAGCGCTGCTTGCCCAGTAAAACAAGCATGAGCTCTCTGTTACAGTAAGTTAATAATAGCTGCCTGCTTCTGTCTGCTGAACTGGGGAAAAAGGCAATTAACTGGTGAGGGGTTTGGAGCACAAACCCTATGAGGAGAGGCTGAGGGAGCTGGGATTGCATAGCCTGGAGAAGAGGAGGCTCAGGGGAGACTGCTGTCTGCAACTCCCTGAAGGGAGGTTGTAGCCAGGTGGGGGTTGGTCTCTTCTCCCAGGCAACCAGCACCAGAACAAGAGGACACAGTCTCAAGCTGTGCCAGGGGAAGTTTAGGCTGGAGGTGAGGAGAAAGTTCTTCCCAGAAAGAGTAATTGGCCATTGGAATGTGCTGCCCAGGGAGGTGGTGGATTCCCCATCCCTGGAGATGTTCAAGAGGGGATTGGACGTGGCACTTGGTGCCATGGTTTAGTGGTCATGAGGTGTTGGGTGACAGGTTGCACTTGATGATCTCTGAGGTCTTCTCCAACCTTGGTGATTCTATGATTCTATCCAGAGCTGTCATCCCCTTGGCATCAGGAATGGAGTGCACCGCGAGCATGATCCGCGCTCTGCACACAGCTCACTGCCTTCTCTTGCAGGTGCAGACATGAAGAGTCTGAAGGTACAAAGGACATGATCACCAAGTTCTCAGATGGCCTGGCACCCATGAAAGCAGTTACAGAACTTCAGAATATCATAGAATCAACCAGGTTGGAAAAGACCTTCGAGATCATCGAGTCCAACCTATCACCCAGCACCATCTAATCAACTAAACCATGGCACTGAGCACCCCATCCAGTCTCTTTTTAAACACCTCCAGTGATGGTGACTCCACCACCTCCCTGCGCAGCACATCCCAAAGGCCAATCTCTCTTTCTGTGACTCTTGCTATAACTCTTTCTTGCTCACAGCCTGTCCTTCACTGCTTGCCAGCAGGTCCCCAGCTAGGACGTGGCAGGTGTTGGAACCCATGTGGGTGGGCTTGCCCCCACCTGGCAATTCATAACCGAGTTTGGCCCCTGGAGTTTATTTCAGCTCTATTTGGCAATTCTCTTACTCTTCCAAGTGCCCTCATGTCCACTGCAGATTTCAAAGGGGAAGATTTACATTACCCAAGTCCTGCAGATCAATCAATTTCTCCTCTGGGTGATTTGTGGCTCTTGTAGAGAGACACCTGTCTGACAAAGACTCTGGGGTTAACCACAGGTTTGTACAAGATTACACCCTCCTCTGGGTGCAGTGGTCTCCACCACCCTCTGGTTCAGAGCACAAATCATTCTCTTCAGCTTCTTTGTCAGGTTTGGTGTGGGGTTGGGTTTTCTGTTTTTGAGCTTGATGCATAAAGAGTTTTGATAGCCCCTGCAAACTTGCTGTTGCAGAAGGCTGCCCATGAATCTATTCAATGACTCTGTGCATCTGCTGAATTCTGCTGACATTTCCTCCCCCCTTCCCTTCCTTCAGGTGACTGGCACTGCAGTGATGGCTTTGGGAAGTGCACACAGGGGGTGCTCCATTTTCAGGCTTGGCTGGGGAAAAAAAAAACCCTCCATTCTGAAAGTTGGGTTTCACATTAATTCTCTTTCCTCCCCTCCCCTTTTTTTTGCTTTAGTTTTTATTATCTCACAACTAACATGGAAAATTTCTTCTGAAGACCTTTGATCTGGAAGACAGATTAAATAAGAACAGACACCTACTAACCACTGCAAAAATAGCCTCTGCAGATGAGTTACTGGATGGAGAGTAAGGAAAGGTCAGATGAATCCTGGGCTCTGCAATCAGTGAAACCAGTCCCTTGAAGACTAAATTATTAAAGGCCCTTTAGCATATAAGGATATTAAATTATGTTACACTATCTTGTCTTACACTGGAGTGCATTATAGAGCAGCCTTTTACAAACCTCTTGGAGTGGGAGAAGAAATGTGACCTTTGCCTGAGATTTCCTGTGTCCAGCAGCTCAGCTGGAACAGAGGCTGTGACCAGGCTGCCCAAAGCACCACTCCCTCTTCATCCCAGGCCAGCTGGATGCCTGCAGCACCATGCAGCCCTGAAGGCAAACTGGATCTTGGGCTGCATCAAGCAGAGTGTGGCCAGCAGGGCAAGGGAGGAGATTCTGCCCCTTTGCTCTGCTGTGATCCAGTTCTGCATCCAATTCTGGGGTCTCCAGCATAAGAAGGACGCAGAGCTGTTGGTGTGAGTCCAGAGGAGGCCACAAAGATGATCCAAGGGCTGAAGCAGCTCTGCTGTGAGGACAGGCTGAGGGAGCTGGGGGTGTTCAGCCTGGAGAAGTCTCCAAGGTGACCTCAGAGCTTCCTTCCAATAGCTGAAGTGATCCTATAGGAAGGCTGCAGAAGGACTTTTCATGAGAGTGTCTGGAGTCAGGCCAAGGGGGAATAGTTTGAAGCTGAGGGAGAGCAGGGTTAGACTGGAGCTGAGGAAGAAGTTCTTCAGTATGAGGGTGGTGAGACTCCGGAATGCTTTGCTCAGGGAGGTTGTGGATGTCCCTTTCCTAGAGGTCTTCAAGGCCAGACTGGATGAGGCCTTGAGCAGCCAAGCCTAGTTGAGAGGCATACCTGCCCATGGCAGGGAGATTTGGAGTTGATGATCTCTGAGGTCTCCTCCAACCTGAGCCATTCTAGGATTCTATGATGATTCTACGATTCCAACCCTGAAGTCTCCTTTCCTTTTCCCTTTCCTTTTGTCTCCTGGAGAGGACTCACACAGTGATGGAGCAGCTGCTGAAGTATAGCCCCAGATGCAGGCTAAGCCTAGATGATGTTACACCTCATTCTGAAGAAGTTCTTATTCTCAAGAGTTGTTATTAAGAGCAAGATTTCTGCTTATGAGAAATGGATCCAGACAGCTGACCTAATGCTGAGTAAAGAAGGAAATTAAGATAGGCTGGAGAGAAGGGAAACAATCTCCTCCTATATTTAATCACAGCACAAACCCCAGTCATTGCAGATAAGGTCTGCCTGGCCTGGAGACATTAGAGCAATGTCTTGCTTTATTCTTTCATGTATCACTTTGCCTTTGTAGTAAACCTTGCTTATATTGTCCTATGAAGTTCCACTCAGATGATAGCAGCCAGAGGAACAACTAAACCACCTCAGCTCCAGCTGTCTCCAGGAGAGAGAATTGGGAAGGAGGAAGGATTTTCTCTGTTTCAACAGTGGGGAGATGGCAATGGAATCTGTGCTAAGATGGCACATGGGGAGCAGCATGGTGGGATGACAGTGTTCATGCAACCAGAGAGGCTGAACAACTCCAGCTCCCTCAGCCTGTCCTCACAGCAGAGGGTTTCATGAAACAGCCAAACTGGTGCCCACAGCAATGTAAAGTTTAGCAAGCTCTGCTCAACCCAGAACACTGCCCAGCAGGCACACTGCCCAGGAAGGCATCCTCCAGAGCAGGAGAAAGAAGAGGGGCAGGGTCAGGAGGAGCCCAAGCAGGAGGCTCCAGCAGGAGGCCCCTCTCACAGAATCACAGAATCAACCACGTTGGAAAAGACCTCCAAGATCATCAAGTCCAACCCATCACCCAACCCCAACTTCCCCCTTTGTACTGAGTGTGGTGCTCATGGTGTGGGACAAACCTGTAGCCAACTCCAGACAGCTGGCCTGGCATTCTGTCCCACCCAGAGCAAGACAAACCTCCAGCCCAAGAGCTCTGCTACACCTTGTAGCTGAATTGGGCACAGTTCCCTGTGAACCTCTTGCTGCCCAGGCACTGCCATCAGGAGTGGGGCCAACAGCTCCCATTTTGCTCCAGGAGAGAGTGGACTTGGGGAAGAGCAAACTGAATTTGACAAATTCTGTTCTTAATTAATTTACATCCAATTAGGATTCATTAATTGCCAGCTAAAGTATCAACCCATGCAATTAGGTAGCAAAATAACTAGTGTTATGCACTAAATGAGGCTGATGGTGACAAAGTGGGGAGACACCACCAGTCTGTGTAGCCTTGCTCCCTGCAGACCTTGGGATGTGCTGCCAAGCAAATCAAAGCAGGGACAGCCCTCCAGTTGCAGATGGGTTGATTTTCACCCACCCAGCACACTCCCAATAGAGCTCACAACATGCATCCAACAGCTGTCTGGCCATCCTACCGCTGACCCCCCAAGAGGGAATGGTTCTGAGACGGGCAGGATCAAATCCTTCCCCTTGAGCCAGGGACTGAGCAAACCACACAGCCTGGAATGCTACTGCTGCTGAGGCAGGAGAACCCTGACTGAACACAGTGCTCCCCGCCCCCAGCACCCAAACTCTCCCTTCCTCACAGAGACAAGTTGCTCTCCAGATATTGAGGTTGATTCCTAAGCACATGCAGGTCAAGTGGCACTGCCTTGATCCCCTGATGGCAGAGTGGGACACAGACCTCTCCTATGCTCTATCCATCCAGCCCTTGTTGCCACTGCCAGCCTTAAGTGAACACCTGATGAGACTATCAGGATGGGAACATTAGGGTTCTCAAGCACTGGAACAGGCTGCTCAGGGGGGTGGTGGAGTCACCATCCTTGGAGGGCTTCAAATGAAAAGTGTGTGGAGGTGGCACTTGGGGACATGGTTTAATGGCTGTGGTCTTAGGTTGATGGTTGGACTCAATGATCTTGGAAGTCCTTCCCAACCAAGATAATGCTATGATTGCAAGGTTGGAGGGGAGCAGAGTATATTCAGGTGACCATCAGATCTTGTGACAGCTACACAACCTTTCACCCAAGCCAAGACTCTGCTCTTCTCTTTCTTGAGATGCATGGAGGCTTGCTCCCATGGCAGGCAAAGGCAGGCTGTAGGTGTAAAAGTATAAACACTGAGTGCCAGAAAAGTTCATCCTTACTGCATCCAGGTCTGGCGTCCCCAGCATAAGAAGGGCACAGAGCTGGTGGAGTGAGTCCAGAGGAGGCCACAAAGATGATCCAAGGGTTGAAGCACCTCTGCTGTGAGGATAGACTGAGGGAGCTGGGGGTGTTCAGCCTGGAGAAGACTCCAGGGAGACCTTACCTTAGAGCTGCCTTCCAATAGCTGAAGGGATCCTGCAGGAAGGCTGCAGAGAGACTTTTCATGAGGGTGTGTAGAGACAGGACAAGGGCGAATGGGTTGAAGCTGAGGGAGAACAGGGTTGGACTGGAGCTGAGGAAGTTCTCCAGTACAAGGGAGGTGAGGCTCTGGAATGTGTTGCTTGGGGAATTTGTGGATGCCTCCTCTCTGGAGGTCTTCAAGGCCAGGCTGGATGAGGCCTTGAACAGCAGAGTCTAGCTGAGAGGCATCGCAGCAGGGATTTGGCATTAGATGATTTGTGAGGTCCCTTCTGTGAGTCTGTGGAAGCAGGATTTGCCATGCAGTGGACACATTAGAATTAGAATAAACCTTTATTAGAATAAACCAAACCAGGTTGGAAGAGACCTTCAAGATCATCATGTCCAACCCATCAACCCACCCAAACAGCTAACCCATGGCACCAAGCACCCCGTCAAGTCTCCTCCTGAACACCTTCAATGACGGCGACTCCACCACCTCCCCGGGCAGCCCATTCCATAGCGCAATCACTCTTTCTGTATAGAACTTCTTCCTAACATCCAACCTGAACCTCCCCTGGTGCAGCCTGAGACTGTGTCCTCTTGTTCTGGTGCTGGGTGCCTGGGAGAAGAGACCATCATCCGCCTGTCTACAACCTCCCTTCAGGTAGTTGTAGAGAGTGATAAGGTCACCCCTGAGTCTCCTCTTCTCCAGGCTAAGCAACCCCAGCTCCCTCAACCTCTCCTCACAGGGCTGTGTTCCAAGCCCCTCACCAACTTTGTTGCTCTTCTCTGGACTCATTCCAGCAAGTCAACCTCCTTCCTAAACTGAGGGGCCCAGAACTGGACACAGTACTCGAGGTGTGGCCTAACCAGTGCAGTATACAGGGGCAGAATGGCCAGCAGCTCTGCCTCACACAGCAAGCTGAGCTCAGGGTGGTGTCAGTGGGAAGCAGGGATGGCTAACACAGTGCAGTATAGACAGGCACAGGAAACGAGGAGAACAAAACAACAGGAACAAAAAAAAGCCTTCTTTAGTGGGAGGAAAGCAGGAAAGGAGATATCATCTCAGGGTGGTGCTCCCTGCCTAGCTGCAGCACTCTGCTCTCCAGTTTTCAGTGGTGGAAGCACAGTGTTTGACTGAGCAAATTCAGTGTGACACTCACAGAGAAGCCGCTCCTGAAAAATTGGGAGATTTTTGTCAGGCTGTATAAATGAATCAGCCAAAGTGACACTGCGTGGGAGACAGAACCATCTGAAGAAGAACAAAATAACCTATTTCTTACAAGGTCTGGATTTCACCTTAAATTCAAATGCCAATTGGAAGTGGCATGGAGGGTAATGGACTTTGTGAGATGTTAAACGGAGGAGCGCAGGCAGGATAAATAATCCCAAAGTGCCTCTGCTGTCAATAGTGCCACAGGAAGAGGCGAGAGCTGGGGGATGCAGCAGGACAGGGCTGGCTGCAGAGCACTTCAAAGGTTCCTTTTAATGTCCCAAAACCATGGCTTTGAGTCATACTTCAAGTGCCTGCTAAAAGATGAGCACAGCTGAACTCCTTTCGCAGCGCTGGAAGAGCCAAACCGCTCAGGTTTGACAGGGGCACAGGACTGCTCCGCCGCTGCTGGCTAAACAACTTCTGCTCATGCTGCTAGGGGGGAGGAGTGGTGCCTGATCCAGGCTGAGATCACTTTTCTGTGGGGCTCAGCCCTCACACTGAGAGGAGCTGGAGGCAGAACAAGGTTGTGGTTTACTCTTACCGAGCTCATTTCCTGTGCCTGTCCTTCTGTGGCAGGATGGGTTCCAGAAAGCTGAACGAAGTGAGACAGAACCTCCCCAAACCTCAAGTCCCTTTGGCTCTGGGATGATGGAAACATCAAGTGTTCCCCAGACAGTCCACACCAGGCATGATGATATCCTGGGAGTCAGGAGACCACATTTTATAGAATACAGAATAAACCAGGCTGGAAAAGACCTTTGAGATCATCCCATCCAACCTATCACCCAACACCATCTAATCAACTCAACCATGGCACCAAGTGCCTCTTCCAGGCTCTTTTTAAACACCTCCAGTGATGGTGACTCCATCACCTCCCTGGGCAGCCCATTCCAGTGGCCAATCACTCTTTCTGTGAAGAATTTCTTCCTAGCATCCTAACATTTCTTCCTAACATTTTGCTACCATATAAGCCACACTTTCTGAGTCTTTCCAGCCACACTACTTCCCTGTTTCCCCTGCAGGCCCTGACTGCTTGCAAGGAGCTTTGTTGGCTTTACAGGGACAGGACAAGGGCAAGGCTGTGTTCTGCTCCTCCTCAACAAGCAGCTCTCACCCTGCCATGGATTCTATTCAGCAGTGAGCTTCACAACACAGGAATAAAGCCTACTCTGAATGCTTAGCCTGGTTCACCTGTGAACACCCAGTTCTATGAAAGGGAAAACAGAGCTTGAACAGATATTTATATCCAAGTGTTCTGAAGAGCTCTGCTGGAGATATGAGGAATTTGCATGGGCCCAGCTCTCCTGATGCTACTTGGTGACCATCTAATCTCCCTGCTATCATCTTAATACCTCCCTAATACTTGTTTAAACAGATGTAAAATTACTCACAGCTCTCAAACCAGAGGATGTTGTCCCTGCTCTACCTGGGTAAACAGCACTTGAAGCAGAGGAGGAAGGAGTGCAGTGAGATCCCCTGCAGCTCTGCCTGAGCTAACCACAGGCAGTGTCTGAGCACATTTTCTACTGTGCTTCAGCTGCCACCCCAACTCTGCTTAGCTTCAATTCCTTCTCTCATTGCCTGGGTGCTGTGTGTTTTGTCTGCATTCCCTCAGTCAGCATTGCTCCTTGGGCACTGCAATTCAGCTTCAGAAAGCCTGCAGAGTGCCTGCTGTGAGGCAGGCCTTGGTATTTCATTTCTTCCTGATTTGTAGTTTGAATACCACTGCTGAAAACTGCATCGTGTAGTCCCTGTCTCTCCAGGACAGATTTCCAAAGCATCTAGAAGGACCCAAGCAAGCATTGGGCTTCTCAGAAGTGCAGGCAAAGCTGAATGCTGCCACCACAAGGCTGAAGACGTTCCTGGTCCCAAAGAGACGATGTTATCCTCCAAAAGGGAGGAAAATGAGGTGAAGGGATGCAAAAGCGTCTCTCAGTCGTCATCCCATTGATAGGCCAAAGGTACAAAACTTTCCTACCAAAGCCCAGAGGGCACAGCAGAATCACAGCATGGAAGGGGTTGGAAAGGACCTCTGGAGATCATCCAGACCAACCCCCCCTGCAGTATCATCCAGGGCAGGTCACACAGGGACATACCCAGGAGGGTTTTGAAAGCTCTCCAGAGAAGGAGGCTCCACAACCTCTCTGGGCAGCCTGCTCCAGGGCTGCAGCACCCTCACACCAAAGAAGTTTCTTCTGATGTTGAGGTGGAACCCCCTGGGTTCCAGCTTGTATCCATTGCCCCTTGTCCTATCACCATATTCTTCATGCCCACCCCTTAGGTATTTATAGGCATTAATGAAGATCCCCTTTCAGCTTTCTTCAGACTAGACAGCCCCAGGTCTTTCAGTGTTCTTCACATCAGAGGTGTTCAAGCCTCCACTCATCCTTGTAGCTCTCTGCTGGACTCTCTCCAGCAGGTCTCTGTCTCTCTCAGACTGGGGAGCCCAAAACTGGACACAGTATTCCAGGTGTGCTTTCACCAGGGCAGAGTAGAGGGGGAGGAGAACCTCCCTAGACCTGCTGGACACTTTTCCTTGATGCACCCCATGAAGCCATTGGCCCTTTTGGCCACAGGGTCACATACCACCAGCCAGGCTGGCAGGCTGCAGAGTGGGACCAGATCCTCCACAGGAATAAACTGATGGAGCTCTGCACCTTCAGGAGACCAGCAGCCATCAACATCAGCCAGGGGGTCTGACCCAGCATTTACAAAGCTGAAAGCAAAGGCAGAGGCTGAGTTGTGCTATCAGTGCCTCAGCAGTGCTCCTTGGAGCTCCTGACAGCCAGAGCTCAGCAGTGTGAGTGGTCCCTGGAGCCAACAGGAGGGTTTAAATCCATAATCTTCTGTATTACAGCCTCTGCTGTAGAAACATTTGTCCTCTAACAGCATCATCAGCTACTTATGAGACAGAGCAGAGCAAAAGCTTTTTCACCTACTTGTTACTCCTTTAACATGAGCAGGAGGCATTCATCTTGCCCTGCCTTGCTGTCAGGTATGAAATGAGAACGTGGGGAGTGTCTTTTTCTTGAGCTAAATTACCAACATCCTTCAATAAAACCAATGTGAAAGGCCTGGCTGAATCAGGCCCAGGTAATCACAGCAACAGGAGGCTCAAAATTCCATTTCACCTTCCCCCCCACCCCCAACATACACTGCCCTGAATTAAGATTAAATTCTTTCATATTGCAAGGCCAAGAGCTATTTAAACCACAGCCTGCCAGGGGAGAAGAGCAAGGAAGGCTGCATGCATTCACTCTGGGGTTTGACTACCTGCAGAAGAAAATTGATGTCACCCCAGGACAGCATTGGGTTGTGCCTCAGTGTAAGTATTAATTTTCCTACTCCATGCATAACACACAATGGCTGAGATTGGAAGGAACCTCAGAGATCATCTGCTCTAGTCTCCCTACCATGGGCAGGGATGCCTCTCAGCTAGACTCAGCTGCTCAAGGCCTCATCCAACCCTGCCTGAAACGCCTCCAGGAAAGGGACATCCATAGTCTCCCTGGGCAATGAATTCCAGAGTCTCACCACCCTCATACTGAAGAGCTTCTTCCTCAGCTCCAGTCTAACCTTGCTCTCCCTCAGCTTCAAACCATTCCCCCTTGTCCTGTCTCCACACACCCTCATGAAAAGTCCCTCTGCAGCCTTCCTGTAAGATCCCTTCCAGTATTGGAAGGCAGCTCTAAGGTCACCTGGAGTCTTCTCCTCTCCAGGCTCCAGCTCCCTCAGCCTGTTGGCACAGCAGACCCCTTGGATCATCTTTGTGGCTCTCCTCTGGACTTCTTCCAACAGCTCTGTGTCCTTCTGGTGGTTGTGAAGCAGGTTTGTACCCACTGAAATCATTCCTTGTTCAAGTAATGTGAGGACTCCAAGGGCACACATTTTTTTCCTCTCAGTGCTGTCAGGCATCGATTCAGATGGGGAAGAAATTGGCTGTGAGTATGAAACTCCTAACACTGGCTTCTACCATGGCTAAGCCCTTGCTACAAGGAATGACACAACTGCACTAGGCTGACACTCTCCTCTGGCTGGGCACATGGCTCTTCTCCCAAGGAACAAGTGACAGAACAAGAGCAAATGGCCTCAAGTTGGGCCAGGGGAGGTTTGGGTTGGACATGAGAAGAAAATTCTTCACTAAGAAGGTTCTCAAACACTGGAACAGGTTCCCCTGGGAGGTGGTTGAATCCCCATCCCTGGAGGTGTTACAAAGAGGCAGAGATGTGGTGCTGAGGGCCATGGTTTAGCACCAGCCTCGGCAGAGTCATAGAATGTTTGGACTGGAGGATCTTAAAGGTCTTTTCCAATCAAAATGATCCTACACAGGCTGTGTTACCCCAGGGCTGGAGAGATGTTGTGTTCCCTGCTGACTGAATCACTGCCACAAGCCAGATCCCAGGATAGAATAGAATAGAATAGAATAGAATAGAATAGAATAGAATAGAATAGAATAGACCAGACCAGACCAGACCAGACCAGGTTGGAAGAGACCTTCAAGATCATCGTGTAGTTGTAGACAGCAATAAGGTCATCCCTGAGTCTCCTCTTCTCCAGGATCGGCCCCAAGCTGAGAAGAGCCTGTGAACCCCCCCAAGAACAGGAGATTTATTTCCCTTCTCATCTAGAAATTCATCTGTGCTCTACAAAACAAAGAGGAATCTCTGCTTGAAGTGCAGCAGAAATCCCTCTGGACAAGTCAGCTGCTGCCAGCCTCTCTGTGCTAGGCTGGGGACTGAACCACAGCAACACTGAGGTCACCTCTCTTACCAATTCCCCCAAAGCTCACTACAGACAGCTGCTCCTGCTCTAGAGAAACACTTCCTGAGCTCTCAGTGCAAGGCTGCAAACCTCCTTTCCAGAACTTCACATTTACTAAAGCAACTTTGCTTCAGTTTTACAAAGGGGATAAATAAAAGGAAGTTTCTGGTCCTCTGGGCAGCACAGAAAGCAAACTTGACAAAGGTAAATAGCTGCAGTGGTTGGCCAAAGAGCTCTTGATTCCCATTTTCAGCTCACTGCATGACTTTGGGCAAATCAGGATGGCTCTGCATGGCACCAGTTTAGCAAAACACGAGAGTGTGTGCTTATGTCCCGTGGAGCTTTAGTGCTCTCAGCTGAGCCCCAGCCAGCCTGCTCCACTTCCCCCTCTCCCAGCATGAGGACAAGGATGCCACCTCTCTGTATAAAGAAGCCTGAGCACTTAGAGATTAACTTTTCCCCAAGGAGAAAACGTTCCTGTTAGTCTGGCTCCAGCTGTGATCACTTCAAAGGTAAAGGTACAGCTTCAGAAATGCTTCTGCCTGCCACTGCAGCAGGCTCACAGGATGTTAGGAACCTCCAAAGATCATCAAGTCCAACCCCCCTGCCAGAGCAGAACCAGAGAACCCAGCACAGGTAGCACAGGAACACATCCAGATGGGGCTTGAAAGCCTCCAGAGAAGGAGACTCCACAACCTCTCTGGGCAGCCTGCTCCAGGGCTCTGGGACCCTCACAGTGAAGAAGCTCCTCCTCATGTTGAGGTGGAACCTCTTGTGCTGGAGTTTATATCCACTGTCTCTTGTCCTGTCACAAGGTGCAACTGAGCAGAGCCTGTGCCCTCCCTCCTGACCCCCAGCCCTCAAGATATTTATAAACATACATTAACTCCCCTCTCAGTTTGGTCAAACACAGCTCGCTGAAAAGAGGTTGGGGCAATGCCAGTGTTGGTCTCTTCTCCCAAGTAACCAGCAATAGGATGAGAGGAAATGGGCTCAGGTTGTGCCAGGAGAGGTTAGGTTGGGTACTAGGAAAAATTTCTTTCCTTCAAGAGTGGTCAGGCATTGGAAACAGGCTGCCCAGGGAAGTGGTGGAGTCACCATGCCTGGAGATGCTCAAGAAGCTGTAGATGCAGTGCTTCAGGATATAGTTTAGTGGCCATGGCAGCTGGGCTACAGTTGGGCTTGATCTTAAAGGTCTTTTCCAACCCTAGTGATTCTATGAAATAGATCAGAAAAGATGCCTTCAGAATTGACAGAGCAGTAACAGGAAACACTGAGAGCACTGAAACACTGTGAGCCAGGATTGGTCCCATCAGTGCACATCAGAACTACATGAGCAGGATGCTCAGCTCTCACAGCCAGGAGAACACCAAGCCAGTATCCTCAGGAGCCAACACCCACCTCCACTCTGCCTCAAACCCTACTGCACAGAGCTGCACTCAGCATTTGCCTCTGTCTCGTCACAGCAGAGCACAGACCTGCCAGGAGTACACCCAGGGTTTGAGGTGTCATAGAATCACTAAGGATGGAAAGGATCTTTTTAGGTCATTGTAACCCAGCTCCCATAACCAGTGACTTAGACCCTGAAGTGCCACTTCTACAGTTTCTTGAACACCTCCAGGGATGGGGACTCCACCACCTCTCTGGGCAGCCTGTTCCAATCCCTGACCACTCTTGCAGGACACCAATTTTTCCTCTCTCCAACCTAAACCTCCCCTGGCACAACTTAAGCCCATTTCCCTCTCATCTTACTTCTAGTTACTTAGCAAAGGCCAAGCCCCACCTCACGCCTACCTTGAAGGTCTCTTCCAACCTGGTCTGGTCTATTCTATTCTATTCTATTCTATTCTATTCTATTCTATTCTATTCTATTCTATTCTATTCCTTTCAGGTAGTTGTAGGGAGCCAGGTGGTCTCCCCTTAGCCTTCCCTTCTCCAGATTGAACAACCCCAGCTCCCTCAGCCACTCCTTGTATGATGCCCTCCAAACCCCTCCCCAGCTTCTTTGCTCTTCTCTGGGCATGCTCCAGCACCTCGATGTCTGTCTTGGGGTGAGCCATCTGAACCAGAGGCACGTGCTCTCTGCCAGAGCAGCCTCTCCTCTGCCCATGATTTGGGCTGAAGTGCAGAAGATGCCTTCCACATCACCCTCTTAACCAAACACCCCTTGGGGGTTGGGTAGATGGGGAGTAGGGGGCTCTTTGCTTTCCTTCTTGTTTGCCAAACTAAACCTCCAGAACCAAGCATGGAGTTTGTTCCCTCAAGCCAGGCAGAGCTAACTTCAGCCTTGTTGTGTGGCAAATCAGGCAGCATATGGAGATGCAGTTCCAAGCCATCTGGATTATCATTAGCCATCAGGTGTTGTGCTCATTACACCTGTTATCAAGAAAAAGGATAATTACACAGGGAGAGGAGGGATTATATTCCACCCTCAGCATTGCTGCATTTCATCACTGCCTTCCTGGCCCTTTGGCTGGAAGACTGAAGCCCTTTTTGGTTGGGTTTTTTTTCCCCCCTTTTTGCTTGCAATATGCAAAATGAAAACCCCATTTGCATGAGGTGGAAGTGAAGATGAGTGAACCTTCTTAGCCTGAGCAGATGTTTTCCACTAGAAAATAATTTGTCAAAAGGTAGAGAGAGTCCTACTGCTAATTTTCAGAGCAGCTTCCTTCACTTTGGAAGGTAACTAGACTCAATTTAATTGCAAATGGGCTGCATGAGCCTCAGAGTAAGGCAAGGGAATGGAGTGAGGACGTGTGCTATGGTTCTAATCAAAATCTTCTCCAAAGGAATGAGCTTGTGGCCTGTTTTTCCAGGGACCAGTGTTGATTCCTGATTTAACCTCCCAGCTACTGGATATCTGCAGAGAGAGAGAGAGAGAGATATTTAAGGGGACTAGAAAGCAACAGCAAGAAGTTCACTGCATCCTTCAGTCCATGAACTAAAAAGTGGTTTTTAATCCTTGGGAAGAGACAGAACATTGACAAGTGAAGACTGCATTGGGTAGAGATAGAATAGAGCCTGCAATGTGCTCCTGAGGCCATGAAGGCAAATGGTCTTCTGAGATACTTTAAGAAGTGTGGCCAGCAGGCCAAAGGAGGTTCTCCTCCCCTTCTACTCTGCCCTGGGGAGTCTACATCAGGAGTACTGAGTCCAGTTCTGGGCTCCCCAGTTCAAGAGAGAGAGAGAGAACTACTGGATAGAATGCAAGAGAGGCTACAAAGCTGCTGAGGGGCCTGGAGCATCTTGGTGAGGAGCAAAGGCTGAGAGCCCTGGGGCTGTTGAGCCCAGAGGGGATCTGATCAGTGCTCAGCAAGAGCTAAAGGGTGGGGGGCAAGAGGCTGGGGCCAGACTCTTGTCAGTGGTGCCCAGTGCCAGGCCAGGTTCTGGCTTTTCTTTGTGAAGTCATTTATAAATCAAATGCCAATGAGAAGAGCCAACCCACATGAGCAAGCACTCCATGGTGAAGTGAGGGAGCTAGCTGTTGATGGAAAGAACTAAGGCAACTGCTGCAGAGCCCCAGTCTGTGCTGCTTGGCATGTGGAGGTTTCTTACTTCCTGAAGCCAAAGACTGTGTGACCTGAATCCACAACAAGCTACTAAAGACAAAAACACCCCCACCAATTCCTGGCTTGAGCTGCCAAAGGCTCAGGGTGTAGATTTTAAACAGTAAGAGGTGATTCTTCCTTCTCCATTCCTACAGTCAAGAGATTGTCCTCCACTGAAGGATGAATTCCACTCAGTAAAACCAAGCTGCTTTTAAATTAACAAATCACACCCCGTGAGGCCTTCAGGGGAATGAGCAAGTGTCTCACTGACTTCCAGGAGCCAGGATTGAGCCTCAGAAGATCTTCAGGCCATTTCTGCAATGCAGAATAAGGGCAGAGGGATTAGAACTAGATGATCCTTGGGGTCCCTTACAACCCTGACACTTCTGTGATTCTGTGTCCCCAAGCACACCCCTTGCAGCAGCAGAGACCTGCAGTACAGCACCCCGGCACATTTGCAGCCCCATCCTGTGCACACCCTCCGTCAGTCCATAGCCATTCCCATGGGAAAGGAGCACAATCCACTCTGCTAGTAGGCAGTCCTGCTGTGGGATGAGCTTGCTCACACCTAAACTGCTCTAGTTATGGCAGGACAGAAATAAAAAGCACACTTTTAGTATCTACTCATTATTGCTCAGCTCAATAAAAAGAAGTCATTACCCTTATCATCACGCTGCAGCTGAGGTGTGTTGTGTGTTGCTTCTTATAAGCAGCTTTCCTTTCCCATGTGGTTCAACTTGGTGCTGAAACAGAGCACAGCATGTGTCATTGGTGTCACTTGTGTCACCCCTCCAAGTCACTTTGCACAGCTGCACTTGTAAGCAGCAACACTACAAGGGTACCAAGGAACAGGGCTGCAATTACCCTGCTCTGCTTTCATAGAGACACAGACGTCTGGAGATGGAGTCCAACCCCCCCTCCAAAGCAGCAGCACCCAGGGCAGGTCACACAGAAACACACCTAGGTGGCTCTGGGCAGCCTGCTCCAGGGCTCCAGCACCTGCACACCAAAGGAGTTTCTCCTCCTGCTCAGGTGGAACTTCCTGGGTTCCAGTTTGTATCTACTGCCCCTTGTCCTACCACAGGGCACCACTGCAAAGAGCCTGGCCCTTTCTTCTTGCCCCTCAGCCTTCAGATATTTGTAAACATCAATAAGATCCCCTCTCAGCTTTCTCTTCTCCAGGCTAAACAGTCCCAGGGGTGTCAGGCTTTCCCCATCAGACAGATGTTCCAAGTCCCTCAAGCATCCTTGTAGCCTCTGTTGCACTCCCTCTGGTATTTCCCTGTCCCTGACTGTTCAAAGAGATGTTCTGATAGTAACAGGAGGCAGATTTATCTGCGGAATTCACAGAGTCATAGAATTGTTTGTGTTGGAAGGAGCCTTAAAGATCAGCCAGTTCCAACCCACCTGCCATGGGCAGGGACACCTCCCACTACAGCAAGTTGTTCAAGGCTTCATCTAACCCAGCCTTGACCTGCAGGGAGGGAGCATCCACAACCTCCCTGACCAACCTATTGCAGTGCCTCACCACCCTCACTGTAAAGGATTGCTTCCTAATCTCCAGTCTACATCTGCTCTCCTGAAGCATCAATCCATTCCTCCTCATCCTACCACTAGAAGGATCCTTGCTGACCAAGGTAATCCAGACTTCTTAGAGACAGGCCCACACCTCTTGGACTGTCAGAGAATAATTCCAGCTGCCAAAGAGACTCTACATCAAAACATGCTGCACTGGTTGGTTAACAACTTGTGGATTTCTTTTTCTTTATCTTGCAGTTCCAGAAGCTTCTCCCCCTCTCTTCAATAACTTGCTGAATACAGACACCCAGTCCAGGGCTGGATGTTTACTCTAAAGGTGCAGCTTCTACTGCAACACTATTTGATTTGAAAATGAAAATGTCTCTTAAAGAGCACAGGCCTGAATTTTAAAGAGGAAGCAGGAAATTGAGAGCAGCCCTGAAGACAAGGACTTGAGGGTGCTGGGGGATGAGAAGCTCAACAGGAGCCAGCAGTGAGCACTTGCAGCCCAGAGAGCCAAGCAGAGCCTGGGCTGCAGCAAGAGAAGTGTGGCCAGCAGGGCCAGGAAGGGGATTCTCCCCTTCTGCTTTACTCTGCTGAGACCACAGCTGGAGCTCTGTGTCCAGTTCTGGAGCCTCTGTGCCAGGAAGGATCTGGAGGTGCTGGAAGGTGTCCAGAGAAGGGCCATGAGGAGGAGCAGAGGGCTGGAGCTGCTCTGCTATGGAGACAGACTGAGAGAGTTGGGGCTGTTCAGTCTGGAGAAGAGAAGGCTCCAAGGAGACCTTCCAGTATCTGAACAGGGCTACAGGAAAGCTGGGGAGGGACATTTGAGGGTGTCAGGGAGTGATAGGATTGGGGGGAATGGAAAAGAAATAGAAATGGGTAGATTCAGATTAGATGTCAGGAAGAAATTTTTCCCCATGAGGGTGGTGAGAGCCTGGCACAGGTTGCCCAGGGAGGTGGTGGAAGCCTCCTCCCTGGAGGTGTTTGCAGCCAGGCTGGCTGTGGCTGTGAGCAACCTGCTGTAGTGTGAGGTGTCCCTGGCCATGGCAGGGGGGTTGGAACTGGCTGATCCTTGAGGTCCCTTCCAACCCTGACAATTCTGTGATTCTATGAATTCAGTTGAGGAAAACAAAGCTTTCTGCAGTTCTGCCCCCCGAATGCTGCCCTGCAGAGTGGTGCTTGGCTGCCTCCATCAAGCCATGGAGATTCTTCAGGTCTGTAAAAACAGGACCAAAAAAGTCTCAGCCGAAAAATGATTCCTTATTGACACTTCTGAGTCTGGCTGGAAGCAAGAACAGAGCTGCATAAAGATGAGGAATGCTGGAGGAAACCAAACCCATCCGAACACCTCCCAGCACTGCTGAAGCTCCACTGAAATCTCTACCCAGACCTTAACTCGAAATTTCCTAGCAATCTGAGGTATTTAAATGATCTCATTATATATTTAACTTCCCTGCCACATGTGATAAAAAACAACCAAAGCTGTGCTTCTGCTGTCTGGGGGGGGGCCTCTTGGAAAGGAACACAAAGCATCAAGATCTCATAAAGAGTTTTAGTCTCATCCCAGCTCTGGGAAATACAAAAGAACTCCTCTTATCCAGCCTCAGAGACAGCTCTTTTCTTCTTCAGGAAGGCTCCTGAGCCTAATTAGGGAAATAAACAAAACAGAAGAGGCAGGCTGCTACCAAGGCTGGTAGCTGGTCATACCCTGAGCTCAGCCAGCTGTCCCCATGCTGTCAGTCAGCACAGCCTGAGGTCAGCTCGAGTCCCCTGGCACAGCTGGAGCACGGCCACGCTGCTGCGCTGGGTGCTCCTTGCTGCTGCTGGGGCAGCACAGAGGCTTCACCCTATTTGCATGTCTGGAAACCAGGGATTTTCTCCAACAGATCACAAGTAAATAGCAAAACAAATACCTGTGGATGTGGCTGCACACAGAGAAGGATGGTTGATCCTAAACACAGACCAGATTTTGCTCCCCAGCACTTTTGCACCTCTAACTTCCCTGTTTGTAAGTCTCTCCTCTGCTTCCTCTCTGCTTCCTCTTTCATAGAATCCCAGAACAATTTGGCTTGGAAAAGACCTTAAAGTCATCAAGTTCAACCATTCTTTAACTCTGCCAAGCCTGGTGCTAAACCATGGCACTCTGTGATTCAGCACCGCACCTCTGCCTCACTGAAACACTTCCAGGCATGGGGATCCAACCACCTTCCTGGGCAACCTGTGCCAGTCCGAGAGCCCTTTCAGTGAAGAAGTTTCTCCTGATGTCCAACCTAAACCTCCCCTGCTGCAGCTTGAGGCCATTTTCTCTTGTCCTATCACTTGTTCCTTGGGAGAAGAGCCAGACTCCCACCTCCCTCCAACCTCCTTTGAGAGAGTTGCAGAAAGCAACGAGATGTCCCCTCAGCCTCCTTTTCCCCAGGCTGAACAATCCCAGTCCCTCAGCTGCTCCTCCCCAGCCCTGTTCTCCAGACCCTTCCCTGGACCTGCTCCAGTTACTCAGTGTCCTTCTAGGAGTGAGTGGCCAAAAATGAAAACTAGTACTCAAGGTGTAGCCTCAGCAATGCTGAGTACAGGACACAATCATGGCGCTGGTCCTGCTGGCCACCCCATTGCTGGCCAGGCCAGGATGCCATTGGCCTTCGTGGACACCTGGGCACACTCTGGCTCATCTTCAGCTGCTGTCAGTCAACACCCCAAGATCTTTCTCTACTGGCAACTTTCCAGCCATTCTGCCCCCAGGCTGGAGCATTCATGGGGTTGTGGTGACTGCTTTCCTCTTCCATAACCTACAAACTACAGCACAGGAGGTTCCACCTCAACATGAGGAGGAACTTCACTGGGCACTGGAACAGGCTCCCCAGAGGGGTTGTGGAGTCTCCTTCTCTGGAGACTCTCAAGACCCATCTGGATGTGTTCCTGTGTGACCTGTGCTGGATTCTATGGTCCTGCTCTGGCAAGGGGATTGGACTCAATAATCTCCAGAGGTCCCTTCCAACCCCTAACATTCTGTGAGCCTGTGAAGCTCTGCATACCCAGGGAGGTACTTTAGTCCCAACAGCTGCTCTTCCCTCCTGCCATCCCCATGACTTGCAGGCTGCCATGTATGTATCAGACAGTGTGGAACATTAGGGACTTTGGCTTTTCTATAGAAATCAGGACCCAAGCAACCAAACCTTCCTGAAACCAAATGGATGTTGGCGCCTGAGATCCTTTGGCTTCTCTGAGGTGAGCCTCTGGGCCTAGGAGTGAGGAAGCCATGAGGAAGCCACAAGTCTGACCAACAGCAGAATCTGAAGAGCTGTGACACAGAACCCTAGAATTGTTAGAGTTGGAAGGGACCTCAAGGATCAGCCAGTTCCAACCCCCCTGCCATGGCCAGGGACACCTCACACTCCAGCAGGTTGCTCACAGCCACATCCAGCCTGGCTGCAAAAACCTCCAGGGCAAGGTGGAGTCTGTACAAACCATCACCCTCCTTGTACCTGCCTCTTGTGTGCTGAGGATATTAGCACTTTGCTTTCTCTTCTCTAGGCTCCCACCACCTCCCTGGGCAACCTGTGCCAGTCTCTCACCATCCTCATGGTGTCCATAGCCAGCACCTTCTCCAGCCAGCCAGCCAGCTCTCTGCTCACAGGTGTAATTTCTGCACATCCACTTTTCTTTCAAACTGCTGTCACCCTGTTGAGCTGCCTGCCCTGGCACTCAAATCCACACTGCTTGCCAGTGACATTTCTTATTGATTTTTAAAAAGCTTCTGCTTGCCTACACTCCAGCTGCTGTAAAGAGCCCAGCTCTGGAGCTTCTTTATCATTCACTTTCTTTTTATTTTTTTTAATGTTCTCAGGCTATTCTTGGGACACAGCCTTCTAATTTATAAGTTTGTCCTACCAAACAAAAAAATAAGATGAGTAAAGAAAATAAGTTGAGTAAAGAAAATAAGATGAATAGAGTAGAGTAGAGTAGAGTAGAGAAGAGTAGAATAGAATAGAATAGAATAGAATAGAATAGAGAAGAATAGAATAGAATAGAATAGAATAGAATAGAATAGAATAGAATAGAATAGAATAGAGAAGAATAGAATAGAATAGAATAGAATAGAATAGAATAGAATAGAATAGAATAGAATAGAATAGAATAGAATAGAATAGAATAGAATAGAATAGATCAGACCAGGTTGGAAAAGACATTCAAGATCATCAAGTCCAACCTATCACCCAACACCATCTAATCAACTAAACCATGGCACCAAGACCTCATCCAGGCTCTTCTTAAACATTTCCAATGATGGAGACTCCATAAAGAATACAAAATTTATTTAGAAGAAAACAAAATAAAGGAAGGAAACAGAAAGGAAACAAAATAAAGAAAGGCAATAGAATTAAGAAAGGAAACAGAAGTAAGAAAGGAAACAGAATAAAGGAAGGAAGCAGAATAAAGGAAGGAAGCAGAATAAAGGAAGGAAGCAGAAAGGAAGCAGAAAGTAAACAGAATAAAGAAAGGAAGCAGAAAAAAAGGAAGGAAGCAGAAAAAAGGAAGGAAGCAGAAAAGAGGAAGGAAGTACAAAGGAAGCAGAAAGGAAACAAAGGAAACAGAAAGGAAACAAAATAAAGAAAGGAAACAGAATGGAAACAAAATAAAGAAAGGAATCAGAATGGAAAGAGAATGGAAACAAAATAAAGAATGGAAAGAGAATGGAAACAAAATAAAGAATGGAAACAGAATGGAAACAAAATAAAGAAAGGAATCAGAACGGAAACAAAATAAAGAAAGGAAACAGAATGGAAACAGAATGGAAACAAAATAAAGAAAGGAATCAGAATGGAAACAAAATAAAGAATGGAAACAGAATGGAAACAAAATAAAGAATGAAATAGAATGGAAACAGAATAAAGAAAGGAAGCATAATGGAAACAAAATAAAGAATGGAAACAGAATGGAAACAAAATGAAAGGAAACAGAATGGAAACAGAATGGAAACAGAATGGAAACAAAATAAAGAGAGGAAACAGAATGGAAACAGAATAAAGAATGGAAACAGAATGGAAACAGAAAGGAAACAGAATAAAGAAAGGAAACAAAATAAAGAAAGGAAACAAAATAGACTTGGAAGCATTTGCAGCTTCAACTGTCAGCATTTATGCCTCACAGTTGGCAGAATCTCCTTCCAATTGCTATTCAATGGTTTGAATCTCTTCAGAGACAAGTAATAGAATTTCATTTTTAATCAGGTTGGAACTGCAAAGCATCCTAGGACAGCACTGGCCAAGTGCCCCCAGAGAAGTATTTATGTTGTTGTAACACCATAACCATCCATCAAACACTAGATGTTAATAATAGCATTTAATTTGAAAATGGAGCTTTGCTTTTATGCCATTTCTATGTGCTTTATTGCAAGCAGGGAAGGCTAATTACCTGCATTTAAGAGCAGCAGAAACAGAGGGCATACTGCAGGGCAGGGATTTGAGCCTCATGCTGATCTCCTGTTCAATGGCTGGTGGAAGTGAACCGTGTCTACATCGTCAGGCAGACAGAAGGGACATCAAATGGCACAAATGCTTGTGAAATGTAGCCCCTGCTCTGCCACTGTGAGCTTCAGCAAGCCACACCATTTCCACAGCTCTTGATTGAAGTGGGCAGCAGTGGAAGGGAAAGATTGCAAACAGCAAGAGGGAGGCTGGAGAGAGACTTTACATAAGGGTGTTGAGGGACAGGACAAGGGGGAATGGTTTGAAGCTGAGGCAGAGCAGGGTTAGACTGGAGCTGAGGAAGAATTACAGGATGTTAGGGGCTGTAAGGGATCCTGAAAGATCATCAGTCCAGTTCCTCTGTCAGCGCAGGACATCTAGAGCAGGTCACACAGGAATACATCCAGGCAGGTTTTGAATATCTCCAGAGAGGGAGACTCCACAACCCCCCTGGGCAGCCTGTTCCAGGGCTCTGGCACCCTCACAGGGGAAAAAAAAGGTTTCCTCCTGTTTCCATGGAACTTCCTATGTCTCAACTTCCACCATTGCCCCTTGTCCTGTCATTGGGCATCACCCAGCAGAGCCTGGCTCCATCCTTTTGGCACTCACCCTTTACATATTTATAACTATGAATGAGGTCACCTCTCAGCCTCTCTTCTCCAAGCTAGAGAGCCCTCAGCTCCCTCAGTCTCTCCCTGTAAGGAAGATGTTCCACTCCCTGAGTCATTTTTGTGGCTCTGCAATGGACTCTTTGAAGCAGTCCCCTGAAGACCTTCTTGAACTGAGGGTCCCAGAACTGGACACAATACTCCAGATGCAGCCTCACCAGGGCAGAGCAGAGGGGCAGGAGAACCTCTCCTGAGGTTCTTCAGTATTGCTATTGCTTTTCTGGCCCCACAGCAGTCTGGAAAGCTGTGTATGGGAACACAGCAAATCTCTGCACTCCAGGGACAAGGAAAGGAATCATCTATTGAACTCTTCACATCTTGAGTGGCCCCAGGAAGAAAAGAAATAAATAAAAATAGCATAAAAGCTGCAAATTGAGTTGGGCACCTTTGCTGCAGAGCAGAGCAGCAACTGGAGAGACCTATCGGAGCTCTGCAGGGGTCTTAGCTAACAGCTTGCTTCTGGCAGAGAGGAATGGGATGAAATGGGCAGATGTAGAGAGCTGAAGCTTCCATTCAGATGAAGCATCTAAATGCTCAGCAAAGCTGGGAAGCATGTTGAGAACTATTTGACGTGGAGAGTGATGGATCTTGCAGTAAACTGCCAGCAGGAGCTGACTTCTCCAGCCCCCAGGGTGGGTCTCTGCCTGGAAGTAAAGGCTTCATGTTCTTTAAAAGGGCAAGTAGGGGCTCAGACTTCAGAGGGCTGAAAATCAGGTGCCTAAGACTGATCTACTCACTCTGTGGCCCTTTTACAGTCAGAGAAGAGTGAGTCATCTCTTCCCAAAACATGCTGCTAAGCCAGGTCCACTGAATCACCTTGAGGACCTTGTTTCTCTCCACTCACCATTACAAGGCTCTGGGAGAGTGGTCCCTGGGGTTCCTATTTTGTTTAGATACCATAGTAGTGAGATGCATTCCACCTTGAAACCAACCTCTCTCTTCTACCCTTGAAAGCCTGCATGCCAGTGGGCACATCCATGATACAAACTGGTTCCCTTTATGTTTTGCTCTTCCATGCCAAGCAGATGTTCAGCCCCTGAGACCCAGCAGAGCATGGATCAACTCATCACACTGGTAAGGAAAGGAGGACACTGAACTCAGGACAGTGAATTTCAGGAGCTACACTCTGGGCTTGGCATGGATACACCAGTCCAGGTGCAAGGCTGGAGTTTGCTCCTTCACATGGAAGGCAAAGCAGCTGGAGTGTGAAAGGAAAGGAGTGAGGCTGTGTTGTCAGAAGAGGAAGATGCCTCCTCCAGAACCGTCCCTAAGTGCCAACACCCCTTTGGCAAACAGGAGTGCAGAACCTCCCTGAAGGTGTGCCCGGCTGCCAGGCTGTCAGCTCCTCTCCCATCTTCACCTTGCTTCTCTTTCCACCCTGCTGGGAATCTTGCCTTTAAATGCATCAATACTGACAACAAGGCCACAATCTTCCCCTTGAATTTGTCCATGAGGGATCCCAGAATCTTGGGGTTAAAGGGGAAATGGCTAACAATTTGTGTGCCAAACAAAATTAATAAGGCAAGAGAAGTGTGACAAAAGGTGATCCAGCATTTAGCACTGGCTGGCTCTCCATAGCCACAGCGTTCACTGCATGCTGTGTCCCTCAGGCCTTTGGAAAACAGGAAAAGCAGTGATTTCTGCAGGCCCAGCCCAACTGCTGGCCAGTGCAGTGCCCTGGGATCTCAGTAAGCCCTAGGGGAACAGGAATGAAAGCAAGAGGGTGAGCCTGGGAGCTAAATCTGTTCTCGTGCCATCAGCTGCAACCTTGAACAAGCACGGCTGGCTCCAGTGTGTTTGTGAGATTTAATCACCAAGTGCACTGTGAGAGTCTTGACAAGAGAGGGCTGAGAAGAGATCTTATTAATGTGTGTAAATATCTGAGGAGGGAGTGTGCAAGGATGAAGGTGCCAGGATGAAGGTGCCAGGATGAAGATGCCAGGGTGAAGGTGCCAGGCTCTTTCCAGTGGTGCCCAGTGACAGGGCAAGGAACAATGGACACAAGCTGGAACCCAGGAGGTTTCTCTTCCAGAAGAGAAACTTCTTTGGTGTGAGGGTGCTGGAGCCCTGGAAGAGGCTGTGGTGGTTTAAGCCTTAATTGGAGTTTAATACAGCAAAAAAACAATCTGGAGTTCAGAGAATCACAGAATCATTGACTAGTTTGGGCTGGAAGGAACCTTAAAGATCATCCAGCCCCAAGTCCCCTGCCAAGGGCAGGGATACCAGGTTGCTGAAGGCCCCATCCAGCCTGGATGGGATCCAACCCAATTTCTTAGCCAATCTAGGCTTAGGAGCTTGGTTTGTACAGACTGGACCCAGCTCCACAAAATCCTTGCAGTGCAGCTTTCTCCAGAACTGCCAGCTCCAGAGGCAACGCTGATTTCAGCAGAGCACAGGGCAGAACATTCTCCTCTGCCCAAGAAAAGAAGCATTTTCCTCTCTGCCACTGCATTTTGGGAACATCTCCTTCAAACACTGAAGCTTCCTCTCCAGCTCCCAAACCCTCCTAAGCTGCTTTTGCTTCAGCAGTGAGGAGAAAGGGATTAGCTGTCATCTGGAGGAATGACTGCACCCACAGGTTTGTGTAGCTGCAGCAGCAGGAGACAGCAAAGCTGGATTAAAAAGAAAAAGAGGGGGGGAGAAAAAAATCTTGGCAATTTTTATTTTAGCTCCTTTTAGACTGAGAGATATAAATAAAAAGCAGCATCTCAACAAAGGAGAGCTGCTAAGGCTGCTACTTGACTGCCTAGTGTGAACTGGCTCCCAAGAAAATCTGCTCTAAGACAGTTACAGAATACAGAATTAAGCAGGTTGGAAAAGGCTTTCGAGATCAGCAAGCCCAGCCTCTCGCCCAACACCATCTAATGGCACCAAGGGCCTCATCCAGGCTCTTTTTAAACACTTCCAGTGATGGGGACTGCACCACCTCCTTGGGCATTACACCATTACATAAAATATTGCAATGAGTGAGGCCAGCTTGCCCAGGAGAATATGACAGGGAGGGATCTAATGCCAGACCCCTGCTTTCTAGACCCATTTGTATCACAGAATTGTCAGGGTTGGAAGGGGCCTCAAGGAGCATCCTGTTCCAACCCCCCCTGCCATGGGCAGGGACAGAGAATCACAGAAACACCAAGGCTGGAAGAGACTGCAAAGATCATCAAGTCCACCCCCTCGCACTACAGCAGGTTGCTCACAGCCACATCCAGCCTGGCTGAAGAAAGCTCCAGAGATGAGGCTTCCACCACCTCCTGTGCCAGTCTCTCACCAGCCTCATGGGGAACAACTTCTTCCTAACATCCAATCTCAATCTCCCCATTTCTAGTTTTGCTCCATTCCCCCCAGTCCTATCACTCCCTGACACCCTAAAAGAGTTAGGAGTAGCGAAGGGTCTGTATGCCTGGGTGCAGCCAGCTGGGGATGGCTGTGAAGGTCTTAGCTTGTGCAGATGGGGTTGGTGGAGCTGGGAACCCTTTGTGTTAAGTTAATCACAGAATCACAGAACTTTAGGGGTTGGAAGTGACCTCCAGAGATCATCCAACACCCCTGCAAAGGAGGGTCACCTAGGGCAGGTCACACAGGAATGCATCCAGTGGGTATGGAATCTCTGCAGAAAAGGAGACTCCACAGCCTCTCTGGGCAGCCTGCTCCACAGCTCCAGCAACCTCACTCCAAAGAAGTTCCTCAAGTTCAGGTGGAAGCTCCCATGTTCTAGTTTCTACCTGTTGCCCCTTGTCCTGTCCCTGGCCACCAATGACAAGAGGCTCATGTCATGGCTTACATCAGCTCTGTTCTGTCCTGAGAAGCTGTTTTTTCTCATGTTGAGATGGAATTGCCTGTGACTGAGTTGACATCCATTGCCCCTCATCCTATCTCTGGGTATCACTGACAAGAGCCTGGCTCCATCCTCCCAGTGGCCACCCTTCAGGCATTGATAAGGTCCCCTCTCAGCCTTCTCCTCTCCAGTCTAAACAGCCCCAGGGCTCTCAGTCTTTCCTCATAAGAGAGATGCTCCAGTCCCTTAGAATCAGAACTGTCCACATTGGGAAAGACCTTTCAGATCACCAAGTCCTCTCATCACCCTGTAACCTCCTGTCCCAGGACAGGATGAGCCCTGCACACCATTCCTGCCAGGTACTGCTTAACCTGCACACTTCACTCCCTCACTCCTCCTCCTCCTTCTTCCAGGGCTTTCATCACCTCTTTCACAGAGCTTTGCTTTGTGTTTCACTTGAAACTTCCTTGCTGCAAGACAGTGCCTGTGACTTCCTGCCCACAGCAGATGCGAAGGCAGCACCATCACCCTCCTTGCACCTGCCTCGTGTGTGCTGAGGATATTAGCACTTCACTTTCTCTTCCCTAGGTTCCACAACCCAATTTTTCCTCTCTGTCATGTCAGCCATGGTTTTCCAGATGCCTTGATCATTTTAACAGTCTCCTCTGCACTTCCCTCAGTTGTTTGGTCTCCGTCACTCCTGAAGTTCAGTGCCCCAAACTGGACGCAGTCCCCAGATGGAGTCTCCCAGTGCTGAGCAGAAGGCTGAACCCAGATGTCTTGCAAGCTGCACTCTGGTTCAGGCAGCTGGGACAAGTCTTCCAAGAGTGCCAGCTGTGTTTGGTCCACGTTGGTACCTCCTGAGCAGCAGCAAACCCAGCTTCAGGGGAATCTGAGCCCTCCAAATATTGCCTCAGATCAGATTTTGGGGAGACTTTGCAGAAGCTGCAGCTGCTCTGCACTGGCCCCTCTCAAACCTATCTTTGGGAACATTTTCCCCCTGAAGTCTTAATCTGGTGCTCCAAACCTGGTGTCTCAGGGGTGAGAAGTGAATTTGTGGTTTCCCCTGCCTTTGGGGTATTGCTCTGTTGTAGTAGTTCACTCAATCTCCACACAGGCTGAGACAATCACTTCCCTTGTCCAGGAAAAAACAACTACAAAACACAAATCTGACTGCTGGAGCAAGAGGAGGCCCACAAAGATGAACCAAGGGCTGGAAAACCTCTGCTATCAGGACAGGCTAGGTGTAAAAGTACAAACACTGACAGCCAGAAAAGTTTATCTTTACTGTGTCCAGGTCTGGTGTCCCCAGCAGGAGAAGGACACAGAGCTGGTGGAGTGAGTCCAGAGGAGGCCACAAAGATGATCCAAGGCCTGAAGCACCTCTGCTATGAGGACACACTGAGGGAGCTGGGGGTGTTCAGCCTGGAGAAGAGAAGACTCAAGGGGGACCTCAGAGCTGCCTTCCAATAGCTGAAGGGATCCTGCAGGAAGGCTGCAGAAGAACTTGTCATGATGGGGTCTAGAGATAAGACAAGGAGAAATGTTTTGAAGCTGAGGGAGAGCAGGGTTAGACTAGAGCTTAGGAAGAAGTTCTTCAGTACAGGGGTGGTGAGACTCTGGAGTAGGCTGCCCAGGGAGGTTGTGGATGCCTCCTCTCTGGAGATGTTCAAGGCCAGGCTGGATGGAGCCTTGAACAGCAGAGTCTAGTTGAGAGGCATCCCTGCCCATGGTGGGGATGCTGGAGCAGAGATCTCTTCTCACCTGAGCCATTCTAGGATTCTATGATCTGCAGAGAAGCATGTAAGAAGCATGGTCCACAAGACAACTGCTGGATCACAGTGCATCCAGCGAGTACTTAAAGGAAAATCAAAGCCAGAAGCTTGCCTAAGGCCACCCCAATGGCACTGCAGCCCAGGTCTGTGTGGCTGCGCTGCCCACACCAGCAGCTGGTTTATAATCTGAGAAGGATAAGGAGCTGCTTCAGTGACTTCAAACTCAGTCACTAAAATGTGGGATCTTATCCAAAGGCAGTGCCCTAGAGGTGTTGTGATGACTCCAGAGGAGCAGTGGAGAGGCTGTGGGAGTGGATGAGCCCAGTTAATGAACAGGGTTTTCTCATCCTGTCTCTGAGCCCTGGCTGGTGCCATTAGAGGACATTAAAACATCCAAACTTCCAGCTCTACTTTGTTCAAACAATGGCTCTGCTTAGCATGCAAGCCTTGGCTGAGGGATAGTGTTTATTTTATTCTGGAGTGTAATTGAATCCCCAGAAGGCTGTCCCTAGGCAAGCTCATTTCAGAGGAAGGCTCTAAAAATAGTCAGTGCAGGGACACATTTGGGACAAGTGTGAAGAGAAGGTGACTTCTCAGAGCTGTAAACCCTTCCCTCACACCCATCCCAAGCATAAAGTTGTGCCAGCTCTCCATGAGTCAGTGCTCCTGTGAAGTCAGGACTCCTGCCTTGCCTCTATTCACACTTCCAGCAGAGAGGCACTGACTGATTCTGACCCAGTTTCCAGGAGTTTCACGTTGTTGATGCTATCAAACTCGGGAGAATCAGTTCAGATCTGTATCAACAGAAGAGCAGAAGTCAGTCTCCCACAACCTAGGTCATTATCAAAATTACCCCACCGGGGTTAACGTGGTCAGTAAGTGCTGGCTGGCTGGCAATGTGCTTTGGAGGAGATGGAAATCCCAGCCCAGCTGTGATTCACCAAAACCCCATGGGAGTTTCTTCTCAACCTGACTTCCAGGAGAAGATTCCTGCTCAAACCCAAACTGAGATCATTAAATGTGGTCTGTACAGAGACCTCCAAGCACAGGTGAAAGTTTGCTCTGCCTCCCCCCCCCCCGGGTGAACACTCAGGACTGAAGTGCCTCAGGCTGAGAGCCCTGGGGCTGTTTAGTCTGGAGAAGAGAAGGCTGAGAGGGAATCTAATCAATGGCTATCAATAGCTGAGGGCTGGGGGTCAAGAAGGAAGGGACAGGGACAGCCTCTGCTCACTTGTCCTCTGGGGATAGGACAAGGAGCAATGGATAAAAACTCCAGCGCAGGAGGTTCCACCTCAACATGAGGAAGAACTTCTTCACTGTGAGGGTCACAGAACCCTGGAGCAGGCTGCCCAGAGGGGTTGTGGAGTCTCCTTCTCTGGAGACTTTCAAGCCCCATCTGGATGTGTTCCTGTGTGATCTGTGCTGGATTCTCTGGTCCTGCTCTGGCAGGGGGTTGGACTCAATCTCCAGAGGTCCCTTCCAACCCCTAACATCCTATGATCCTGGGAAGCACTTGACTCGACCCACACCCCATTAGTCAAGCCTGAAAATGTGCACATGCAAAGTCCTCAATTTAGAGAGGACAAGATGTGCTTCCATTTCTTTGGCTCACTTGCCACAGCTGCCCTGGAGGTCATCCAACAGAAAGGATCCCAAACCAACAGTGCTTCCAACTGAGAACTGTGACTTGAGCAGCCCTGCCCACCACATTAAATCCCAAGGACCCAAACCCACATCAGACACATCAAGAGCTCCAGCCCCCACCGTGCCAAGGGGTCCCAGCCTCTTCCTGCCATGATCCCACACAGTTAATTCCTGCCACATTCTGGACCTGGCAACAGCCACCCAGGCTTCTCCCTGCCAAGTGCCAGTCCTTGCTATTGTAACTAACTAGCTAATGGCCTGGCAGGATGCCATGAGCAGACCTGGGGTTAATGAAGACTTCCATCAAGCCCCCTTTGCACGGGGGAAGGTGACAAAGAGATTTACCACACTGTATTTGTTTGGAAGGGGCTGGTGATAATTAAAAATTAAATGGACTTTCTCCATTGTGCATTCCTTATTGACAGCTCTGTATTAACTGGGGATTTCAATTAATAGTTCCTCTTCACCAGACCAACTTTTCCAGCAGCTAAACTTATCGCCAGAGCTAATTGCTAACGCCCCTTTTATCCTCCATCTCCACATACTTGCAGTCCACAGCAGAAATCCAGGCACTGCAGAGTGCTTCAGAGAGGTTCTTGCCCCTGTCCCAGTCCAGCTTTCTGTTCCCTAGCAGAACAAACTGGGCTGGAGCACCTCTGCTGTGAGGGCAGGCTGAAAGAATTGGGGTTGTTCAGCCTGGAGAACAGAAGCCTGCAGGGAGATCTCAGAGCTTCATTTTGATATCTGAAGGGGACCTACAGGGAGGCTGAGGCTGAGTTTAGAAGGGTCTGTGGTGATGGGTTGAGGGGCAATGGTTTGAAACTGGAGCAGTACAGATTTAGGTTGGACATCAGGAGGAAGTTCCTCACAGCAAGGGTGTCTAGACATTGAAACAGGTTGCCCGGGGATGTGGTTGAGCCCCATCCCTGGAGACATTCAAGATCAGACTTGATGTGGCCCTGGGCAGCCTGATCGAGTTGGAGGTGTCCCTGCTGCCTGTAAGGGGGTTGGACAAGATGATTTTTTGGAGGGTGCCTTCCACCCCAAGGCAATCTGTGAACAGCAATCTCAGCAGTTTTCTTCCCTCCCCAGCCACGGCACAGAATGCTGACGCAGACTCTCCCGTGGAACCTCACACACGTGGTAACTCAGTGCAGCTCCTGCTTTGGGTTGGCATCTGAACGCTGCTCTCAAGCTTTCCTGATCGAGTTACTATTGCTGTAAACATTCATTAGAGCTGCAGCCTTCTCATGAGTCAGACAGAGCACCCTGTGACCCCAGGGTGTATCACAAATACCGACTGGCTTGTTTGTTCAAGAGCAGCATACAAAACTATTCAGGGAAAGCTTGGGAATAAACATTTCCCTTTCGTGTTTGGGTTTCTTTTTTTCCTCCACTGCCTTTTTATTTAGATGTTGCCTTCATATTTACTTTGGCAAATTGAGAGGCAACAACCCAGAGTGCTGAAAGAAATGTTTCAATCTGCCTTAAAGGAAGAGTTTTGAGGGAGGGAAACCATCGGTTTTCCTTTCATCAGAGCCAACAGCAAACCTCAGACATCCATTTCTACGCCACAAATATCCATTCCCATGCCACAAATTACTTTATCCCTAAGGTCATTCCACTTGGATTACCTAAGAGAGTTCATTCACCACTTAACATACAGCTCCTCAGGTGCCACAGGCTTGGGACAACCCTCCCAAGCCCAAGGGCAAGGGAGGGTGTTGATGTGGTCCCTACTTGACAGGAGATCAGAGACCTCTCTTCTTTGAGCACTGCAACAGGTTGAGAGTGTTTCTCCAAGCACCCTCGGACAACCCCTTTCAAACATCCCACCCTGCCCACCAAGAGCTCTCACTGCATAGAAACTGTCTCTACCTCACAGTTCTCTTCCTGTGAGGATTTGTCCTATCAGCAGTTTCTCAGCCCCCCTTGGTAAAGGCTGTTTAGTTGTTCTTTTCCAGCAGCAGGTAAGAGAAGAGCACAGAAATGCTTGCACCAGTTCAGACCAATGTGCTGCCCAGGGAGGTGATTGGGTCACCAACCCTGGAGGTGTTTAAAGGTGGTTTGGAGGTGGTGCTTGGGGATATGGTTTAGGAGTGAATCTTGTAGAATAGGCTTAATGGTTCGACTTGGTGATCCTGAGGGGCTTTTCCAACCTGAATGTTTCTGTGGCTCTGTGACCCCCCTCACTGAGCACCCCCTAGCTCTGCCCTTGAAGAGAAACAGAGTGGGGCAAACAGATATGATGACTTCCCTACTCACCTCCCCAGGCTTGTCCAGCTGGGAGGATTTTCCTCAGGCTTTACATTTCCCCCACTTTCTAACCATCTGTTATGGGATTTTGCACCTATCAGCCCTCTGTGGGGCTCTCCAGGCAGACCCATCCCACCCTCCCCCCCAGCCATTCAAAATAAGAAATGAATGAGAAAAGTGATTGCTGGATGCTGCTGCAGTGAGCTGACAGATGAGGAACTGCTGAAGGCAACACTGCTGACATACAAAATACAGAATTAACCAGGCTGGAAAAGAACTCAGAGATCAAGTCCAACCCCTCATCCAACACCATCTCATCAACTAAACCATAGCACCAATGCAATGCCTCATCCAGGCTCTTTTTAAACACTTCCAGGGATGGGGACTCCATCACCTCCCTGGGCAGCACATCCCAAAGGCCAATCTCTCTTTCTGGGAAGAATTTCTTCCTAACATCCAGCCTAAACCTCCCCTGGCACAGCTTGAGACTGTGTCCTCTTGTTCTGGTGCTGGTTGCCTGGGAGAAGAGACCAACCCCTACCTGGCTACAACCTCCCTTCAGGTAGTTGTAGAGAGCAAGAAGGTCTCCCCTGAGCCTCCTCTTCTCCAGGCTAAACAGCCCCAGGTCCCTTCAGCCTCTCCTCATAGGGTTTGTGCTGCTCCAAACCCCTCCCCAGCTTTGTTGCCCTTCTCTGGACATGCTCCAGCAACTCGCACAGGAGAGCAACCTGAGCACCCTGCTCAATGTTGCCATCACAACTTCCCCTAACAGGAAGCAAACTGCAGGTTACCTCCATGGGCTTTAGTTGCAGCAGGGGCAATTTAGGTTGGACTTTAGGAAACATTTCTTTCCTGAGAGTGGAACATGCTGCCCTGGGAGGTGGAGGAGTCACCATCCCTGGAAGTGTTCAAGAAGCTGTAGATGTGGTGCTTCAGGACAGTTTAGTGGTCATGGTAGCTGGGTTGACAGTTGGACTCAATGGCCTTAAAGGTCTTTTCCAAACTTAATGATTCTACGGTCCTATGATTCCATCACTCTCCAAACTGGAGAGATCAGCACTGCACTGGCCTCTGGCATACCTGGGCTGTGTTTAGCAGTGAAAATCATTCCACACTAAACCACCAGCATCACAGAGACTCCATGAAAGCCCCACAGCTCTGGAGGGCAATGTGTCCTCTTCAATTTCCATGGCAGCAACTGGCAGCTCTCCAGAACCCACAAGCCAGCAGTGCTCTGCTCTATTCTTCTCTCCATGCATGTGTAACTCCTGCTCCATTATTACAATAATAATACAAAACATTTGTAAAGTGTCCTTCACAAAATGGTCCCAAGGAGATTTCTTATGCAGGCATAATTAAACAAGCAGCAAGCATGAGCCTCTTCCATTCAGAGCTAACAGTAAAAGCAGATGGGGCTCTTCCCAGCATCAGTTGGTACCAGACTACACACTGGCCTCAGGTCAAGGAGGTGGGGAGGCTGCACTGAGACACAAGAAGCAGAACTGGGAGTGTTAGGGAGAAGTTAATAGAAAAACCTTTCTCTGCTGACCAGATTTTTCCCCTGCCAAAAAGGCTTTGGGGTCAGTCCTGCCTCTGAGATACACCATCTAAAACAGCAGCCCACACAGCAGAGGTCATGAAAGACAGCAAGGGGGAGAGGAGGGCTGAAAGAGTGCAGAGAAGGGATGGAGGGAGGATAACTGTAAGAAACATCCCTTCTCCTCAAGCCTTGCCCTGTGCTCCCCGGGGCACGAGCACTGACAGACCCAAACCAGCTTCAATCTACCTTTAGATTACCTTTAATTCAGAAACCAACACAAGAGCCCTTGGAAATCATGGATTTCTCATTGTTACTGACCCCAGGTCATCTCAGGGTCTCCAGTGGCTCAGAAACTGCTGTGGCCACACAACTGCTCATACCCTGAATAAAAAAAGAGCTGAAGTACCACCAGTGCTGTACCAGACCCCTGGGAGCACACTAGAGGGACATCTGAGCTGGCTGTTCAGGACCTAGCATGCAGGGGTTGTGGTTTAGACCTGCTTCCCAGGGCAAAGTGGAGGGGTTCACAGGCAGCATCTTGCCCCACAAATGGCAAAGGCAGTGGGACAGGTGCCAGACCATGGAAAGGGCTTGGGAACGTGAGTCACAAGTACAAGGCTTTGAGAGGTTTCCAATTCTATCAGAGAGCAGGAGCCTTGCTTTCTGCTGCTGTTGACATAAGGAGTGGGAAGAAAAGCTATTCACACCTTTTCCTTAAGGTTCTATGTGACTTCACTGACCTTTCTCTGCTCTCATTTCCTCTGCCCACAGAAGGTGACTCAGGGAGTGACTTCAAGTATCTTGCTCAGTGCAAACAAACCCAGTGAGTCGATTGACAACAGATCCCAAACGTCCCTGCAGAGCACACAGTAACACTGATGCTTCAGCAGCAAGGGTGGCAAGACAAACATGGGGCAAAAATCTCACTCACATGCAGATTTCAAGGCTCAGGGGAACTGAGACACAACAATAGGACAGGCCAATATCTAGCAGGGACAGCATTTTTGCACTGAATGCTGAGAGCTTTGGGTTTACCCCAACAAAAAGCCTCTGCCTGGAATGCCAGCTCTGTGCAAACAAAGCCTTCTGGCCACAGACACCAGCAAAAACAACCCAGGCTGTGCAGGGGAACTCTGTTCTGAGCCACCCACTTCACAGGATCAATCAACCAGGTTGGAAAAGACCTCAGTGATCATCAAGTCCAACCTATTCCCTAACACCTAACACCTCCCGACAACTAAACCATGGCTCCAAGTGCCACATCCAGTCCCTTCTTAAACACCTCCAGGGACAGGGACTCCACCACCTCCCTGGGCAGCACATCCCAATGGCCAATCTCTCTTTCTGTGTAGAACTTTCTCCTCACCTCGAGCCTAAACCTCCCCTGGCACAGCTTGAGACTGTGTCCTCTTCTTCTGGTGCTGGCTGCCTGGGAGAGGAGACCAACCCCCACCTGGCTACAACCTCCCGTCAGGTAGTTGTAGAGAGCAAAAAGTTCTCCCCTGAGCCTCCTCTTCTCCAGGCTAAACAACCCCAGCTCCCTCAGCCTCTCCTCACAGGGCTGTGCTCCAGACCCCTCTCCAGCCTCATTGCCCTTCTCTGGACTCGTTCAAGACTCTCAATGTCCTTCTTAAACTGAGGAGCCCAGAACTGACAGAGTGCTCAGGATGTGACCTAACCAGTGCAGTGTACAGGGACAGAATGACTTCCCTGCTCCTGCTGGCCACACTGTTCCTGATGCAGGCCAGGATTCTATTGGCCTTCTTGGCCAACTGGGCACACTGCTGGCTCGTGTTCAGCTGGCTGTCCACCAGCACCCCCAGGTCCTTCTCTGCTCTCCAGCCACTCTGACCCCAGCCTGTAGCACTGCCTGGGGTTGTTGTGGCCAAAGTGCAGAACCCAGCATTTACCCAAAACATCCTGTACTTCACTTTGTACACCACTAAGAAGAGTCTGGCTGCTTCTTTACTCCCTCTCATCAAATACCAGCCCAAGAGCTACAGCAGAAGGGCCCTGTGCCTGCCTGTTGAGATCATCACCGTGCAATAGGCAGTAGGACTACCCCTGCATGTTCCCTGCTTGGGCTTTCTCCATGTGAGACACCAGGGCTGTGCATGCAATGGGGAGTATTCAGTGGTGTTTTGGGAAGGCATTTGCTGGTCTTTCCTTCCAAACAGCTCCACAACTAAAGCAGTTCCAGATAAATTGGAAAAACATTAAGGAAAAAAATAGACAAACAAACAGGACCCCACAGATCATCCTGGGATTTCCAGCTTCTCTGTCCCTTTTACACATCAAGGCTCCACAGGATTCTGCATAGCTCCTACCTGCTGCCCTCGCACAGCAGCGCTCTTCAGGTGGATGCCCACTCAAGGGAGGCTGTGGCTTGGCCTTCCACAGCTGCTGGGAACCATCTGGCAGCCCCCAACCAGCATCAGCAGCCCAGACAGCAGCTGCACCCCAGTGGGGTATTTCTCTATTAGAGTGGCATGAAACATAGAATGACTTCAGCTGGAAGGGACCTCCAGTTCCAACCCCCCTGCCATGGGCAGGGACACCTCTCACTAGCCCAGGTTGCTCAAAGCCTCATCCAGCCTGGTCTTGAACACTTCCAGGGATGAGGCATTCACAACCTCTCTGGGCAACCTGTTCCAGTGTCTCACCATCTGCATAGTGAAGAACTTCATGCTTTAATGACATTTACAGACACTGGTGTCCCTCCTTGCAAAGGTGCTGCCCTTCAAAGAGAGCTGAGGTCTGTGCTGCTGTCACTGCAATGAGTGTCTCATGTCCCTATCCCTGACACATCACACAGAACCATCCCACAGCAGGGGGGCTGGAACTAGATGATCCTTGAGGTCCCCTCCAACCCTAACAATTCTTTGCTTCCTTCAGTTGTCTCAGGGCAACTCCACAGTGAAAGAGCACGGAGACAGTTCCTCCAGGTGCCACACACCAGCAGGAAGCATGCTCCTGGAGACACTAACACCTGGCTCAGTGCAAAGCTCCACAACACCTGCTCCACCTCTTCATCTATTCCCTCCTTTCCACCACCCAGGATGGGTTTATTGCCATAACTTATGTCAGATCCCAGACAAACACCAAGCCACCCCCTCTGGGAGGGTAAATCACCATCTCTGTACCGAGGTCAGCAAAGTCCTCCACCTCCAGCTGAGGAAACAATCGCCCCTCAGTCAGCTATTCACTGGAAAAATGAAACAGATTCCCTCCTGCCCGGTGACAGAGCAGCCAGGTTAATGAGGTAGAACAATCTCAACCCGAGGGCTGGTTGTTTTATTGGGGGTAATCTAATTCACTGCCAGTTAGCACCAAATTCCGACGGCCGATTCGTGTTAGGAAGGAAAAAAAAAAAAAGAAAGAAAAAAGAGCACACACAAATAACCACCACGGGGGCACCTTGCAGCCCCCTCACTCACGGAGCTCTCTCTCTCCCTTCCCGGTCTCTCCTCCCCCTCCCCCCGTGCCTTTCACCCGCTCCGCCCCGGCCCCGCACGGTGCCGGCAGCCGCTCCGTGCCCGGTTCCTCGCCGCCGCTCTCGGTTCCTTACCGGTGTCTCCCCAGCAGCTCCGCTCCTCACAAGGATATCCTGCCGTGGTTCGGCTCCTGCCCTTCCCAGCCGGCTCCCTGCAGACCTCCCTCGCCTCCTCCGCGCTCTGCCGGCGTCCACCTCAACCCCCGACGGCTCAGGGGCAGCCGGGGTCGGATCCGGCCGGGTCGGGGTCGCTGATACTCATCCACGGCGCTGCTCAGCTCAGGCCCTGCGGGTCACGGCTGGCCCGGGGCTGCTGCCGGATGCGAGAAGCTGCCCGGGGTCCGCTTCTGGCTACCCTCGGCCGTGCTCAGCAGATGGGCTGCAGAGGCTCCGTGTGTCTGTCCCTCAGCCACGCACAGCTGCAAAGGTTCCATGTCTGTCTGTCCATCCATCTCTAACCACGCTCAGCAGAGGGGCTGCAAAGGTTCCATCTATGTCTGTCCATCCATCTCTAACCACGCTCAGCAGAGGTGCTGCAAAGGTTCCATGTCTGTCTGTCCATCCATCTCTAACCACGCTCAGCAGAGGGGCTGCAAAGGTTCCATCTATGTCTGTCCATCCATCTCTAACCACGCTCAGCAGAGGGGCTGCAAAGGTTCCATGTCTGTCTGTCCATCCATCTCTAACCACGCTCAGCAGAGGGGCTGCAAAGGTTCCATCTATGTCTGTCCATCCATCTCTAACCACGCTCAGCAGAGGGGCTGCAAAGGTTCCATGTCTGTCTGTCCATCCCTCTCTGAGCCACACTCAGTGGAGAGGCTGCAGAGGTTCCACATCTGTCTGTCTGTCCTTCAGCCATGTTCTACAGAGGGGCTAGCAGAGGCTCGGTGTGTGTCTGTCCCTCAGCCATGCTCAGCAGAGGGGCTGCAAAGGTTCCATCTATGTCTGTCCATCCATCTCTAACCACGCTCAGCAGAGGGGCTGCAAAGGTTCCATGTCTGTCTGTCCATCCCTCTCTGAGCCACACTGAGTGGAGAGGCTGCAGAGGTTCCACATCTGTCTGTCTGTCCTTCAGCCATGTTCTACAGAGGGGCTAGCAGAGGCTCGGTGTGTGTCTGTCCCTCAGCCATGCTCAGCAGAGGGGCTGCAAAGGTTCCATGTCTGTCTGTCTGCCTGCTGTGGTTTGCTCACAGAAGACAGTACCACACTTGAGGTTGTGTCAAAACGTTGTTATGGTGGCAAGAAGGGACAACCCAGGTGGGAAGGGACCTCAGGAGGTTAAGTGTTCCCACAGCCTGCTCACAGGTGTTCAGCTGGGGCTGTGCTGCTCAGGGCTTTGCCTGGTTGGCTCTGAAAGTGGCCTCAAGTCATGTCCTTTGAGCTAAGAGATGTTCACAACTGCAATTAACTTTGGGAAAATGAAGAAAAAAATTGGGCTGAACTGAAGTTAATTTTGCCTCTTTGTATTCAACTTCCCTGTTTTGATTCCCTGTCTTGTAGGGGAAAGAGGAGAGGTGTTCATGGGGCTGAAAATCTGTTTCCTGGGCAGTCCAGTTTGATGATCTCAAAGATCTCTTCCAACCCAGTTAATCCCATCCTATCCTATCCTATCCTATCCTATCCTATCCTATCCTATCCTATCCTATCCTATCCTATCCTATCCTATCCTATCCTATCCTATCCTATCCTATCCTATCCTATCCTATCCTATCCTATCCTATCCTATCACAGAATCACTATAGTTGGAAAAGACTTTTAAGATCATCAACTCCAACCATTAACTAACTCTACCAGAGTCCCTACTACACCACATCCTGGAGCACCGTACCTAGAAGGCTTTTAAATGCATCCAGGGTTGGCAATTCAACCACTTTCCTGGGCTGCCTGTTCCAGTCTTTAATAAACCTTTCACAAAAGATTGAATGAACCTCAGGAAAACGTTTTGGGGTGGTTTCTACTGAGTCAGTCAGTAAAGCCACTTTGCCCAGTTTAATACAATTTACCCCAGTGAGCAATCAGAACCATCTACAACCTGGACAGCTGAGCCTTGCCACTTGCATGGTGCTGCAAAAAGCACAAGAGTTGAATCTGCCCTGGGAAGCTGCAGGGCTCTGCTGCCACCCAGGGCTCTGCACAGCTCCTAGCAGTCTCCATCTGCCTCTGGGAAACTGTGAGGCACACAGCAAAAAAAGAAAAGGGGGGAGGGGGAGGAAGGGGGAAAGAAAATGCTGCCCATTTCAGTTTCCTTTAATTGTTTTCTTTTGGCTGAGATGAGTTACAGCAATTCATCTCCCCAGCAGTGGGTGTGCCAGGCTGCAGCATAAATATTCAGGATGAGTAATGAGCTGGTGGAGGTGTGGGCAGGCAGGCTGAGGTGGCTGCTGTGGGCATTGCCATGCAAGCACAGCAACATTCAGCTTCCTGAGTGTCATGGAATTATAGAATCAGAGAGTGGTGGGGGTTGGAAAGGACTTCTGGAGAGCATCAGTCCAGCAGCCCTGCTGAAGCAGGTACGCTCAGATTGGGTTGCACAGGAATGTGTCCAGATGGGTTTGGAATCTCTCCAGAGAAGGAGACTCCACTACCTCTCTGAGCAGCTTGGTCCAGTGCTCTGTCACCACCCCCAGCAAAGAAGTTCCTCCTCAAGTTCAAGTTGTAGTTTATACCTGTTGCTCCCTGTCCTATCACTGGCACTGGGCAGAGGCTCATGTTTCACATCAACTCTGTCCTGTCCTGAGGTGCTGTGGATGAGCAGCCAAAGCCAGAGCCAAAATCACAACAGCCAGATTTGAATCTCTCCTGCTGTACTATTACTGTAATTGCCATTATATGGCAGTATATGAAGGCCAGGCCATGATCAAAGCCATTTTGTGCCAGATGCTATCTGCATTTATACATTGACATCATAATCTCCACCTTAAAGACTTCAAAAGACAATGAGATCCAGTGTCATGGCTTGAAAAGAGTGTTAGTGCATGAAAGGCACCTTTGAGAAATGTGGCTTCAAAAAAGGACAAAACAGAAGAGGAGGAAACATTCCAGTCCATGGCAGGAAAAGTATCTGCTCTCCAGTCAATTTCTGAGCTCTTTGTTTTTTGGTGGAAATCCAACCATTTTCATGTACAGGCCCCTGAGCAGTGGATCTAAGCTGCTGCCAGTAGGATGATGTTCTTAGTTACCTTCCCAAAATCATACAGTCACAGAATCCTAGAATGGCTCAGGTTGGAAGGGACCTCAGAGATCATCTGCTCCCAACTCCCCTGCCATGGGCAGGGACACCTCTCAGCTAGACTCATCTGTTCAAGACCTCATCTAGCCTGGCCTTGAACTTCCCCAGGGAGGAGGCATCCACAACCTCCCTGGGGACCTACTCCAGAGTCTCACCACCCTTGTGCTGAAGAACTTCTTCCTCAACTCCAGTCTAACCCTGCTCTCCCTCAGCTTCAAACCATTCCTCCTTGTCCTGTCTATAGACACCCTCATGAGAAGTGCCTCTGCAGCCCTCCTGTAGGATCCCTTCAGGTATTGGAAGGCAGCTCTAAGGTCCCCCAGAGTCTTCTCCATGGTGAACAACCCCAGCTCCTTCAGCCTGTCCTCATAGTGGATCCCCAGGCCTGTGGAGCTCAGCCCGGAGAGCAGTAGCCAAAAAGACAGCATTGAAAGCTGCCACTTGCAGGTCCTGTTCCCTCCTTGTTTGTCACCTGTGCTGGGAGTTGAGGTATCCACACCAAGGACTCTTGCTTACATGTCTATAGAGGAATCTACAGATTGGTGACCTCGAGGGCTGCAGCAGGCACATCAGTGTCACATGGGACAAAGAACAGATCAAGGGGAGACCTGCAAAGTCTGCAGTGACAGTGGCTTTGTAAAGGGAACTGTAGCCTCAAGTCAGTGGGCAGTAGGGAAGTGGCAACCATTTGCTGTGGTGTGCATGGATCACTAAAAGTTTCCTGGCAAGATCTCCCCTGAAATGCTTTTAGAGAAACTCAGCAGCCATGGGATTAGACACAGCATCACTGCACAGGCAATTAGCTTAAAGATAGGCACAGAGGGCTCAGCTCCTGCAAAAGACACAGCCCTGAGCAAATTCACTGCCTCCGTGGTGTTCAGGGTTCACTCTGAGCCAAGAGATCTTGGTGTTTCAGGCTGGTCAGGACTCCACAGGATAAGACAATTGAATCCAGACAGTGGCAGCCAAAGCTTGTCAAAGGAAGAACTTCCCAGGGCCTAAGTGACATTTTTAAACTAGAGGCACTTGAGTTGTCTGGAGTCACACTGACTTTCTGTGAGGCTCTGGAGAGCAGAGCAGTGCAGAGGAGGAAAAGGCAAACAGATGGATATGGCCTTGTCTGCGTGGACATTCCTAAATTGCTAGTAAAGTTATGGGTGAAATAAAGTTATGGGTGCAGCAAAGTTATGGGTGAAATAAAGTTATGGGTGAAGTAAAGTTATGGATGAACTAAAGTTATGGGTGAAGCAATTATGGGTGAAGCAAAGTTATGGATGAAATAAAGTTATGGGTGCAGCCATCAAACAGTAGGTTAAGTGTTCAAAACCAATGCACTGGGAAGCAGCTGCATCTGTCCACTTTTCAGAGACCTGAGGTTTCCCATACTGATTTCACACTTCAAGGGAATAAAGATGGAAAGCCATCAGCATCCATCTGGGCAGCTTCTCACTAATCACACACCAAATCCTATTTAAAGGGGGTGGAAGCAGGGGAGGGAAAAAAAGGCATCTCAAAAGGCAATGCACAGCCATCAGAGAGGGCATGGGATAAATCACCTGACCTGGGCAGTGTCAAAGAAATGTTCTGTGAAGAGAAGATTCTTAACAGCCCAGGCAAGAAAGGAACTAACTGGGGTTTTTTTGGTTTCTTTTCATATAACTTTGGAGGAATTCTTTGCAGCTAGTACAAAAGCAACAGTGCCTTCAGCTGCAAAGCAACCTGGAGGTCTTGCATGCTGTATTTATAGCTTCTAACCCTATGGCTAGTACTCCTCCTGCAAAGCACCTGTCATGACAACTAGTGGAGAAGTTTGGAAGGAGCTTTGAGTTGGATTCCCAACTGGCTCACACAATGTTCTACATTTCTTCTTCAAGCCTTCAAGATGATTTGAAGTGGATGACCCCATTAAACTTAAGCAGGAAATGACCCCATCACACACACTCAGACTGAATTGAAGATCCATTCTTTTGGAGATCATCTCTTCCCCTTCTTATTTCTCATGCTTCCAAAGAGCAGCACTGAAGCACAAGCCTAGAAATCAGGATGCCTGAATTTGTTCTCCAGCCACCTGTCAGTCCCTAAGGCAAAGGGGGCAAGAGTTGTCTTCTTCTGGGACTACCCAGTGGAGATCCCCCTTTCTCAGATGGGGAAATGTCTCTAGAAGTTGCACTCTTGCCCACCCTTCAGCTGTGAGCAGGCAGGGAGGTGCTGCCCTTTGGGACAGGAGTGCAGCAGGTTGTACAAACTAAAGCAGCTCTGTGCACAGGGCAATGGGTTGGGGTCTTCCTGTAAAGAGAAGCCTCTGCTCCTCTTCCTTCTGCATCCAACAGCAAGGCTTGGAAGACCAGCCAGGTGGTGTGGCAGTGCTGCTTCTGGGAAAAAGATGCTGTCTTTTGGGAGGGACAAGGGCTGTCAAATGTTTTTACTCTTACCCCTCCAAATCCCCTGAGCTGAGGTTGTTGGGAAGTTCAGGCACAAAGTCAGTCCAGAGAATGCAGATTAGCTGTCCCCCCCATGCCTGCATGGGCACATCAGTTCCTGAGCTAAATTCCTTAACTCTCTTATTAGTGGCTAATTAAATCAAATTTCCCATGGCATACTTGAAGTGGTAATGAGCCTGGGGTGACAGTAGCATGGAGCATTCAGAATAGACAAGACAAGGAGGGGAGAACCAGCACAAATGTGGGAGAGAGCAGGAGAGAAGGATTTGATTGG
Source organism: Melanerpes formicivorus (assembly GCF_026170545.1). NCBI lineage: Eukaryota > Metazoa > Chordata > Aves > Piciformes > Picidae > Melanerpes > Melanerpes formicivorus. The sequence continues at coordinate 301,279 of NW_027142470.1, forward strand.
ATCAAATAGCAGTGCAGCACCTTTCCCATCCTGCTGCACATCCTTCCCTGCTCCCAGTTGTTTGTCTAGCCATAAAGTTGGCATCCTGTGACTCAGCTCAGAGCATCGTGCCCTGGCTGCTGGGTGCTGATGCTAATTCAGAGCAGCACTCTGCATGCTTGGAGCACCTTTTATCCCTGGGCCTCTGACAACACTTCCCCAGCTCCCTCCGCTGGTGTGACTCAGGGTGTCAGACGCGGCACCCAGCGTCTCCAGCGTGCTGCCTTCCTCTTGTCCAGCCACACTGCTCTCAGCAGGGCTTTGTTCAAATGTCATGCAGTAAGGAATGAGCATGGAGGGGAGAGTTGCAGATAGAATTGTCATGGTTAGAAAAGACCTTTAAGATCGTCGAGTCCAAACATTGTCTCTTGACTATGTCTGGTGCTTAGCTTAACAGCACCACATCTCTGCCTCTTCTCATCATCTGCAGGGGTGGGGATTCAACCACCTCCCTGGATAGCCTGTTCTAGTGTTTGAGAACCTTTTCAGAGCAGAAGTTTCTTCTAATGTCCAACCTAAACCTACTCTGAAACAGTTTGTGGCCATTTCCTCCTGTCCTTTCACTTATTACTGGAGAAAAGAGACCAACCCTGACCTGGCTCCAACCTCCTTTCAGGGAGCTGTAGAGAGCCAGAAGGTCTCCCCTCAGCCTCCTTTTCTACATACTAAACAACCCCAGTTCCCTCAACTGCTTCTCGCCCTTCACCCTTACTGCTCCAGACCCTTTGCAAGCTTCATTGCCCTGCTCTGGACATGTTCCAGCACTTCATTGTCCTTCTTGGAGTGAGGACCCCAAAACTGAACCCAATACTCAAGGTGTTGCCCTGACCTATGTGCAGGACCTTGCACTATGCCTTATTGAACCTCATGATGCCTGAGGCAAAGTGGTGCTTCTGCTGTAGCATAGGTTTTTGAGTCATAAGGATGGTTGGCCTGGAAAGCTTCCAGGAAGGAAGACACAATCCTGCTGAGCACAGGTCAAACAAGTCTTACCACAGAGCTTGTTAGGCTCACCCAGCCTTTGGGTGCCACAGCACATTTGTGTATGAGATGGATTAAAACCCTCATGTCCCAGAACACCAGCACCACACCAGAGTGAAGAGGCTTTTGCCCAGAGAAGAAATGGGAAGCATGACTGAGATTTGGCCTCTTTGGACACTTCTGAAAGTGGTTGATGTTTATTTGTTTGGGTTTGGGTTTCTTTTTGTCATGTTTTGTTTTCCTTTTTGGCTGGGTTTCCTAAACACTTCTTACAGAATACAGAATTAACCAGGTTGGAAGAGACCTTCGAAGATCATCAAGTCCAACCTCTAACCCAACACCACGGAATGGAATGGAATGGAATGGGATGGGATGGGATGGGATAGAATGGAATGGAATGGAATGGAATGGAATGGAATAGAATAGAATAGACTAGAGTAGAATAGAATAGAATAGAATAGAATAGAATAGAATAGAATAGAATAGAATAGAATAGAATAGAATAGAATAGAATAGAATAGAATAGAATAGAATAGGATGGGATGGGATGGGATGGGATGGGATGGGATGGGATGGGATGGGATGGGATGGGATGGGATGGGATGGGATGGGATGGGATGGGGTGGGATGGGGTAGACTAGACTAGAATAGAATAAACCAGGTTGGAAGAAATCTTTGGGATCATAGAGTCCAACCTATCATCCAACACCATCTAATCAACTAAACCATGGCACCAAGCACCCCATCCAGTCTTTTCCTAACCACCTCCAGTGATGGTAACTCCACCACCTCCCTGGGCAGCACATTCCAGTGGCAAATAACTCTTCCTATGAAGAACTTCTTCCTAACACTTCTTGCAGAATACAGAATTAACTATGTTGGAAAAGACCTTCGAGATCATCAAGTCCAACCTCTCACCCAACACCATCTAACCAACTAAACCATGGCACCAAGCGCCCCATCCAGACTCTTCCTAAACACCTCCAGTGATGGTGACTCCACCACCTCCCCGGGCAGCCCATCCCAATGGCCATTCTCTCTTTCTGGGAAGAACTTTCTTCCTAAAAAATATCTTCTTTACCCTGAGCTCCAACGTTCCAAGTAACCGATGTGTCTGTGACCATTTCCAGGCTGAAGGCTGCAGCTCTGATGTTAATCGAATCCTGTGATCCCCAGCGTGTCCTTGCAACACCAATAACGGCAACATCTGGCAGAGGCAGCAGAAGTGCAGCAGAGCCTTGGTTCCAAGAGCAATTAAAAAACAAAAGGGGGAGGAGGGGGTGCTGTGGGGGGAAGCCAATGGAAAAAGCCAATTACCTGTAATTGGATTCAGTAAACTGAATTATCTCACTATTAAAGCAGTGCTTGTTTTTGAGACAGTGGGACATTCAAAGTATCAAAAGCATTAATTGCTTCATCCCTTCTTTCTCTTTTTTTTTTTCAAGTGCTTTCTCAACAGTGCCTCTGTTTGAGAGCTGCAACCTTTTGTTCGCCCGGGGAATCTGCATTACACAGCCCCTGTTTGTGTCCCGGCAGCTCCATTCAGCCTGACTTCTTTTGTATGTGTGTGTGGCTGTGTGTCGTGTTGGTGGTTTAACTCCAAAATGAGCCGAGGCTCCTGCGAAGCATAATGGAAGGTTTATTTCTTCTTTTGTGATGCCTTCAGTGTTGCTGGAGGTGTAATTTAACAAGGGAGAAAGAGAGAGCAATGTTTGGAGTCTGGTTTTTAGGCAGGCAGCTTTCAGATGTGGGTGGGTCGGAAGCCAGAAAGGAACCAGAAGCCTTCTCTGTGCTGTTGTGCAGCTCGGCACAGGAATGTTCACTGCAGCTCCAGGGCTGCACCAGGGCAAAATCTTTATACTATGTCCTCTACAGACACCTTTTAGTAAAGGAGAGTCAGTGTTCAGACATCTCCCTAAGGAGATGGCCAGCAATAGACGCTGGCAGCCCAGCAGGCAGCTGTGTGCTGTGTTGCATCCAAGGCAGGGAAAGCAGCAGCACAGGGAGGGGATTCTGCCCCTCTGCTCTGCTGAGACCCCACCTGCACCTGGTGTCCAGTTCTAGAGCCCCCAGCAGAAGAAGGACCTGAAGCTACTGGAGCAGATTTAGAGAAGGCCACAAAGATGATCAGAGGGCTGGGGCACTTCTGCTATGAGGACAGGATGAGAGAGTTGGGACTGTTCAGCCTGGAGAAGAGAAGGCACCAGGAAGACCTTAGAGCAGCCTTCCAATACCTAAAGGGGACTAGAAGGAGCTGGGGAGGGACTTTATACAAGGGCTTGGAATGGCAGGATAAGGGACAATGGCTTTGAGCTGGAAGAGGGGAGATTGAGACTGGAGGTGAGGAAGAAATTCTTTCCAGTGAGGATGGTGAGACACTGGGATAGGCTGCCCAGGGAGGCTGTGGATGCTGTCTTGCTGGAAATGTTCCAAGCCAGGCTGGATGAAACCTTGAGCAGCCTGGGCTGGTGGGAGGTGTCTCTGCCCATGGCAGGGCATGGGGAACGAGAATAGAGAAGAGAAAGAGGAAAGAGAAAGAGAAAGAGAAGAGAAAGAGAAAGAGGAAAGAGAAAGAGAAAGAGAAAGAGAAAGAGAAAGAGAAAGAGAAAGAGAAAGAGAAAGAGAAAGAGAAAGAGGAGAAGAGAAAGAGAAAGAGAAAGAGAAAGAGAAAGAGAAAGAGAAAGAGGAAGAAGAGAAAGAGAAGAGAAAGAGAAAGAGAAAGAGAAAAGAGAGAAGAGATGATCTTTAAGGTCCATTCCAACTCAAACCATTCTATGAATGCCTGATTCTATGATTTCTTGACTGCCACTAACCTCAGGGGCTCAGAGCAATGCCATGAAGAGACTCTTCCACCCCTTGACAGTCCCTAAGAAGAGGATCTCTCCATACCTAGGGAGGGCAAAGGATTGTTGTGTGCCAAAGCGATGCATTCGTCACTGTGCACAGCTGAGGAGGAGGCTCCTGTGTCTTTGTCTCTGCCTTTCTAAGTGGGCCTGGAACACTTGAAGAGCCAGGCAGGGGAAGGAGTCAGCTCCAATGAGTTATTTAGGCAAATTGAAAGCATTATGTCAATTTGATGGGCAGCGTTTCAGGCCAGAATGGTACTATTGGCATTTTCTTCCTTCTGAATCAATAACTCCTAAAGGATTACAATTTAATTTTTAAAGGGTAATTCAATCAAGAGTTTGAAAACAGAGGGCATTCTTAAAGTGAAACTTTAGTCAGACTTATTTATTTATTTTTATAATTGAACTTGAAAAAAAAGAAGAAGGAATTGTACCTGGGAGGGGGGGGAGGAAGGGCAGGGGGGTTAAAGGCAATGTCCAAACTGTCCTTCACCTTGGACTTAAAGGAGCAATTTTTAATTACATCCCTAGGAGGACTCTGTCCCTTTGCTTACCTCAAGTTGCTCTTGCCTGTGCCATTTTTTTTCCCAGACATGTCTCCATCAAACCCCTGAACCTTCCAAACCCTCCTCCCCGCCCTGAGAAAACTTGGCTGAGTTTGTCATAGAGTCATAAAATGGTAGAGGTTGGAAGGGACCTCTGGAGATCATCCAGTCCAACCCCCCTGCTGAAGGAGGATCACCCAGGGCAGGGTCACACAGGAACATAACCAGATGGGGCTTGAAAGTCTCCAGAGGAGACTCCACAACCTCTCTGGGCAGCCTGCTGCAGGGCTCCAGCACCCTCACATCAAAGAAGTTTCTCCTCATCTCTAGTCCCCTTTAGGTACTGGAAGGCTGCTCTGAGGTCTCCCTGGCACCTTCTCTTCTCCAGGCTGGATAGCCCCAACTCTCTCACACCTGTCCCCATAGCAGAAGTGCCTCAGCCTAATCACCTTCGTGGCCTTCTCAGATCTGTTCCAGCAGCTCCAGGTCCTTCTTGTGCTGGGGCCTCCAGAACTGGACACCAGGTGCAGGTGGGGGTCTCATGTAAGCATCAGCTTACACCCATTGTTCCATTCACTGGGTACCATAAAAAAAAAGCCTGGCACCTTCATCTTCATCCTAGACCTGATGACTTCAGCCCATTCTTCAAAGAATTGTCAAGCCTCCCTGGCCAATGCAGTAGTTTCAAAGCCACACAAACAGTGCAAGGTGCAGGTAAATACCTGCTGGGATAGATAGCAAGTTCTAAGCAGCTCTGAATTCTGTGTTTTCTTTCTCACAGCTGTGCCAGGTAGCTCAGCTCAAAGTTTTGATTCTATAAATCACAGAATCACAGAATGCCAGGGGCTGGAAGGGACCTTGAGAGATCATCCAGTCCAACCCCCCTGGCCAGAGCAGGATCACCTCGAGCAGGTCACACAGGAACACATCCAGGCAGGTGTTGAATATCTCCAGAGAGGGGGACTCCACAACCCCCCCTGGGCAGCCTGTTCCAGTGTTCTGTCACCCTCACAGTGAAATAATTCTTCCTTCTGTTTCCATGAAACCTCCTGTGCCTCAGCTTCCACCCATTGCCCCCTTGTTCTGTCATTTGGCATCATCATTGCCCTGCAGGTGCCTAAGCCGTGAAGCTCCAGAAGTATTCAGATCTCAGAGTGCTCAGCACAATGCAGTGCAGAAGTTTTGGCCTCTCTGGTTACTGCTGACCCACAGCAGCTCTTGTCTGGATGTCACAGCACAAGCCTAGGGGGGACACCTGCCTTCAGCCCTGCTTCTGCTGTAGTGCTGTGGGAACACGATTCCTGGGGGAGTTGTTTAGGATCTCAGCTTCTTTGCTGTTGGCACTACACTTCTGCTGGGAAAATCCTCAGAGTTCCTAAATATCAGCTGTGGGGCTTCTGCAGGATCACAGCTGCTGAGCAGAGGGACTCAGGCAGACTCCCACCAGAGCCCAGGAAGCCTCCTTCTCCTGTCTATCCCTCCTCCTGGGCCTCTGCCAGTGCCAGGCAGTTTCCAGCCAGCTCTGAAACAGATTCAAACAACCCAGTACATGCCAGAGCTTCAGCCAGGCACAGGAGCACGAGGTGCTTCTGCCAGAATGGTTATGAGGCAGTGGCAGCCCCTAAGGGAAAGGCAAAAAAGGAGGTGTGTAAAGACAAAAGGGCACACTGGGTGAGGCAGCAAAGAGATGAAGAGATACATTGAGACATGTGAGAAGATCTGTGCAAGGAGACACTGTTGGAGATCCAGCTGGAGATGCCCTTCCAGAAGGGCCTTCCATGTGAGAGAAGTTGCCATCGAGGGGAGTAGAAGCCATGGCAGAGCATCTGCCTCCAGAGCCATCCCTGCTGTGCCTCACCTGGCTTGACAGAGGCATCTGGATTAGGCAGCATCCCAATGGGGGCTTTAAGCACTTTACTAGGGCTCAGTTGTGGAATTTAGGTCCTGAACATAGCAGAGAGCTTTTACTCAGTAGATAATCTGCATCCACGGGCATCTAACTGTGAGTCAGATGCCAAGACTGTGAAGACATCTCCTCTTACTGGTTGAGCTCTTGACTTCAGCAGAACAAAATGTGTGTTAGAGCACTCAGTGGGGGTGAGAAGCAGTTGCACCGTGAGCCATTAGCAATCGAGCAGGAGCTGCTCTCTTGACAGATGATGCAGTCAGGGCTCAGGGGATGCTGAGCTCATAGCAATGCATGACATAGAAATGGCAAAGAGCACTCCTGTTCTGGGAAGTGAAACTTCCTAGGCGAGGCTGAGCAGTTCTTCTCCAGGGCTTTCACTTCCCTGACATTTTCATTAAGTGCTTTTCTTTCTTTTTTTTTCCCCCCCCTTAATATTTTTCATAACTTGCTTCTCAGGGCCCTCATCCTGCTGCCCTTTCAAACCAAGAACTCCTGTCCGCTCAGCGACAGGGAATCTGAAATTAAATCACTGGTGATCACAACAGCTCTCCAGGAGAGTCAGCCTGACACTGCAGAAAGCAGGGGCTGATAAGATGCTGCTGTAATGTGCCCTCCTCTCAGCACCAGATGGATTGTTTCAAGAACAATGGATTCCTTCAGATTTCATTAGAAGCCCTCATTAAAGAGCCCTCCACCTGACACTTCTTGTCACACAGCCACCGAGGACGCTTCAGGTGGAGTGCTGCAAGAGGGTGAGGCACGGCACAGAGAAACAATAATGAAGGTAACGATGGAGATAAGGTCTCTTTGGGAGGGCATTGTGCATTCAACAAGTCCAAGTGCCGAGTGCTGCACTTCGGCCACAGCAACCCCATGCAGAGCTACAGGCTGGGGTCGGAGTGGCTGGAGAGCTCCCAAACAGAGAGGGACCTGGGTGTGCTGATCGACAGCCACCTGAATATGAGCCAACAGTGTGCCCAGGTGGCCAGGAGGGCCAATAGCATCCTGGCCTGCATTAGGAATAGTGTGGCCAGCAGGAGCAGGGAGGTCGTAGTGCCCCTGTACTCTGCTTTGGTTAGGCCGCACCTTGAGTCCTGTGTCCAGTTCTGGGCCCCCTCAGTTTAAGAAGGACATTGAAACACTTGAGCGTGTCCAGAGAAGGGCAACAAGGCTGGGGAGAGGCCTTGAACACAAGCCCTATGAGGAGAGGCTGAGGGAGCTGGGATTGTTTAGCCTGGAGAAGAGGAGGCTCAGGGGTGACCTCATTGCCCTCTACAACTACCTGAAGGGTGGTTGTAGCCAGGAAGGGGTTGGCCTCTTCTCCCAGGCAACCAGCACCAGAACAAGGGGACACAGTCTCAAGCTGCGCCAGGGGAGGTTCAGACTCGAGGTGAGGAGGAAGTTCTTCACCGAGCGAGTCATTCGGCATTGGAACGGGTTGCCCAGGGAGGTGGTTGAGTCATCGACCCTGGAGGCGTTCAAGGGGAGATTGGACGTGGCACTTGGTGCCATGGTCTAGTCATGGGGTCTGTGTTGATAGGTTGGACTCGATGATCCTCGAGGTCCTTTCCAACCTAAGCGATACTGTGATACTGTGATACTGTGAATGCCTCAGAAAAGCTGAACTACCAAAAGCTTTTCCCACAAGCCTCTTCTCCACGGAGAAGTGCTCACCCAGCCAGGACATCAAGGTTAAAACTGCTTCCTGCTTCATTACTGTGAGACAATGGTTTGGCTTTTGAACTGTTGTTTGTGTGCCAGATGAGCCATTCAGGCTTTGCTTCAATTGTGTGATTATAAAAGGCACCAAAACCCCAGACACCTCTCTGACTGGATGTGGCACTTGGTGCCATGGTTTAGTCATGAGGTCTGTGGTGACAGGTTGGACTTGATGATCTTTGAGGTCTCTTCCAACCTCAGTGATTCTGTGACTGTAAGGTGAGCAGCAAGAGGGCCTTCTTCAAGCTGACATACTTCATAGATTCATAGAATGGGCTAGGTTGGAAGGGACCTTCAAGATCATCCAGTTCCAACCCCCCTGCCATGGGCAGGGACACCTCCCACTAGCCCAGATTGCTCAAGGCCCCATCCAGCCTGGCTCTGAACCCCTCTTGGGAGAGGACAATGACTCTAGTAAGAAGTGGGAGGACAAGAGGAAATGGATTCAAGGTGGGCCAGGAGAAGTTTAGGCTGAACATTAGGAGAAACTTCTTCACTGAAAGGATTCTCAAACACTGGGACGAGCTGCTGAGGGAGGTGGTTGAATGCCCATCCTTGGAGGTGTTTCAAAGAGGCAGTGATTTGGTGCTGAGGGCCATGGTTCAGCACCAGACTTGATGGAGTTAGAGAATGGTTGGGCCCTATGATCTTAAAAGGTCTTTTCCAACCAAAGTGGTATTGGATATTAAGCCCCATCCCTGAAAACATTCAAGGTCAGGTTGAACAAGGCTTTGCACAGCCTGATCCAGTTGATGTCAGGAGGTTGGACTAGATGACCTTTAAAGGTCCCTTCCCATCCAATCCATTCTATGTTTCTATGACATTTTCTTTAGTCCTTTATCACTATGATAAAATCCTCTCTACTGCTTGACCCTCCTCCTTCCTTAGTTCAGTAGAAAAAACCCTGCTCCAGCTCATTCTTTTCCATGGTTTTAATTCAGATTGAAGACAAATCAAATCCTGGGGAGGAAAGAAAGTCTGCTGTGTCATTTGGGTTTATTTCTGCCATGATTAATTGCAGCAAGTAATTGATTAGAGGGCTGGAGCACCTCCTCTATGGGGACAGGCTGAGAGAGTTGGGGCTATTCAGCCTGAAGAAGATAACGTTCCAAGGAGACCTTAGAGCAGCCTTCCAGTACCTGAAGGGGCTACAGGAAAGCTGGAGAGGGACTTTTGACAAGGGAGTGACAAGATGAGGGAGAATAGATTGAAGCTTGAGGACAGCAGATTGAGAGTGGAGATTAGGAAGAAATTCTTTCCAGTGAGGGTGGGGAGACGCTGGAACAGGTTGCTCAGGGAGGCTCTGGATGCCCCCTCCCTGGAAGTCACAGGATCACAAGATGTCAGGGGTTGGAAGGGACTCAAATAGACCATTGAGTCCAACCCCCCCTGCCAGAGCAGGATCATACAATCTAGTTCAAGTCACAGAGGAATGCATCCAGACAGGCCTTGAAAGTCTCCAGAGAAGGAGGCTCCACTACCTCTCTGGGAAGCCTGTTCTAGAGATCTGTGAGCCTTACAGTAGAGAAGTTCCCCTTGTGTTGAGGTGGAAGCTGCTGTGCTGAGGGAGGTGTTCAGAGCCAGGCTGGATGAGGCTTTGAGCAACCTGGGCTGGTGGGAGGTGTCCCTGCCCATGGCAGGGAGGTTGGAACTGGATGATCTTTGAGGTCCCTCCCAACCCAAAGCATTCTGTGATTCTATGAATATATGTAAGCATAAAAGAAGAGGTGGAGAGTGCTGGGTTTCTAGGTTTTGCAATGCTCAAGGAACAAAGTATTCAGCAATAGCTCTCCTTTGGCTTTATGTACCTGGAATTTATTATCTGCTAAAAAAAAGGGGGGGGGGGGGGGGGGAAAGGGGGGAAAGAATTAGTAGTTCTGTCATTTTTGTACATTTGTGTTTCTCTCTGATTATCACAGGGTGTTGTCAATGCCTTGCTGCAGGCACTGGGTTATCATAATCCTTTCTGAACAAGAAAACTGAAGGGGAAGGGAAAGGGGGAAAAAAAAAAAGAAGAGCAAAACAAAACCCCAACCAATAACACAATCTGAATTCCAATGATCTTTCCTTTTCAATTAATGGCTCAAATAAGCATTTGATTTGCATTCCCAGAGACATTTGCTGCAGGCTAATTAAAAAGAAGGGATTGTTGGCAGATCATTTGTTGAGGGGAAAACAAATTGACAAAAGATAAATTAAGTCGCTGCGTAATTAACTGAAAGGGGGGAGGGGTGGGGGGGTGGTGGAATGTATACAGAGAAATAAATAAACCAAAAAGGACAAGAAATCCACAGCTGAAATAGTAAATGAATGCATACATTTATCAATACCTCCTAATGAAGTTCAAATTTCCCCTGGAGAAGTAGGTAGGAGGGAGATGTGGCTGGAAGAACGCGGTGCGTGCTCTGCGCCTCAGGTTTGCACACAGAGCAGGGCAGGCAAAGCCACAGCCCTGCAGGCTTTAGGGTACTGACAGCTTCAGCTTGGCAGCCCAAGGTCTTCCTTCTCTGCTGGACAGAGCCTCCCCGCTCTGCTCAGCCCCAGTTAGACCACAGAGAGAATATTGTGTCCAGTTCTGCGCTCCCCAGTCCAAGAGAGACAGGGAACTGCTGGAGAGGGCTCAAGGGAGGCTACAGGGATGATCACAGAGTCACAGAGTTTCAGGGGCTGGAAGGGAGCTTGAAAGCTCATCCAGTCCAACCCCCTTGCCAGAGCAAGACCACCTACATCAGATTACACAGGAATGCATCCAGGTGAATTTTGAGTATCTCCAGAGAGGGAAACTCCACAACCCCCCTGGGCAGCCTGTTCCAGGGCTCTGTCACTCCCCCAGGGAACATGGAACTCCTGTGCCTCAGCTTCCACCACTGCCCCTTGTGCTGGCACTGGGCACCACCCAGCAGAGCCTGGCTCCAGCCTCTGGGCACTCACCCTGCACATCTGTATAAACACTGATGATGATGAAGGGACTGTGGAACCTCTGTGTGATGAGGAAGGGCTGAGAGACCTGGGGCTGGGAGAAGGGAAGGCTGAAAGGGAACCTTATCAGTGTCTGCAAATGTCTAAAGGTGGCTGTCAGGGGGAGCCAGGCTCTTGTCAGTGCTGTCCAGAGATGGGATCAATGGACACTAACTCAATCACAAGAAATTCCATCTCAGCATCCAAAAACTTTTACTGTGAGGGAGCTGGAGCCCTGCAGCAGGCTGCCCAGAGGGGTTGTGGAGTCTTCTTCTCTAGAGACTTTCAAAACCCATCTGGATGTGTTCCTGTGTGCCCTGCCTTATGTGATCCTGCTTTGGCAGTGGCGTTGGGCTCAATGATCTCTGGAAGTCCCTTCCCACTCCTGTGATTCTGTGATTCTCTGTTTCAGGAAGGGATAGAATGAACAGTGCAGAAGATATTCAGGGAGTAGCCTTCCTCCTGGAGACTGAATCCTAATATTCCTCAGGAATACAGAAGTTGCTGTGGAATACAGAGTGCCACTCCACAAGGTCTTTTAAAAAAGGATTTAAGCCCCATCAGGAGCAGTTCTTAATAGTTCCATCACATGGATAAATGCCACATCATTTCCTGTGCATCATCACTGCCATACCTGTGGGTTATATCATCCTGTATGAAGCCATGTGATTAAAAAATGCCAGAAGTAGGTGGGCTTTTTTTTATCTGTTGGGTAGCAATTCACTAACATCAGAGAGGAAAATGTGTCCAAAGCAAGGCTCAGTGCTCTAAACTCTGACTAATTTGGCATAAGAGTCATCAGGTGGTACAATTGCACTCTCTGGCAGATTCATACAAAAACAATTAAGAGAGGATTGCTCAGGCCTGGGAAGGAGGAGCTGCTGTGCCATGCATGTGCCTGTGGTGCTTGGGATACACAGGGCTAAACCTCACTGCAGGTTTCTGTGTGATGAGAACCAGAGTGAAAGCAATCCTAGGAGGCAGGGTAGGGAGGGTTAGAAGAATACAGCCAGACACAATCTGTGCAGCAACTTCTTACCATGGGTTGATAACAGGGGCTGGAAATAGGAGATAGGCAAGTTCCCAGTTCTGACTCTAACCAAGAGGGAGCAACTGTGGAGAACAGGAAGTGGGGATCCTGGCCTGGATCAGCAATGGTGTGGCCAGCAGGAGCAGGGCAGTGATCATGCTCCTGTACTGGGCACTGGTGAGGACACACTTAGAATCCTGGGTTCAGTTTTGGGCTCCTCACTCCAAGGAGGACATTGAGGAGCAGGAGCAGGTCCAGAAAAGGGCAAAAATGCTGGGGAAGGGTCTGGAGAACAGGGCTGGGGAGGAGCAGCTGAGGGACCTGGGGTTGTTCAGCCTGGGGAAAAGGAGGCTGAGGGGAGACTTTGTGGCTCTTTACACCTCCCTGAAAGGAGATTTGAGCTAGGTGGGGGTGGTCTCTTTTCCCAAGGAATGAGTGTTAGGACAAGAGCCAAAAGCAGCCTGCAGTTCCATGCCTGAAAAGAGGATGAGTAAAGACTTAATCTGCCTCTGGGAAGGGGTTAAAACCCGTGTTGGCTATGTTCCCAGAAGACCAGTTTATCCCCTGTAAATTCCCAGTGAGGAGATCAAGCCTGTGTCTATAGTCACTGGGGAGAGACATGGTCACCTCTACAGGCTAAACTCAATTAGGGACTCACTTTGAATGCTCTAAATCCCTCCCAGGGAAACTCTCTCCTTGCTCTGGCCCTCGGATGAGCCTCTCTGCTTTAATCTCAAACTGTGGGAGCTCTGTATCCTATGACCACACAGAGTGTGATACAGCAGAGTCATGGCCTGTCAATCCCAGCACTTATTTCTTCTTTCTTTCATCAGACAGCCTTTGTGTAGTCCTTGTGGTTGATATCTGCTGAAAGAAGCCATTGGTGCTCAATGCACAGCCTGGGTTTTCCTGGCTCAGAAAGGGAGAGGGAGCTGGGCTTCCAGATCTGCATGAGGAGGATCTATTAGCATTGATGTTTGGATGGGATAGTTTCCCACTTTGTCCACTGAACACAACATGAGCTTTGAATATCATATCAAACCTTCTCTGCTTCACTGAGCTTCTCTTTCATGCTCTGTTGCTTTCCTGTGGCTTTCCAAGGTGTGTCCATCACTGGAACAGAATAATAACAAGTCCCAGGGATCCCACTTGCAGTGGCACGTCCACACAAAAGCTCCTGCTTAGCTTTCAGCAGTTGTGGATAATTTGGGGAGTAAAAAAGAAAAGAGAGGAAGAGGAAGATCATTTGTTACATTTTAAGAGGCAAATGAGAGGATCCAAATGCGAGTGGCTGTGTAGCAGCATGACAGCTAGCTGGGGAGCTGCTGAGGGAGCCGATGGGAACGGGCCGGCTCAGCGAGGCAGGGCTGACCTCAGTCATTCACATGGCAGAGCCTGAGCGCCGAACTCGGTGGGAATGTAAATGATGTTGGATGGAAATGCTGCCAGCAGAGCCCCCCTGGGTTAGGAGATCAGCTCTAGACTAATTTGGGTGGGAATTCGAAGAGTTCCACAGGAGGGCAAAACTGATTTCTGCTTTCAGCTGTGAATGAAAGGAAAATAGAGGCAGCGAGTGGAAGTGTTGCACGCCTGAGTGCAGGGAGGGAGGGGGTGAAGGAAGGCAGAGATCTCTGGTGGTCTGCCTAGCATTAAAAAATCATGCCAGCAGGTAGCTTGTCAGCAAAGCACGACTCTGTGTTGAGCCTCCCACAGCATCCGTGGTGCAAAGTGAAGTTGTGATGGTTCTTCGTCCCAGCCAGGGCAGAATGTCCCTAACACCTGGCGTCCCCATCACTGCCACCAACTGGGATCTGCACCAGGAGGACAGGGACCTGACCCTCTCTGAGTTTTCCCATTCATTTTTGATGAAATGATTTCGTTTTGTTGAAGCTGCCTTCTGCACTTTAGCTTTGGAGATCTTAGTGCAGCTGTTTGTCCAAATGTATCCAAGCTGTAAGAGCTAAGCAGAGCTTGGGGCTGCTCAGCCTGGAGAAGAGAAGGCTCCAAGGAGATCTTAGAGCAGCCTTCCAGTACCCAAAGGGGCTCCAGAGGAGCTGGGAAGGGAGTTTTAAGAAGGGCTGGGAGTGACAGGATGAGGGACAATAGCTTTGAGCTGGGAGAGAGGAGATTGAGAGTAGAGATGAGGAAGAAATCCTTGACAGTGAGGTTGGAATCCTTGACAGTGAGGTTGGGGAGACCCTGGAACAGGTTGCCCAGGGAGGCTGTGGATGCCTCCTCCCTGGAGGTGTTCAAGACCAGGTTGGATGAGGCCTTGAGCAAGCTGGGCTGGTGGGAGGTGTCAGGGCAGGTTGGAACTTGATGATCTTCCAGGCCCCTTCCAACCCAACCCACTCTGTGATTCTGTTGTGAGGATCTGGAGGGAGAAAAGTGATTGCACTCTGCAAAACTCACTCTAAATCTAACTGGTCTCTTTTAGCTAACAAAGACCTGCTTCTACTACAGCCTTGCATAATTTTCTCATCAGAGCACTCCACCATCTTCAGTGGAGCTGTCTCTGATTTACATCTGTACATGAGTGGAAAATTAAGACCCTGTGCAAGCGAGACACAAAAGGCAGAGGCTGCCGAGGTGATGGGACTAGAGTGGGGGTTTTGCTGGTTGCTTTGTTGATCTCTCCCTTTTTGTTCCTTCATCCTCAGTCCTGTCTCTGTCCTCAGAAACTGGAAACAGTGTCTTTGTGGCAGGAAGGTTTCGGTGCTGGAGGTGCAAAGTGGGTTTTACTGTTTCAGACCTGCTCCTGTGCTAAAAAAGAGGAAAAGTTTGAAGGAGTGAAAGAAGAAATGCAATTTTATTTATGCTTTCAGGACTTAAAAATGCCCCAGGAAAGTGTTTGGTTTGCTTGGGAATACCATTTTTTATCAAAACAGAGAGATTCAATGCAGAATTAAAAGTGGAGGTTCCCCTGAGTCCCTTTGCCCCTGATCCTGGCTGCAAAATGTCGTCAGGCTGTGGCTGCCCTGTGGGGTTGCTTCCATCTGGTAATGTTCTTCAGCCTCTGCCCCAGGTGTTTCCTGCTGGCTCTACCAGTCTGAAGGTGCAGAAGCACCAAAAATCAGGAAGCCCAAGCTAGGTCTGGGCATTGGAGCTATAGTCCAGGTCTAATGGTGCCATGTGTCACTGGGAATTTGTCTGCTCTGTCTTCCCTTGCTGTGACTCATACAGCAGACTGACTCATCCTCCTGGGGGGGTGTTTTTTTGCCCTGTGGAGAGCACAGCTCATTGTCATCCAGAGCCATACCTTTCATTTTAGTTAAGGGTCAGCCTTAGCCTCGTTTTCTCTGGGCCAAGAACACACAGCGTCTGTTTTTGCAGCTGTCCTTGCTCTAACACAGCTGTGCAGTTGTCCTCCCTTGGCTACTGTTACATCCATAAGTAAATGTCACTTATCCCCATCCCTGATGCCTTCAGGTCCCTTCCCTTCCCTTGGTGTTTCATCTCCTAGCCCTGCCAATGTTCAGTCCATTCTCTGTCACTCAAAGCATGTATCTCTCATCTAGAGGGACCCATTTCTGGTAGAGAAGAGTGACTCCATCCATGGCTTCATGAGATGCTGTCCTCAGAGCAGCAGGGCATTGAGCACTTCTGCCCATGCTGGTAGGAGGTGGCTGGAAGGTTGCTCAGGATGCATTTAGGTGAACAATATTGTGCTGAGGTCAAGACCTGGATGTTAATCAGTGGGGCCAAGTGGAGTCTGGGGACATCAGAAAAAGGAAAGGATCAGCTACTGTTCTATCAAATAAGGGCACCAAATCTCAGGGGCAATGTGCCCTCTGCCTGGACAAGAGATTAAGGGGTGACTCCAGCCCTTCCATGGGTTGAACAGCCCCATGGTCTAGCACCCAAGCAGCAAGTGACAGGAGAGAAAACAGCCTCAAGTTGCACCAGGGGAGGTTTAGGTCAGACTCAAGGAGCAATTTCTTCCCCCAAAGGGTTGTCAGGCCCTGGAACAGGCTGCCCAGGGCAGTGATTGAATTATGATCCCTGGAGGGACTGAAAAGCCATGCAGATGTGGTGCTGAGGGACATGGTTTAGTGGTGACCTGGAAGTGCTGAGTTAATGGTTGTACGGGTGATCTAAAGGTCTTTTCTAGCCTAAGTGATTCTATGATTCTGCAGTCACAACCCCATCACTGAATGCTCTTGTGGTGCTCATGGCACACTGCAGCCCTCACAGATCCATCCAGTAAATGCAGAGCTCTGGTATGACAGAGCAGGGGCTGTTGGTGGCCCTCACTGCAAAGGAGAGGAGGCTTGAGTGTAAGAAGCAGAAAGAGAAGGTAGTCACCTACAGCCTCTGGGCAGACAAAGTGAAGACAGAACAGAAATGAGCACACCAAGCCCTGTTGTGCTGTTCTGCTCACGTGAGTGAGTAAACCTGGAGCTACACTTAGGGGCCACACCTGCAGGGAGCCTCCTCTGTGGTTCCTTAGAACGGACTCCAGATGTTATAATGTGATTGATCCCATACCAGTGAGCAGAGAGATACCTTCAGTGATGACCCAACACTGAGGGGAGATTTCTTCCCTGCACCTAGAAAAGTGTTCTTATGGACTTTTGGGGGGGGAACTAAATAAATAGTGGCTCTGAGCCAAGCGTGTGGTGCACAGCCAGGACAGCATTTCATTAGCATGGTGATTAGATTTGGCCTGAAATCCTGGTGAAAGCAGATCTTGATAACAGCTAGAAATGAAATCCCTGAAGCAGTTTTGTAATGCAAGTATTGGAGGAGACCAGGGAGCTCCAGGCAGCAGAGGCAGGGCTATGATGAATTTAATAAGCAGTGGGAACTTTGTTTCCATCAGATACAGAAGGAAGAGCCCAAAGCCAGGTTGCTGCAGCATCTTGTGGGAGTGCATATTTTATTTATTACTGAGTGCTGTATCAGAAAGAATTTTCTTCAGATCCTCCCTTTCCTCCTCATTTTTAGTTTTTCTCTCATCTGTTGAACTCTCCTTGAGGTTTGATACATTTTTCATCCTCTGTCTGCACTGGACCTCACCTTTCTCCCTCTTCCAAGCTTTTTCTATGTGGACACGGTCTCAAGAACTTGATGCAATGAAGCTCCAATGTCTTAGCCTCCATGAGAGCAGCAAACCTTTAGGATCAGTGGGATTCTGAACTAAATTTCTGTGAGGGACCAAGCTCATCCATCCTGAAGCTCCCTGGAAGCCTCAGAGATTGCTTGTATGAGTAAGGAGGAGATAACAGTAAAGAAGACACATGGTGGTGGAGTGATCAGATCAGTTTCAGAACAACTCAGCTGAGGTTCAGCCATTTCTCCTCAAGATTCCCATGGGGGAAGGAAGATAAAATATTTTGGCTTTGAGGATTGGTGGCTAAGTATTAGAGTGAATTACCACAAGCAGGGAACTTATCTGTGGCTTTCTTAGGAAGCTTTCAGAAACTGTGACTCCTCATTTCAGGCACTTCACCTGGGGAGCACAAGCAGCCTGATAAGCATATCCCTGTGGTGGGGTGAAATTACCCCCCCCAAATAATTTGGAGAACCAACACCCCCCCCCAAAATTAAATTTGCCAGACTAGCACAGAAGGATTTGGAAGGAAATGAAGCTCTATTTACAAGCAAACTACAACCTAGAACTATAAAATGCAACTAATAGGTACAAAATACACAATCTCTGTACAGTGGAGATAGAGTTACAATTTATAAACAACACAGAAACTCCTCACATCCCCCTGGACAGATCCAGGGGACCTGTTCACACCATGAGGGTGGTGAGAGACTGGCACAGGTTGCCCAGGGGGGTGGTGGAAGCCTCATCCCACCAGCCAGGCTGGATGTGGCTGTGAGAAACCTGCTGGAGTGTGAGGTGTCCCTGGCCATGGCAGGGGGGGTTGGAACTAAATGATCCTTGAAGTCCCTTCTAACCTTAACAATTCTATGATTCACCTCCTCCCCCTCTCCCTCCCTCCCTCCTTCCCATTACCTCACACAGGAGTCAAAACAGAGATACCCCTGGCAAGGCCACAGAAGGGAGAGAGAGAGGATAGTTGTAAGCAGAAGCAACAGGGGAAGAAAAGGGAGAAAGAACTGTTTATTACCATCAGCAATCCAATGACTTCTGTAGACCTTATCATTATTTTCCTTTTACATCCAATGGTAGTTTATTTTCCTTTCAGTTTTTGCAGTCAGTGACTAAGGCTGAAGTTCCCACTTCAAACTGTAATGATTCCTCAAACACAGTGCTTTGAGCCCTGCCTGCTGGTCCAAACATCCTGAGACCTTGGAGGCATTTTGAGCCCTGGATTTGGAAAAAGACCTCTCAGACTAATGGCCAGTCTGGGCAGTATGTGGCAACAAGTCTTTGAGGATTGAACTCTCTGGAGAACTTTGTTCTCCATCTACCACAGCCAATGATTTTGAGCTGTTATGAACACCTCCACAATTTGGGCTGCCCAGGGAGGTGGTGGAGTCCCCGTCCCTGGAGGTGTTCAAAAAAGGCTTGGATGTGGCCCTTGGAGCCATGGTTTAGTTGTCAGGAGGTGTTAGGTAATAGGTTGGATTTGATGATCTCTGAGATCTTTTCCAACCTGGTTGATTCTGTGATTCTACGATTCTATGACTCAATGATCTCCAGAGGTCCCTTCCAATCCTTAACATGCTGTGCTCTGTAGTGCTGACCAACATGCAATTTAGGATGCAGAATATGAGAGAGTGATGACTTTAGTCACCCAGATACTCAGGCTTCATACTTCCCAGCACTGAGCAGCCAGCTCCTTCCCTCTGTTCTGCAACTATTTCACACAGGGCCTGCCCAGTATTGCTCTCTCTCTTGGATACTTTCCTTCCAAAGGCTTGGATGTGGTGCTTGGAGCCATGGTTTAGTTGTCAGGAGGTGTTAGGTCTTAGGTAATAGGTTGGACTTGATGATCTCTGAGGTCTTTTCCAACTTGGTTGATTCTATGATTCCATGAATTCAGCACAGAAGAAGCCTTCCTGATGAAGCAACCAAAACCTGCACCCAAGCGACTCAAGAATGGGTGCGAAGCACTTGAGGAAGCCTTTGCCTGCCGGTAGAATTTTCTGGGGATGGAAATCTGCAGTAAAGGTTAATTCTAGGACAAACTCTTCTACTTATGTAGCAGGGAGCTACTCTTCCTAGAAACCAGTGTTATGTCAAGAAATCACTTCTCTAAATTGCAACTTGGAGTGACATTTGGCCCATTAATACAGCGAGAGTGAAAGCTGACTGTGATCAGGCTTTTATTACATTCTCTGCCCTCTAATATCCTTTAGTACTTTCAGTACTTTGACTCTAACTGGTTTGTTCCAGGGGCCAGCAATATAACCCTGCTATTACATCTTGGCATCAACAAGAAAGGGGCAGAAGACAACAGCTGCATGAAAATGTGCTGCTTTTTTTTTCCCCTTGCAATAGAGGAGGCGAGCTGGCACGGTGTGAGTCTTCTGTAAGATGAAGAGTGGGCTTGAATCCAGGTTTAATTTTGTCTAGCTACATGAGCATTGCAGTTCCTGTCCCTGTTGCTGGCTGCTAGCTTGAGGTATCTTGGGCTGGCATAAATCACACGGAGGTTTCCAAGAGTCAGACCTGGAACATCTGTTGATGGAGTGTGCGGCACCACGGCTTGTGCTGAGTCCTGGGCAAGCTGGCAAAAGCAGCGAGGCCTTTGACTTGCCTCAGCATGGACCTTGCCCAAGCTCTTTCCCTGAACATTTGTTCCCAAATTCAGGCTGAGACAATCTCTCAAAGCAGGTTTGTGGACTCATAACCTGAGCAGTGGGTGAACCAATTTGGTTTTGACAGAGCTGAACTTAAATACAGAATACAGAATTAACCAGGTTGGAAAGGACCTGCAAGATCATCGAGTCCAGCCTGTCACCCAACACCAGCCAATCAACTAAACCATGGCACCAAGTGCCTCAGCCAGGCTCTTTTTAAACACAGTAACATAGTTAATGAGCCTAGCAATCACTTTTATTAACTAGAAAGGTTGCACCAGGTGATCC
The DNA here is from genome assembly GCF_026170545.1 of Melanerpes formicivorus. NCBI lineage: Eukaryota > Metazoa > Chordata > Aves > Piciformes > Picidae > Melanerpes > Melanerpes formicivorus. The sequence goes on from NW_027142470.1 coordinate 321,316, forward strand.
TTGGGACCTTTTCCAACCTGGCATTGTGTGATTCTGTGATTTTGTGATCTGATGACCTTCACCCAGCCCCAGTGGCTTTTCTCTGCAGGAGAGCCACATGCCTGCAGGAGCAGGGACTCTGTGCAACACGTGGCTGGCTTCCATGCAAGGGCACCATGAGGCAGGAGGTGCACAGGGCTCGATGGCCTTTCCTGCTCTATTGCCATGCTCAGGCTACATCAGCTGTTGCAGTTGTGTGGGGAGAGGGAGAAGAGGTTCTGCACTGAGCTGCAGCAATAGAGGTCAGATCGTTGCTGTAGGTACATCCTCTGGAATTAATTTAGATAGGTGTAACAAGGCCAGCTCCAAAACTTGAAGCACTCAGGACTTATGACCCAAAACCTTCCTCACAGGGCAGGTGCCCCTGCCAGTGCCTGAAGAGAAGAAAGGTTGAAATTTATTCTTCTTTGGAAAGAGCTTATTTGAAATCCACCTGCGACGCACAAAGCCTTTTATACCGAAGGCTAGAAATAGCAATAATAGCCCAAAGATCCAAGAGACCCATGTCTGATTCTCTCTGCTTCCTGCAAAGATTAAAAGTCACTGTCTCTTGCTCTTAAGAAAACAGGCTGGCCACCACCAAGGTGTGCTGAGCATGGAGGGGCTCTGTCGCACGGAGAGAGTCGTTCGCCATTGGAATGTGCTGCCCAGGGAGGTGGTGGAGTCCCCATCCCTGGAGGTGTTCAAGAGGAGATTGGATGTGGCACTTGGTGCCATGGTTTAGTCATGAGGTCTGTGGTGACAGGTTGGACTTGGCGATCTCTGAGGTCTCTTCCAACCTTGGTGATTCTGTGATTCTGCATTTAGGTGTCAACACTTCATCCACCTGGGCCCCCCTCTAGTTGCCAAGTCTTGGGCTTGATGTGGTGCTTGGCCTGCATCCCCAGCCAACAGCTAAGCTCCACACAGCTGCTTGTTCATCCCCCCTCCAGTGGGATGGGGGAGAACTGGGAGAGTAGAAGTGAGAGAACTGGTGGGCTGAGATAAGGACAGTTATCAACAACCAGCCAAAGCTGTGCACACAAGCGAAGCAAAACAAGGTATTTGTTGACCGCTTCCCGTTGCAGGCAGGTGTTCAGCCATCCCTGGGAGAGTCAGGATTCATGATGTGAACACAAACACCATCACTGCAAACATGTTTTCACCTCCTTCTTCTCCATCCACATAACATACTGAGCATGACTCCATACATTCTGGAATGTCCTTTCGGTCAGCTGGGGACAGCCATCCCAGCTGAGTCCCATCCCAGCTCCCTGTGCACTCCCAGCCTGTTCATTGGTGGAGTGAGGAGCAGGAAAGTTCTTGGCTCTGTTAACAGCAACTAGAATCTCCTTGTGGTATCAACACAGAAGTCCAAAACACAGCCCCAAAACACAGACCCATAAGTCCCACCCCAGCTCCCTGTGCACCCTGTGCCTGTTCAGTGGTGGAGTGAGGAGCAGAAAAGGTTTTGACTCTGTAACAGCTACTAAAACCTCCCTGTGGTATGAACACAAGCCCACAACACAGCCCCATAAGGGCTACTGGGAAGAACATTAACAAACCACTCTGTGAATCTATGAATCTATCCCAGTCCAAACCAGCCCACATGAAGGGCTCCCCTGGCCTGTTAAAGAGTCCTTCTGTATGTATCTTCTTAGCCATGCCTCACTCCACCACACATTTACATCTTACTTCCCACTTCAAGGCAGCCACACAACCATCAGGAAATGGAGGTGGTTGGTGCAGCACAGTCTTGTGGCAACAGCTCTTGGGTGTAATTGCAAAACATCTTGGAGAGCACGGGAGAAATGTCTGGCAGCAAATGAGCTTGCAAAGCTGTGAGCAGTTGATGGGAGAAGCCTTGTTCCCATTAGTGAAATACAGATTTGTTATGACACTGTAACTCTTAGCTGTGATATGAACAATATTTCCTTGGACTATCTGGCAGCTGTATCACTGTTTAATATATCTATTAAGCCCTCCATCTAGATGTAAGAGCAACCAATAAAACTTGTTTATTTACCTTGGAAACCTTTGAGAGAGTAAACCACATCACTCTCAGGATATGCTTCCCATTCAAATCAATTCCATATTTGAAATGGCAGCAAGGAAAGGAAAAAAATAAAAAGAAAGAAAGAAAGAAAATCAAACCTTTTTTGTTGTTGTTGTTGTTGTCCCCCTATACATCTTCCTTTCCTGTGGACAAACCCAGGACTATCAACAACAGCCCCATGCAGTGCTACAGGCTGGGGTCAGAGTGGATGGAGAGCTGCCAAACAGAGAGGGACCTGAGGGTACTGATTGACAGCCAGATGAACATGAGCCAGCAGTGTGCCCAGGTGGCCAAGAAGGCCAATGGCATCCTGGCCTGCATCAAGAATAGTGTGGCCAGCAGGAGCAGGGAAGTCATTATGCCCTATACTCAGCACTGGTCTGGCCACACCTTCAGTACTGTGTCCAGTTCTGGGCTCCTCAGTTTAATAAGGACATTGAGACTCTTGAAGGTGTCCAGAGAAGAGCAATGAGGCTGGGGAGAGGTCTGGAGCACAGCCCTGTAAGGAGAGGCTGAGGGAGCTGGGTGTATTTAGCCTGGAGAAGAGGAGGCTCAGGGGAGACCTTACTGCTCTCAACAACTCCCTGAAGGGAGGTTGTAGCCAGGTGGGGGTTGGTCTCTTCTCCCAGGCACCCAGCACCAGAACACAGGACACAGTCTCAAGCTGCACCAGGGGAAGTTTAGGCTGGATGTTAGCAAGAAGTTCTTTCTAGAAAGGCTCAAGGTGAGGAGAAAGTTCTTCACAGAGAGAGTTGTTATCCATTGGAATGTGTTGCCCAGGGAGGTGGTGGAGTCCCTGTCCCTGGAGGTGTTCAAGAGGGGATTGGACGTGGCACTTGGTGCCATGGTTTAGTAGTCATGAGGTGTTGGGTGACAGGTTGGACTTGGTGATCTTTGAGGTCTTTTCAACCTTGTTGATTCCATGGTTCTATGATTCTAAGAGGCATTCATTTATTTATTTAGCTCTTGCTGCTCTCTTCTTGAGTAACACTCCAAAGCGTTGCCCCTTGATGTGCTTGTACAATTGCATAAAACATCCACGAGGGAGCAATGATCACAATCTTCACAGGGGGCTTCTCTGTGATCAAGCTGCAGGAGGAGCTCAGCGTTGATGTTTTTATTGGCATTTGTGGATCAGGTTTATTGCTCCTCTGGTGGGACGAGCCAGGGCTTTCTTGGCCGGCACACGCTCTACCTTCCAGCATCTCTCAACTCTCCATTACCCCCACCCCCAAATTGCTTTCAATTCAGAAACTATATCGTTTCCAACGAGAGTGGGTGAAATAAAACAGAACATTAAAACAGCCTTCTGGGTTCAGATAAGTGCACAGCACCTGGGAAAGCCAAGAATAAGAATCTCTTTTTAGGTGCGGTGGTGTTTTTTTTCCTTCTTGCTTTCCCACTTGATGAAGGTTACAGTCTCCTGGCGACTTGTTTTCCTAGCTTTAATATCTTTTGATATTTTTCCAGCCCTGTTACAGCCAGGGCTTTAGACACATGAAATAGCTTGTGTATCAGGAGGAGCAAAGGGCAGCTCGCCCTTGTCTGCTGTCACTTTTCCGTTTGCTCAGCGGGAGCCGGCGCGCTGCGTTAAATCGCTTAAGTTTATAACGAGATGAATCAAGGTGGAGGCTGGGGAAAGGCAGAGAGATAAAAAGCAAACATCTACTTCTTCTTCTTTTTTTTCTTTTTTTTTGTGATTCCCTTGAATCTCTCCAAATAGCTGCAGAAGGGCATGAACGAGGGAATGTTTTGTCAGGCGGGTTTCTTTTTTACCTCACAGCAGATGTAAAGGAGATTGTGATCTTCCCCAGGTAATGCTGCTAATACAGTGAGGAGATGAGCTTGGCTTGCTCCTGAGCTGAGGCACCGAGGAGGCAGGTTATATTAACACCTGAAATTGTTTCTTATTTGTTTTCCCAGGTGGGGGTTGGGCTCTTCTCCCAGGCAACCAGCAGCAGAACAGGAGGACACAGTCTCAAGCTGCGCCAGGGGAGGTTTAGGCTGGATGCTAGGAAGAAGTTCTTCATAGAAAGAGAGATTGGCCATTGGAATGTGCTGCCCAGGGAGGTGGTGGAGTCACCATCACTGGAGGTGTTTAAGAAGAGACTGGATGGTGTGCTTGGTGCCATGGTTTAGCTGATTAGAAAGTGTTGGATGATAGGTTGGACATGATGGTCTTGAAGGTCTCTTCCAACCTGGTCTGGTCTATCCTATTCATCCTATTCTATTCTATTCTATTCTATTCTATTCTATTCTATTCTATTCTATTCTATTCTATTCTATTCTATTCTACTCTACTCTACTCTACTCTACTCTACTCTAATTCTATTCCACTCTACTCTAATTCTATTCCCTCCTCCTCTTGTTTGTTTCTTTAATTGTACAAGGTGACTGCTGAAAGAGAGCTCAGAGTGCAGGTTTGAGTAGAGCCAAGGAAAAGCAGAGAGAGGACAATGGGCAGGGAAGGTGCTCCTAGTGTAAGTGCTAACCTTGCCTCTGTGTGTTTCCAAGTGATTAGGCATTAATTACCAGTTCTGGAGCCTCTGTTCCAGGAAGGATCTGGAGGTGCTGAAAGGGGTCCAGAGAAGGGCCACGAGGACGAGCAGAGGGCTGGAGCTGCTCTGCTATGAGGACAGACAGAGAGCTGGGGTTGTTCAGTCTGGAGAAGAGAAGGCTCTGAGGGACCTAATTGTGGCCTTCCAGTATCTGAAGGGGGCTACAAGAAAGCTGGGGAGAGACTTTTGAGGGTGTCAGGGAGTGATAGGACTTGGGGGGAATGCAGCATAACTAGAAATGAGTAGATTCAGATTGGATGTTAGAAAGAAGTTTTTCCCCATGAGGGTGGTGAGAGACTGGCACAGGATGCCCAGGGAGGTGGTGGAAGCCTCATCCCTGGAGGTTTTTGCAGCCAGGCTGGATGTGGCTGTGAGCAACCTGCTGGAGTGTGAGGTGTCCCTGGCCATGGCAGGGGGGTTGGAACTGGCTGATCCTTGAGGTCCCTTCCAACCTTGACAATTCTATGATTCAGTGATTCTATGTATGTTGGGATATTGTGAAAGAGGAGTGAGAGGGATTCTTGGTGCAATTTGTAAGAGAGAAAAATACAGTTTCTGTATTTCTTTCTGGTGATGATCAGTGTGTAGCTCACAGCATTATCTGCTTGAGTGGATGTACATCACACAGTGGATGTACATTATACATCACTGCAGATCATATCATTGCATAATCAATACTTGGGAAGCATTTAGCAAAGTGTTTTGATAATTTCCATTTCGGAAGTCAATTTAATAATGAGAACAGCAATGAAGACAGAATCAATTTCCAAGTAAGGCTGGAAGGAGACCGAGACAAACATGCTAATCCATGTTAAAAAGGCTTTGAGAGAGTAAGTCCAGAACAGCAACACTGATAAACCAATCTAACCCTTCTGGACAGGACAATCAGAGAGATTCCCTGTCCATTGTTCTTCTAGTGGTGGAGAATCTCCCATTAACCTGTGGAATTTGTTCCAGGGGTTAATTATTATTGCAGCTGAAGGGGCCCAGACTATTTTTAATTCAGCTGGATCTGTCATACCTCCCTCTGCTAGACCACCCCCAGGACTAGAAGACTCACTGGGAGCTCCCTGTGCTAATACCAGCACTACTTTGTAGTGCCTTCTGTATCAGGAGCACTTCATATATCACTCTTTAGGAGCTCCTGCACTAAGGACCTCCTACTAAAACATCATGACCAAAAGGCTCAGCCTGTATGTCCATGAGGCCTCTTTAGTGGACAATGTGGAATGGGCTCAAAGTGTCGACCTGGGCTTGGGAAACGGCATCCAGCTTTATTCTGAGCCACTGCACTGTCTAGGTCTTGTACAACACCTGTGTTTTGGAGGACATAAAATCCACAGCCACATTCTGTTTGGTTTTAATATCCTTTAATGGGGCAAATGAGAGAGAGAGAGAGAGAGAGAGAGGATCCACTTTGTCATGCTCATTTTCAGCTTCCTGGGGAAGAGTGGTTGAAGTAGAGAGGGCCTTGCTCCAATGTCTGTGAGTGAGTATGGACAGCACTGCTGGAAAATATCTGCCAGCACAGACTTGGACGTGTCAAAGCATAAAGGGAAGGAGTCCTACACTGCCTTCACGTTCTTCATTAAATTACCTCTGCTTTCCTAAATGTCCCTCATGCAAACATCTTTCCAAAGAGATAAAGGGGGGGGAGAGCCAGGAACAGGCACTATCAACTCAGGTGCTTCAAGTACAGTCCTCTCCAAGGCTTGCTCCATTTAATCAGTGGAGATGTTGCTGAAGTCAGGAATCAAATTCTATAATGCTGTCAAAGTATTAGAGGGCATTTCTCTGTTGTGCTGTGCCAGGTGCATGGGGATTGCTCCACAAAGCATACATCCAAGCCAATTTCTCCAGGTTATTGGTACATGAGGCCTACAAAGTCACACCTATCTAATAGCATTATTCCTCCCACCTGTTGCATATTCATAGGGCAAGATCCAGCAAAAGTATCTGTGTCTGCACTTGCATGAGTCATCTGAGTGTCCCAGAGCCCCTCCTCACATTATCCTTTTATGATACCAAGGACACCCTGATGTTTTTCCACTCTGCTTGTTTCCTCTACAAGATAAAGATGTTCCCTAAACAGCTGTAGCTCCTTTCTTATCTGTCACTGGTTTGCACAGAGAGGTGGTGGAGGCATTGTCCCTGGAGGTGTTCAAGACATGGCATAGAATCATAGAATTGTTAGGGTAGGAAGGGACCTCAAGGCTCAGCCAGTTTCAACCCCTCTGCCATGGACACCTCACACTGCAGCAGGTTGCTCACAGCCACATCCAGCCTGGCTGCCAAAACCTCCAGGGATGAGGCTTCCACCACCTCCCTGGGAAACCTGTGCCAGTCTCTCACCACCCTCATGGGGAAGAACTTCTTCCTGACATCCAATCTCAGTCTACCCATTTCTATTTTCCTCCATTCCCCCCAGTCCTATCATTCCCTGACACCCTATGTGTCAGGTTCCATGTGTAGACATGGCACTTCAGGACATGGTTTAATGGCTATGGTGGTGTTGACAGTTGGACTCCAATGATCTTGGAGATCTTTTCCAGGAGAAACAGTTGTATGATTCTGTATTTGAAGTGCACAGATGGCCTTGGAGCTGGTTAGCCACCTGCCTGGCCTCTCACATTTCAAGATCATGATGTCCAAACAGTAAAAGTATTCTCAAGGCCTTATGCCATGGAAAAAGAAACAAAGGGAAAAACCAGATTTTTCCACTTTGAAATGCAGGTCTAGGGGCCTAAGGGTTTGAGATGCAGGTCTAAGGGTCTGAAATGCAGAGCTAAGAGTTTGGGATGCAGGTCTAAGGGTCTGAAATGCAGAGCTAAGAGTTTGGGATGCAGGTATAAGGGTTTGAGAGGCAGGTCTAAGGGTCTGAAATGCAGGTCTAAGGGTTTGGGATGCAGGTCTAAAGGTCTGAAATGCAGAGCTAAGGGCTTGGGAGGCAGGTCTAAGGGTTTGGGATGCAGAGCTAAAGGTTTGAGAAGTCAGCCCTAAGGGTTTGGGATGCAGGTCGAAGGGTCTGAGATGCAGAGCTAAGGGCTTGGGAGGCAGGTCTAAGGGTTTGGGATGCAGAGCTAAAGGTTTGAGATGCCAGCCCTAAGGGTTTGGGATGCAGGTCTAAGGGTCTGAGATGCAGAGCTAAGAGTTTGGGATGCAAGTCTAAGGGTTTGGGATGCAAGCCTGCAGGCCTAGGGTAACAGAGAAAGGTTTCATAAGGTCATTCAGAGCTTCAAACAGTGAGGGACTCTATGGGGAAGGACAACCAGTGAGCTCCTGGCTCAGGCGGTGGGCACTGGTTAGGTGCCGTGAGCTCTCCACGGTCACAGCCACCACATGGGTGCTTCACTTGCAGTCTGTGAGAGCCCAGGGCAGCGCTGGGGCAGGGCTTGTTCTCAGGAGTGTTGTTAGAGCACAGTCATTAGAGTCTGCAAATCGCTCTGAGAGGAGCCATTAGAGAGCTGTGAAGTGCTTCTCGCTAAATACCCACTTATGTTTTAAAAGAGGAAAAACAGATGCACTTGCAGTTTATAACGGCAGATTTTTTAGACAAAAGGTGTAAATAATGGAAGGAAAGTATCCGACAGAGAGAGCAGTACTGGGCGGCTCCTGTGTGAGAAAGCTGCAGAACAGTGGGAAGGAGCTGGCTGCTCAGGGTATCTAAGTATCTGGGTGACTAAGTCATCACTCTCTGATGTTCTGCATCCTAAATTGCATGTTGTTCAGAGCTAGAGAGCACAGCATGTTAGGGGTTGGAAGGGACCTCTGGAGATCATCGAGTCACAGAATCGTAGAATCACAGAATCAACCAGGTTGGGAAAGACCTCAGAGATCATCAAGTCCAACCTATTCCCTAAGACCTAACACCTCCTGACAACTAAACCATGGTTCCAAGTGCCACATCCAAGCCTTTTTTGAGCACCTCCAGGGATGGGGACTTCACCACCTCCCTGGGCAGCACATTCCAGTGGCCAATTACCCTTTCTGTAAAGAGCTTTCTCCTCACCACCAGCCTAAACTTCCCCTGGCACAGCTTGAGACTGTGTCCTCTTGTTGTGGTGCTGGTTGCCTGGGAGAAGAGACCAGCCCCCACCTGGCTACAACCTCCTTTCAGGTTGCAGCCTGTAGCTTCTTGTAGAGAGCAATAAGCTCTGCCCTGAGCTTCCTCTTCTCCAGGCTAAACACCCCAAGCTCTCTCAGCCTCTCCTCACAGGGCTGTGCTCCAGACCCCTCCCCAGCCTCATTGCCCTTCTCTGGACATGTTCAAGAGTCTCAGTGTCCTTAAACTGAGGAGCCCAGAACTGGACACAGCACTCAAGGTGTGGCCTAACCAGTGCTGAGCACATGGGTGAGTGACTTCCCTGCTCCTGCTGGCCACACTATTCCTGATGCAGGCCAGGATGCCATTGACCTTCTTGGCTACCTGGGCACACTGCTGGCTCATGTTCAGCCGGCTCACCCCCTCATAAATGAGGAAGCTATTCCTTGACAATAACTTGCTTTAGCAGCTTTCCTGGAGTCTCATGAATTAGTAGAGCACAAAACAAGAAGAAGAAGAAGCAGCAGCAGCTCTAAAATATTCTTTTGTTTCATTGCAGAAGGGAACAAAACAAAACAAAAAAAAACCCCAACAACCAGCAAAACAACACATCCAAAAGTGAGGCTACAAAAGTGTGCCTGTCTCTCTCCTTCTTTCTTCCACATGAGGCCCCTGATTTAATTATTCGACTCACCAGAGACTTTGAAAGAAGCTTTCTTCAAAACCCTTTTCCACACTCTCAGGGGTGGAAGTAAAAATAGATTTTTAAATTGGTCTTGGGGAGCTGCTGTTTACTTTAGAGGTAGCTTTAAGGAAAAAGAAAATGTACTAACGAACACTGATGATGGCCTTGTTCCTTGTTATGAGCCTTCCTTAGCTCACATGGTCCCAATTACTCCCCTTGCAGTCTGGCAACGCAGGGCTCCATCATCCTGGAGTTGCTCCACAGCTGCTGATGGACAGATTCTGGACTCACATCATAGTATCATAGTATCAGTCAGGGTTGGATGGGACCACGAGGATCATCTAGTTCTAACCCCCCTGCCATGCGCAGGGACACCCCACACTAGATCAGGCTGGCCAGAGCCTCATCCAGCCTGAGCTTAAACACCTCCAGGGACAGAGCCTCAACCACCTCCCTGGACAACCCATTCCAGTGCTTCACCACTCTCATGGTGAAGAACCTCCTTCTCACATCCAGCCTGTGCCACATGGGAACAGTTACCACAGTGTGCCCACTGCTGGGACCTTAGCAAAAGGCCCTTCCCGATTCCAGCATCAGGAGCCAGAAAGGGAGCTCACAGGGTTGTCTCTGGACATCTGCAGAAGATCAAAAGCTGCCTTGACCTGCAGGTGCTGTGCACTGCTCATTCAGGGGTGTAAAGCAGCTTTCCCTCTTGGGGACATCTCTGTTAGAACCATAGAACAGTTTGGGTTGGGAGTGACCTTTAAAGGACATCTAGTCCAACCCTCCTGCAGTGAGCAGGGACAATGGGGGCAATGGTGGTCTAGATGGCTGTTGCTTTCTGTAGTCTATTCTGTGGCATATTATCATTCCTGTGCTGTAGAGGTTAGCAAAAACTCAGAGGTAATATGAAATGTTTGATTTCTTCTCACCTCTTCTGAGAGTGGCCCAAGACTGGTGGCTGCAAGGACAAATCTGTGTTAAGGAATCATCTGCTCCAGCATCAGGTGGTGATTGCATCTGATGACACACAAAGAAGTTCATCTGAGTATGGTTCCTTATGCAAACCTGCTGTGTTGGCAAGGCAGTCAGGCTGAGAGGGTTGGTGAGGAGACAGCAGTGAAGAGGAGAAGCCAAGCACTCAGGCTTATGGCCTCACTGCCTTTCATGCAGGTGGGCCTCAGTGTCACCTTTGAGTCACAAATAAGGAACAGCCAAGTGGTAGCCATGGCTGGGTCCTCCTCAGCACCCTGCCTGCTTGGCCTTCAGCACAACTCCCACACCACATCCAGGTGAGGTGCCAGGTCCTGTCTGCTCGCTGGGGCTCTGGGCAGGACTCTCAGATCGTGCTGCTACGTGTGGTGCCCTGTGCCCTCTGGCTGTACTCCTGGGCTCAGGCTCTCTGCAGAGGTGGTCACCATTTCGTTCTTCATTTTCACCAGAAGGAGAGATCCTCTCCTTTTCCTCATCTTCCTTCTCTGCTGGGGAGTGATCATTGGGAGACAGAGCAACTGTGGTAGTTTAGCCCCAGATACAGACTAAATGTAGGACAGAATCCTTCTACCAAGGTAATTCAGGAAAGAGGAGGGAGTATTTTTCTCTCTTGCTGCTAGTGATAAAATATTTACCCTTCCATTGTTAAAATGTTCCCATAAAGTAGCAGGAGAACTGGAAAGTTCTTAATAAAACCATTAACTGCATGCTGTAGACTGCAGTTGGTCTTCAGGGGCCAGATACTGATCTCAGTTATAAGCTGGAATAATTTCCTGGCACTCAGAGGGCTTCCACTGGTGTACAACTAATACAAGCCAGAACTCCATCATAAAGCATCATGGCCACATTAACTCCCACAATTTACACCAGTCAAGGGGTCGAATCTCAGCATTTTAGGATTTGGCCAGGAGAGAAAGGGATGCAGCTGAATGGGGGCTCTGGTTTTGAAACCCATTTCTGACTAATAACATTCTTCCCTTCATTTTAATACAAGGTCCTCTCTTGTGCCCATATCTGATGGAATGAAATATTACTGTGCTTTGTAATATCGCTGCTGACCCCCTGGGTCATGTCGAATGCATATTACTGCATTTAGCACAGTGTGGCACAACCTTCCAGCCTGCACAGCCTGCAGAGTGAATCTGAGGAGATGGGATGGTGACAGGGAGAGGGCTGCTCTTGAAAACTCCTCTTTTAATAAGACATGGGAATTCTGAATTCAGCCTTGCCAAGGACAGCAGGAAGTGAAGGGAGATTCATGGGGAGGCAGCTGTTGGGCACCGCAGAGCAGAGCAGTAATGGTGCCTGGCCCACTGCTGGAAAAGGGACACTGCTGCCTGGGGTGAATCCTAAACATAGGAAGCACTTCTTTAGTGTGAGGGTGCTGGAGCCCTGGAGCAGGCTGCCCAGAGAGGTTGTGGAGTCTCCTCTGCAGAGATTCCAAACCCAACTGGGCACTGTGATACTGAGCAAGCTACTGTGGGTGCCCTGCTTTAGCGGGGGGGGTTGGACTGGATGATCTCCAGAGGTCCCTTCCAACCCACACCATGCTGGGATTTTGGGATCATTACTTCCTGAATAAACAGCACATTTGCTCTATCCAGGCTTGCTTCCTTTACACTGGTGATTTTTAGTCCACTCCATACACAGAAGTGGACTGCTCAGGGACATCCCATCATACTAGATATTAGAAAGACATCTTTACAGTGAGGGTGAGGAGACACTGGAAGAGGTTGCCCAGGGAGGTTGTGGCTGCTCCCTTCTTGAGGGTATTCAGGGCCAGATTGGATGAGGCCCTGAGCAACCTGGGCTGGTGGGAGGTGTCCCTGCCCATGGCAGGGGGTTGGAACTGGATGATCTTCAAGGTCCCTTCCATCCCAAACCATTCTATCATTCTGTGAATCGTGTACAGTGTCCTGGGACTGGCTTGTAATCGAGAATGAAATGAGATCTATGGTGCCTGGGTGAGGAGGGTGGGAACAACAGGTGCAATATTCTGTGGGGAGCAGAGTGATGGGAAAGCTGGAAGATGGATTCTGGAAAGGATGTGAAGGTTCCTCTAAGTTTGAAGTTATGGAGACTACAAACAATTTGTTTTCCCTCTAGGGAAAGAAGGATACAGGCCCAAAGCCATGATTCTGAGGGGTCCTTTTGAGATGCCAAATCCAAGTTAAAACTTTAGCCTGGCCTGAATGTAACAACTTTGTGTTTTGTGGTGAAGTTCTATCTTCAGTCAGGACTTTTGGTCCTGAAAACAAAGATTTGTGACTAAATTTGCTTCAATTGAAGGTCAATTTGGAGATTAACCACAGAGTGAAAAGTCATTTCAGGCTGCAGAATGAAAACCTTCTATTAAAATTAAAGAAGCCTTAGTGGGATATGTCAATATTTTCCATCATTTTCTTGCAAGATAAAATACTGATGATAGCAAGACAGCTCTGCATCATCTTCCATCCTGATGGGAATGTGTACGTGGAGCAGTGTGCCTGTGTCAGGCTTTGTCAGGTGTCTCTGTGTAGCAGCCATCACACCTTTGTTGAGCCTCATGGACATCCAGCCATTGCTTTTGGTCCAAACATGACAGCTCTGCTGTTCTGAAATGCCACTGCTTAAAGGACAAGGATGTTCTGGTACCTGGGCCTGACAGGTGTATTTATCATGCCGGGGGGGGCAGTTCTTTGGGGCTGTGCTGATAAGGAAAAGATGTCTTTGTATACGACTGCCCTGCTCAAGCTGTGCTCCCCTTTACTTTCTTTGCAGGACATCTGCTGCTCTTCTCCCTACTATCAGGAAGAGGCCTGAAATTGTGCCAGGGCAGGGTTAGGTTGGATACTAGGAAAAATTTTTTTACTGCTGATCAGGGATTGGAAGAGGCTGCCCAGGAGGTACTGGAGTCACCATCCCTGGAGGTGTTCAAGAAATGTGTGGCCATGGCACTTTGGGACGTGGTCTAGTGGCCATGGTGGTGTTGGTTTGAAAGCTGGACTGGATATCTTAGAGGACTTTTCCAGCTGAAACAACTCCATGATTCTCTGACACAACAAGGTCTCCTTCTCTCTGTTTGCCTCCTCTGTGACCCACCTGGGCATTGGACCTTGCATGTGACCCCACCAAGAAGTGACTTTCTGTAAACCACCACAGGATGTACACCAGTGAAGAGCTGTGAGGGGCTACAGCTTGTCTCTCCTGATGTGACTCAACAGATACAAGAGCAAACACCTAGAGATGCATGGTTTAGTGGCTGTGGTGGTGCTGGGTTGAAGGTTGGACTGGATGCTCTTCGAGGGCTTTTCCAACCATAATGATTCTATTCTTCTGTGGGGTTTGTGGATCCTCTTAATGTGAAACACATTCACTGCATTGAACAGCGTTGACTTGCGAGTCTTGTCACTTTATGAGGTGGAAAACAGTCACTGTCACCCACAAATGAATAACAATGGAGATGAAAAATTAGCCCTGGTGAGCACGGCCTGTACACTACTGTGCTAATTATAACCATTGGCACATTCATACATCAGAATTAATTCCTAATAGAGAATGGGCAATGCTCTGCTGCATTGATCACTGCTCTGAGGGATGTGCATGTGGAGAAACCACTATGGACTGCTTTTTGAAAGCAGCTCAGCCTGGGGCCAGACTTTTCTCTGTAGTGGTGCCCAGTGATGGGCAATGGGCACAAACTGGAACCCAGGAGGTTCCATCTGACTGTGAAGGGAAACTTCTTTGGTGTGAGAGTGCTGGAGCAGGCTGCTCAGAGAGGCTGTGGAATCTCCTTCTCTGCAGAGATTCCAAACCCACCTGGACATTATGATCTTGGGCAAGCTGCTGTGGGTGCCCCTGCTGGAGCAGGGGGCATTGGGCTGGATGCTCTCCAGAGATCCCAACCATCCCCTATCATTTTGTGATAAAGAATGGTCTGCCTTGATGCAATCATCACCTTTCACTTTGGGCTGTGTCTGGAGCTACAAACTCCTGTGGAGGGGAAACTTGGTTTAAAAAAAAGCCCTAACATTTAAAGTCATCCTTTATCTACCCTGCTTTTGTTTCAGAGCACAGAAGCGTGTGCATCTGAAAATCCTTACCCTGAACAAGTTGGGGGAGTGAATGTGAGTTGCAGCTCTGCTTTCCATTTTTGTTTTCCCTTGGCCAGGCTAAAAATAATTATTTATCAATCTGAACCACCTTTGACAAATGTTTTGAAGCAGAAGGGAGATGAAGTGGGGAACAACAACAACAAAAAAGGGAGAAAGTAATATATAAAACGTTTTAGAAGTCCTTTTCTGCACTGGCAAAATGAATGCTTTGCCTTGGCAGGCTGAAGTGATGCTTTACTTTGATATTGACCTAAATTTAACTTCTGAAAAGGTTTAAAGAAATACAGAAGCCTCCAACCCGAGCTGATTCATTTCAGTTTGAACTCAGCGTGCTCTCTGATCTGCCAGGTTGTCCTCGCTGCTCTTCTCATTCCAGCTAGAGGCTAAGCAAGAGAAGTGACATTTTGGATGTGCTTACAACGAGTGAGGGTTTCCTTGGGGTGAGCAAAGAACCACACACCACTTCTCACCATTCTGGGATTCATTTCACCTAACTGTAGCCTTTTAAAAGTCAGGCTCTCTATTTAAATTACTTAAGCTGTGCCAACAGTGGCAAGAAGGAAGGTGGCATTTCCAGGGACTGACTGATCCATCTTCAGACGGAGTGGAAGGAGGAATCACTCAGGGCTTGCTCCTCTCCAGGGGCCACCAGGATGGTTGCAATGATCAGTCAAGCACAGACTACCAGCTCTTAGATGCCTCCACCATGGACACAGAGGTTCTGCCTCTCTTCCTGCAATTCCTTTCAGAGGTTTCTTCTTAAGACAGGGAAAGGAGATGGCTAAAGGTCAGGATTTGTCTTCCATGGGACCGTTGTGCCTATGTGGAATTACCAAGCTTAGATGTGCTAAGGGGTGAAGGGCTAAGGGCAGGTCCAGTAATCTAAATTCAATCCCCTGGATCAGAAGAATGCTTCAATAACAAAAATCATACAAATCCTCTTAACCCCGAGTTTGACATCGTGGCGATTTTGTAGGGAGTGAGCAAAGTGAAACAAAGCTGGTGCAGGCTTCCCTCTAGCTACAGGTAACCAAACAGACATACCCCTTAATTACTGCAGCCAGCTGGAAGTGTCTACATGAAAATGCATTCAGACTATACCTCCAGGTTCTTCCTGTATTCTCTCTTTCCAAAAAGAGCCCCAAAGCAGCCTGCATTTCGATCAGCCTTTGCCACTTTCTCACATACCCCGAGGCAGACTTGTTCCCAGCAGAGGAACAGAGCCTCAGACCAGGGGCTGCCTGCAATAACTGACACCCTTCACTCAAACAGGGTTGCAGGACACACAAGCAAGCAGTAGAGAATAAAGGAGAGGAAACTGCAGGAGAGAACTGCTGGTAGAGCTCAGCAGGCTGCAATAAACACTTCTGTCTGACAGTAGAACTCAAAAGTATCATCATGACTTTCAGATCAGAGCCTGTGGGCTGTTTTCTGCCTCTTCTGGTGATAATGAAAACACTTCATAGAATTCTAGAATCACAGGATGGGTTGGCTTGGAAGGGACCTTAAAGATCATCTAGTTCCAACCCCCCTGCCATGGGCAGGATCACCTTCCACCAGAGCAGGCTGCTCAAGGCCTCATTCAGCCTGGCTTTGAACACTGCCAAGCTTGGAGCCTCCACAATTTCTCTGGGCAGCCTGTTCCAGTGCCTCTCCACCCACACAGAAGAGAATGTCTTCCCAATGTCCCATCTAAAGCTTCCAGTTTGAGGCCATTACCCCTTGTCCTGTCACTCCATGCCTTTCTCAAGCTCTCCTGTAGCCCACTTCAAATACTGGAAGGCTGCTCCAAGGTCTCCCTGGAGCCTTTTCTTCTCCAGGCTGAACAACCCCAACTTTCCCAGCCTGGCCTCACAGCAGAGAGCTTCCAGCCCTCTCTGCATTGCTGTGGCCTCCTCTAGCCCTACTCCAACAGGTCCCTGTCTGTGCTATGCTGAGGACTCCAGAGATCACCCCAGCACTGCAGGGGGGGTCTCAGCAGAGCACAGCAGAGGGCCAGAATCTCCTCCCTGCCCCTGATGCCCACACTGCTGGGGATCAGCCCAGGACAGGCTGGCTCTGGGCTGGCATTGCTCAGTGCTGGCAGTTCCATTGCAGGTAGCTGCCAAACACTAACTGGAGCTGTATCTTCCATAATAACTGGAAAAATATGGCAGCCTGGGTTCAGAGAAAGAAACATCTGATTGTCATTTGATGTAATCCTTGTATTCCCTGAACTTGCCCCTGTTTTGTAGGCAGCAGGGCAAGACTGCTTGGAATCAGCTGCCTTCATATTTGTTCCAGGAAGCACAAATGTGATGGCAGACATCAAGGGAGATGCATCAAAACCCAAGTTACATCCAACCTTGCAATTTGCCTACTCAGAGCCAGAGGTTGGGCCAGGGATCTCTAGAGGTTCCTTTCAAACTCAGTAATTCTAAACAAAAACCTGTTGCAGTATTCTGCTTAAATGCACTTGGAAGCAAATTGAGTCCATCAATGGACTCAGGGCTTTCATCATTAAAGCAGCTGATCACCTCCTCTTCTTTTTATCCTGTATGATTTCTTAGCTCTGCTTTGCTGCTGATGCTTAAATGAGATCAAAGGGCAGGGAGAAAATCCCAGCTTCTCAGAGCTTCAGTACTTCCACTGCATGCAGGCCCAGGCTGGCTTGTGGGTAGAGCATGGACTGGAGTTGTATTTCATCAGGAAGCTCTTGAGACAAGGCAGAACCTCAGAATCAGAAGCCCTATGAGGAGAGGCTGAGGGAGCTGGGATTATTTAGCCTGGAGAAGAGGAGGCTCAGGGGAGACCTTATTGCTCTCTACAACTACCTGAAGGGAGGTTGTAGCCAGGTGGGGGTTGGTCTCATCTCCCAGGCAAGCAGCACCAGAACAAAAAGACAGTCTCAAACTGCACCAGGGAGGTTTAGGCTTGAGATGAGGAGAAAGTTCTTCACAGAAAGAATTGTTGGCCATTGGAATGTGCTGCCCAGGGAGGTGGTGGAGCCCCCATCCCTGGAGGCATTCAAGAGGGGATTGGACATGGCACTTGATGCCATGGTTCAGTAGTCATGAGGTGTTAGATGGCAGGTTGGACTTGATGTTTGAGGTGCTTTCCAACCTTATTGATTCTATGATCACAAATCACAGAATGCATTGGACTGGAAGGGACCCTCAAAGCTCATCTTGTCCAACGCCCCTGTAATGAGCAGGGACATCTCCAACTAGAGCAGGTTACTCAGGGCCTAAACCTCATTCAGGTGTTCTTAGATTTCATATTTTTCAGAGCTGCACAGAGAAGGATGATGTGTCTTTGTGGGCAGTATGTGGTATTTAAAAAAGCCTAATGTGTAAGGATGGGGTTGGACTAGATGACCTCCAGAGGGCCCTTCCAACCCCTATCATGCTGTGATTCTGCGATGAAGAAAAACGAGGGTTTAATGAGGAAAGTAATCCCTGACCTAGCTGGAAGAGCTCAGCTGAAAGGCTCAGGAATTACTGATATCAGCAGATGGGCTGCACACGTGCAAGTTCCAAGCATCCAGAAGGTCCGAGCATGCAGAAAGTCCAAGCAGCTTGTCCCTGGGAAGCTGTGTGGTGGGGGTGGAAGGCACCAGACCAGCAGAGCAGCACTGTTGTAAGACAACCAATGGGCAGCTCCTGGCAGATATTTCCTATGGCCTTGCTTTGGACTGGGTCCAGCACTTTGTCCAGATCTCTCCCTGAATCAGGCCTTCAGGTGAGGGTGAGGAAGAGTTTGGTCCTATATGTGTGGTCATTGTGGTGTATTGATGTGACTGACCATACTGTGGCTGAGGAGATCTCCCTCCGTGCTGCTCCTCCAGCAAAGCCCTTGGTGTTGCACACAACTGGGTGAGAGGTAGCCCATGCATCTGATATGCTGCTGCCTGATGTATCTGCCCTGCACAAAGTCTCTGAAGCTCTTCCCCATGAGGGTGGTCAGCTCCATCCACAATGAGCCCAGGAGTAAGGAACCCCTGGCTGTGTGTGTAGCACTGCTGCCTAGGACAGAGCTTGGGGCTGCAGCTAAACTGCTGTGAGTCAGGAGAACCATCCCAGAGCTGGGGAGCAAGACCCTCACCCAACCAAGATACCACTCAGAGGAGCTCAGCCCAGCCAGGAGCCCCAGCCAGCACCCGTGGATGATATTGTTGTAGTCATCAAGCATTGCCCTAACAACCGGGGGGCCACCAGGCCCCCCGGCCTTTGTTGTCACCACCACCATCACCCAGTGTGCACCAAGGGCACTCACCAGAGATGAGAGGAGGATCCTCAGCCCAGATGGGCTCAGCTTAGAGCTTCTGCCTCTCTTGGGAGGGATTAAATAGGGGAGTGGGTGGGTGGGACAAAGTGGCCACACCTGGGGTGGGAGGAGACTCCAACAGAGCCCAGGTGCTGTGGGTTTGAGGGGAAAAATGGGGGAAATAGGTCAGGTGAGGGACTTTTGGGGTGTCAGGTAATGATAGGACTGGGGGGAACAGAATAAAAACCTAGAACTGGGTAGATTGAGATTGGATGATAGGAAGAAGTTGTTCCCCATGAGGGTGGTGAGAGACTTGCACAGGTTGCCCAGGGAGGTGGTGGAAGCCTCATCCCAGGAGGTTTTTGCAGCCAGGCTGGATATAGCTGTGAGCAACCTGCTGTAGTGTGAGGTGTCCCTGGCCATGGCAGAGGAGTTGGAGCTGGATGGTCCTTGAGGTCCCTTCCAACCCTAACAGTCCTATGATTCTATGATTCTGATCCTTAACCCTGACTGCCTTTCATCACTGCCTGCACTTACAAGACAGCAGCTATCTCTGGTCAGCGTTGCTCCCCATGAAAGCTTGCCTTGCCAAGACCTTCACATCCTGCAAGGAGACTGGGAGAAACACCGATGACTTGCAGATGCTCTCAGTATTCTGCAGGGCCATCCTTTCCCTTCCCGGGGCTGCGGTTCTGGAAGCATCACATCAGAGCAGGAGGCTCTGGCGGTGTGAGAAGCCTGAACTTCCACCAGAAAAAAAAAAAATGAATAAAAAGGAAAAGAGAAAAGAAAAATCAAAAAGCTCTTGTCATTACATGCTTGAGCAGGTCCAGGAACACGGAAAAACTCGGCATGAATATTCTGGCAAGTAGCAGAAGGCCAAGATTGATGCTGCCTTCACCCTCCCTGGCTTCTCAGCACCCGTGTAATTAACACTCACCACCCCGTGATAGATGGGAAATTCAGAGCAAATTTGGAATACTAAACAGGCAGAGCAGGGCAGGTGCCCCCTCCTTCCCCAAACTGACCTACTTAAAGGTATTCTCTGATGACCTGGGCAAACAGGAGCTTCCTGAGTCAGAGCCAGGATAATGAGGTGTGTGTGAACGAGCTGCATCGATCTGTGCTGCCTGGGTAACCGCAGTGCCCTGCTAAAAGCTTCAGATCCCCTCTCCCTGTGTGTGGTGGAACCGAGATAAAACCCAACAGGGATGGTCTGCAGACAGCAGCTTCTTTGTACATTCAAAGCTCCGATCAGGAGGGTTTCAAGTGAAAGGAAGCAGAGTTGTTTGGTCCCTCCCATGAGCTGGGCACTAAGAATGGAGCAAGAGGTGCAGGACAGGCTATGAAGAGCCCTTGTCCAAGTCTAAGTCCAAGTCCAAGTGCCGGGTGCTGCACTTTGGCCACAGCAATCTCATGCAAAGCTACAGGCTGGGGTCAGAGTGGCTGGAGAGCTGCCAAACAGAGAGGGACCTGGGGGTGCTGATTGACAGCTGCCTAAACGTGAGCCAGCAGTGTGCCCAGGTGGCCAAGAAGGCCAAGGGCATCCTGGCCTGCAGCAGGAACTGGCCAGCAGGAGCAGGGAAGTCATTCTGTCCCTGTACTCTGCATTGGTTAGGCCACACCTTGAGTCCTGGGTCCAGTTCTGGGCTCCTCAGTTTAAGAAGGACATTGAGATACTTGAACCTGTCCAGAGAAGGGCAACAAGGCTGGGGAGAGGCCTTGAGCACAGCCCTGTGAGGAGAGGCTGAGGGAGCTGGGGTTGTTTAGCCTGGAGAAGAGGAGGCTCAGGGCAGACCACCTTGCTGTCTATAACTCCCTGAAGGGAGGTTATAGCCAGGAGGGGGTTGCTCTCTTCTCCCAGGCAACCAGCACTAGAACAAGGGGACACAGTCTCAAGCTGCGCCAGGGGAGGTTTAAACTCGAGGTGAGGAGAAAGTTCTTCACCGAGTGAGTCATTCGTCATTGGAATGTGCTGCCCAGGGAGGTGGCTGAGTCACTGTCCCTGGAGGTGTTCAAGAGGAGATTGGACGTGGCACTTGGTGCCATGGTTTAGTCCTGAGGTCTGTGTTGATAGGTTGGACTCGATGATCCTCGAGGTCTCTTCCAACCTTAGTGATACTGTGATACTGTCTGTGGTGCAGGAGGAGAAGTTTCAGGAAGAAGAGGGTTCAGCGGGTGGAACGGGCCCAGCAAACATGCAGCAGCCCAGATGGCAGCATAGATCCGCCGGGCACGTGTGGGATCCAAGCCAGGAAAGGAAGAGCTTTGGGGTGGCAACCCTGGCAGGCACTCTGGGCAGCTTTTGCTTGCTGGGTTTATTCCCAAGTGGTTTTTGTTTTTCAGTCTGCAAGCACTTCAGACCAATGCTAAGATCTAAACAGGTTTTTCAGCGTAGAAACCTAGCGGTGAGGTGATCTTAAGTCTCTTTCAAGTGCTCTGTAGGAGAGAACAACAAAACCCCAATAGATGAAAACTGTAGCAAGGGAGCCACGAAAGATGCCACAGCACATTAGCAGTGTGAGTGATCAACCACTAAAGCAAACAGAGGGAGGTTCTGCATTCCTGGCAGTTAGAAACGAAAATGTGGCAGTTTTCTGGGAGGTGCTAGTCAAGCATCTGGCAAGTGTCAATCTCTTGGCCCAAAAGAGCTATGCAAACCATCAGACTCATCTCAAAGCCTGTGTTAGCATCACTGCTTGATTTCAGTCTGTCTGGGAGCTCACAAGGTCTGCAAGAAAGAATTCTGAGCAAGAAGATAGGAGCGGGGAAGTCAGCTCACAGTGCTCCAGTCCCTGCTCTTCCATACGGGTTGTTCATGTGAGGCCCAGACCTCTTCCCCAGGCTGTGTCATGGTGCAGTCACTACTGAAAATTACAAACCCTCAGGATTAAATCAAGCTGTTACTGCTCATAGAATCACAGAATTGTCAGGGTTGGAAGGGACCTCAGGGATCAGCCAGTTCCAACCCCCTGCCGTGAGCAGGGACACCTCACACTCCAGCAGGTTGCTCACAGCCACATCCAGCCTGGCTGCCAAAACCTCCAGGCATGAGGCTTCTACCACCTCCCTGGGCAACCTGTGCCAGTCTCTCACCACCCTCATGGGGAAGAACTTCCTAACATCCAATCTCAATCTACCCATTTCTAGTTTTGCTCCATTTGCCCGAGTCCTATCACTCCCTGACACCCTAAAAAGTCCCTCACCAGATTTCTTGTAGACCCTTTCAGCCCCCTGGAAGGTCACAACTAGGTCTCCTTGGAGCTTTCTCTTCTCCAGACTGAACAATCCCAACTCCCTCAGTCTGTCCTCATAGCAGAGCAGCTCCAGCCCTCTGCTCATCCTTGTGGCCTTTCTCTGGATACCTTCCAGCACCTCCAGATCCTTCCTGTAACAGAGGCTCCAGGACTGGATGCAGTATTCCGGGTGGAGTCTCACCAGAGCAGAGCAGAGGTGGAGAATCCCCTCCCTGGCCCTGCTGCCTATGCTCATCCAAGACATATTTTCACCCTAGGCTTCAAAGTTCTGCACAGCCAGAGCAAACCCCACGACACATCTGACAGATGTGGACTTCTCAGGGTTCCAGCATCCTGGTGGAGGATGTCCCCTCTGTACAAATTACCACATGCTCCCTCTGTGCTAAGTGGATTGAAATGTCAGCCCCTCTGTCTGGGGTAAGCCCAGCAGAACATATTTTTTTGTTGCCAGCCTATTAGATTAGCTATTACCTTGCTCTGGCTTTAAATTCTAATTTCACCTTTTCTCTCCCTGCTGCAGGCTGCAATATTCATGTGCTGCTAAATCAAATACTCCATTAACAGCACCTGAGATAAATATTGGATTAATGGAATAATGCAGGTTAATAGCAGATTCATAGGATAATGCTGCTGAATCCTGTGCATGAATTATGCTGGCAGCTGAATCACTGCCCCTCGCTGTGCTCTGACTGCAGGGACAATAAAAATAGCCCCAAAATGCTAAGCTCTCTGAGATTTAAATATTTACTGGGAGCAGGTAATAGGTCATTGATGTGGACAGGTGCTGAGATGAAGCCAGGACGAGCCATCGGCACTGAATTTTTCAGGTTCTGCCTTCCTGCTGAGAAATAACAGAATCCACTGCTTGCTGCTGCTGAATAAATGCTCCTTTTCCACCCTGGAATCCTCTGTCTCCTTCAGCCCTGTCCAGGGCCAAGCCACTCAGTTTGTAGTTGCTCTCAAAGGCACCTTGTTAAGGCTGCAGGAAGGACTGAAAGCAGCCAGGCAAAGAAAAAAAGGGCAATATTTTAAACAACAAAATAACAAGCCACAAATCCCCTTCAGAAAGGGCTCAAAGCAGGGAGCTGCTGAAGCCAGGCACAGCCCTGCACTGCTGGCTGGAGCTGAGCTCTCCTTGATTGCTGTGCTTGGGTCCTGACCCACGCTGGCGAGGGCTGGAGCAGAGGCTGCTCTCTGGGCTCTCAGCACCACGGAGCTGTCAGAAGGGTTTCATTCCCTGCTCCAACCAGCCAGACCTTTCCAGCCCATCCACTTGCTGGGGCTGAGCGACTGGACACACATACCCCAGCTCTGACATCACCATGCTGGGCAGGAGTGTTAATCTGCTGGAGGGTGGGAGGCTCTACAGGGGAACCTGGCCAGGCTAGATCAATGGGCTGAGGTTCAACCAGGTCAAGTGCCCAGGCTTACAGCAACCCCATGAGCACTCCAGGCTGGGGGAAGAGTGGCTGGGAGTTAACAAACCTGGGGTTTGGCTGAAAGCAGCTGAAGGTGAGCCAGTGTGTGTTGAGGTGGCCAAGAAGGCCACCAGCATCCTGGCTTGGATCAGGAATTTTGTGACCAGCAGGACCAGGGCAGGGATTGTTCCCCTGTGCTCAGCACTGGTGAGGCCACACCTCGGGGCCCCTCACTCCAAGAAGGACATTGAGGGGCTGGGGCACATCCAGAGAAGGGCAACAAAGCTGGGGAAGGGTCTGTAGAACAGTGCTGGGGAGGAGCAGCTGAGGGACCTGGGGTTGTTCAGTCTGGAGAAAAGGAGGCTGAGGGGAAACCTTCTGGCTGTCTACAACTTCCTGAGGAGAGGCTGGAGCCAGGTGGGGGTTGGTCTCCCAAGCAATAAGCAATGGGACAAGAGGAAATGGCCTCCAGTTGCACCAGGGGAGGGTTAGGTTGGACACGAGGAACAATTTATTCCCCCAGGAGGTTTGTCAAACTCTGGAACAAGCTGCCCAGGGCAGTGGTGGACTCCTCATCCCTTGAGGTGTCTAAAATCCATATAGATGTGGTGCTGAGGGATGTGGTTTAGCATCAGACTAGATAGTGCTGGGTTAATGGTTGGTTAATGGTTTGATGATCTCAAAGGTCTTTTCCAACCTAAATGATTCTGTGATTCAGTGAGGTGCTGGCTCACAAACTGAGCAGTGCTGGACATGCTTCAAGGGACTGTTCCCTCCTGCCTGTGACATGACCCCAGGGCGGGCAGAGTCCACACCAAATGAGTGGGAAGGGCATGAAGCCTTCCAGGACACGCTTTTAAACCAGGCCCATGGCTCTGCCCTTCCTTTCCCTTTGTGACAAGGCTGTGGAGTCAGTTACTATATTTTTCTGCCTGGCTTCATGAATATTTCAGCTAGGAGAAACTCATCCCCAAATTGTTTCTTTTTCTGTCTTTTTATTTCCAGGAAATGTGTGTGTGTCTGTGTGCAAACTCTCCCTAATTCATGCAAATAGGGAGGCAGAAGAGTTTCACTTCATTGTTACAAATTAAAAGTTCCCTGACATTTCCAATTAGCTGGGGAGAAAAGCAACCTAACCATGAATCCATCAGCAAGTCTGCCCTGGCACACGCAGCACACTGCCAGCACCACACCGAATGGAGAGGTGGTGGAGTCGCCGTCCCTGGAGGTGTTCAAGAGGGGATTGGATGTGGCACTTGGTGCCATGGTCTAGTCATGAGGTCTGTGGTGACAGGTTGGACTCGATGATCTTTGAGGTCTCTTCCAACCTTGGTGATACTGTGATACTGACAGCCTCTGAGCTGTGCTCCCTGCAGCCAGCACTGGTGCCAGTGGTGACCTGTGGCCCTGGGGACGTACTGCAGAAGTTGTGGCAGGGGATGGTTGGAAACTTGGAAAGGAAGCTGCCATCAGAGCTAAGGACTGCATTTAAATAGTGAGCAGAGAAGGGGTTAGGTAGCAGTGCCTGAAGGCATCCTACAGACAGGCTGCAGAGGGACTTTTCAGAATCTACAGAATCACCAAGGTTGGAAGAGACCTCAAAGATCATCAAGTCCAACCTGTCACCACAGACCTCATGACTAAACCATGGCATCAAGTGCCATGTCCAATCCCCTCTTGAACACCTCCAGGGATGGTGACTCCACCACCTGCCTTTCATGAGGGTGTCTAAAGACAAGGGGGAATGGTTTGAAGCTGGGGGAGAGCAAATTTAGACTGGATCTTAGGAGGAAGTTCTTCAGTATGAGGGTGGTGAGACTCTGGAATGGTTTGCCCAGGGAGGCTGTGGATGCCTTCTCCCTGGGAGTGTTCCAGTCCTTGAGCAGCCAAGTCTAGCTGAGAGGTGTCCCTGCCCACAGCAGGAAGGTTTGAAGTAGATGATCTCTGAAGTCCCTTCCAACCTAAGCCATTCTATGATGATTCTATGATTCTAAACCCAACTCAGTGGTGTCCTTCTTGCCTGACCCAAGGATTAAGTTGGAGAGTGTGGTTAGTGTATTGGCACAGTGATGATGAAGTCACAGAGTGGTTTGGGTTGAAAGGGACTTTAAAGACCATCTTGTTCCAACCCTCCTGCCACATCTTCCACCAGCCCAGGTTGCTCAAGGCCTCATCCAGCCTGGTCTTGAGCACCTCCAGGGAGAGGGTGTCCGCAGCTTCCCTGGGCAACCTGTGCCAGTGTCTCACCAGCCTCACTGTCAAGAATTTCTTCCTAATCTCCAGTCTCAATCTTCCCGCTTCCAGCTCAAAACCATTGTCCTTTGTCCTGTACTTATCAAAAGTCCCTCCCCAGATTCTCTGCAGCCCCCTTCAGGTAGGCTGGAAGGCTGCTCTAAGATCTCTCCTCTGAGAAGCACAGCTGGTGGTGGTGGAGGGTGGTTTGGAGTAAAAGGAAGCAGCAAGCAGAAGCCTTCAGGTGGGTGGCACAAATCTCATCCAGTATGATGGCTTTGATTGTATTTAGGCCTTTTGAGGTGGTAATGTGAAACATCTCATGCCTGATTCCCCAGCTTGGATGCCTCTCTGCCTTCCCCTGGGAATTGGGATGCCTCGGAATAGGCACTGCAGTACTTGATGGCCCCCAGAATGCTCCTTCCCAGGCAGCAGTGCCGTGCTGATGCGCAGAGGTAATGTTCAGAGGTAACACTCAGAGCTGCTGCTGCCTCCCCAGCTCGTTTCAGAGCGAAGGGCACCCTGGCTGCTCGGTGGCAGCGGCTGAAATTCCAGCAACATCACATTCCCCGCTTTACAAATCCATCAGCCTGCAGACACAGCCGGGTACAATGTGTTCAGACATCCAGTGCAAGGCAAACTAATAATAATACTGATGCTTTTTATTGCCTTCACACACCATAGCTTGTACTTCTCCTCCCCAGGGCCAGATAAAAGTTTTGTGTTGTTGTTTAAGAAAAAAAAGCCCATTTTTTTTTGGGCACCAGAGCTGGCAGAGAGAGATTGAGAGCTCCACTTCTTCCCCTTCCCCCTCTCTCTCTCTCTCTCTTATTTTTTTCCCCCCACCTCCTGTAATCTTTGATGAAGCACACACACACACACACACACAGAGAGTGTGTTCACCACAGAAGGGCTGCTGCTAATTGACAATTAATGCTTTTATCTCGTGGTGCTGAGGCTGTGAGACCCTGAAGAAGATGTAGAATAAAATTAGTGGTAATTAGCTTTTTAGAGCATTAAATAAACAGCGACATGAAGGATGGAGAATTAATGTTATGCATTTATTTTTAACAATATTTGTACAGGCAGCTTCTGAACAAGGCCCTCTGGCATTAGCTTTTACTAAGACAGGCAAAAAACAACCCAACCCACCTCCAACCCAGCCAACAACCCAACCCAGCAAGCCAGCAACGAGAAATGATTGCATTTAGGCTGCATTAAGACAGCACGATGCAAATCAAAGGGATAATGAAGAGAAGCTTGTTAATAGGGGAGGGTTTGGAGCCTCTGGTTTTGAATGTGGTGCTTGGGCTTTGGGTTCCTCTGAAGGATGCTGAAATCACCACCCCCAAGGGCATGGCTCTGGACAAAGAGAGCTGGGAGGAATCATAGAAGGGTCTGGGTTAGGAGGGACCCCCGAAGGCCATCCAGTCCAACCCCCTCTGCAGTCAGCAGGGACATGCTACACTGGACCAAGCTGCCCAGGGCCTCATCAAGCTTGGAGAAAAGGAGGCTCAGGGGAGACCTTATTGCTCTCTACAACTACCTGAAGGGAGGTTGCGGCCAGGAGGGGGTTGGTCTCTTCTCCCAGGCAACCAGCACCAGAACAAGAGGACACAGTCTCAAGCTGCACCAGGGGAAGTTTAGGCTGGAGGTGAGGAGAAAGTTCTTCCCAGAAAGAGTAATTGGCCATTGGAATGTGCTGCCCAAGGAGGTGATGGAGTCACTATCCCTGGAAGTGTTCAAAAAAGGCTTGGATGTGGCACTTGGATGTGGTTTAGTTGTCAGGAGGTGTTAGGTATTAGGTAATAGGTTGGACTTGATGATCTCTGAGGTCTTTTCCAACCTGGTTGATTCTATGATCTCCAGGGATGGGGCCTCATCAGCCTCCCTGAGCAACCAATCTATTTTTTCTGACTGAATGTGTTTATTCACTTGTTGTTTTGGCCTTTTGGAGCACCTCTGGGAGATGGTCTTCACCATGTAAAGAAATTCTTGACAGTGAGGGTGGTGAGACACTGGAAGAGGTTGCCCAAGGAGGTTTTGCGGCTGCCTCCTCCCTGGAGGTGCTCAAGGCCAGGCTGAATGAGACCTTGAGCAACCTGGGCTGCTGGGAGGTGTCCCTGCCCATGGCAGGGGGGTTGGAACTGGATGATCTTGAAGGTCCCTTCCAACCCAAACCATTCTGTGAATAGAATAGAATAGAATAGAATAGAATAGAATAGAATAGAATAGAATAGAATAGAATAGAATAGAATAGAATAGAATAGAATAGAATAGAATAGAATAGAATAGAATAGAATGGAATAGAATAGAATAGGTTGGAAGAGACCTTTGAGATCATCGAGTCCAACCTATCATCCAACACCATCTAATCAACTAAACCATGGCACCAAGTGCCCCAAATCTCTGTCACCATGCTGGGTGTGTTCTATCTGCCACCCAGACCATTCATTACTGAGCTCTCCTCATGTTCATGCCTCGCTTTCCAGGGTGATTGACCCAAAAGAAATGTTCCTCCTCCCAACATTTGTGACCCTGGGGCAGAAAAGAAGAGAGAGAGAACAAAACAACCCCTCTGTCTCTTAATTAGCTGAAGCAGCCACAGATCATCCATCTTCTGCTAGAGCTCCAGCAAATGTAGGAGCAGAAAATGGGAAGAGCTGTAGAAGCTTGTTTGTGTTGCACAGTGGTGCTGCTAATGGGGTGTGCTAATTAAGGAAGGAGCCTCAGCAGATGAATCCTTGAAACAGTTTTTAATTAACACTCTCTCCAAAGTCAGAATCAGAGGGGAAGAGAAGGGAGCAGGGGGAAGGGTCCCTCCTTGGAATCCCTCAACCCAGAGCTGGCAGAGGAGCCCAGAGCCCAGCCTGCTGCTGGCTGCCAGCCTGCCTCCAAAAGTCTGCTTTAATTAAAAGAGAAGAGGAGCCAGTGACAGCTCTCAATCAGGAGCTTAATGAGGAGCTGACAGAGCTCCTAATGCCACCAGCCCTGGCTCAGCTTGGGGTGGCAGCAGAGTGGGTGTCAGTGTCACAGCCACAGAGCTGCTGAGAGCTCCTGCCAGAGCTTGGCAGGGCTGGGGCACTGCTCCCTGCTTCTCTCAGGAGTGGATCACAGGGTGTGAGTCATGCCAGGGCTGTGGCCACGGGTGACCTGCACCAGGGCAGGGACACCTCTGGGGGACTGCAGCCATGGGCAAACCACTCTGGGAGAGGGACACCCCCGGGGGACTGTGAGCATGGGTGGGAGAGGGACGCTTCTGAGGGACTGCAGCCTCTGTGACCCATGCTGGGAGAGGGACACCCCTGGGGGACTGTGAGCATGGGTGGGAGAGGGACACTTCTGAGGGACTGCAGCCATGGGCAAACCATGCTGGGAGAGGGACACCCCTGGGGGACTGTGGCCATAGAACTGGAGAATTGTTTTAGTTGGAAAAGACCTCTAAGGTCATAGGTGACCTAGACCAGGGCAGGGACACCTCCAAGGGACTGTGGCCATGGGTGATCAATGTGAGTGGAGGAAAAGCAGTTAACAGGCCAAGAGCAACATCAGCCTTCACTGCCTACTGACTTGGATGGGGTATGGGGATGGTGTGAGGAGATGGGGAAGGTGTGGGGAGATGAGGTTGGTGTGGGGAGACAGGGAAGGTGTGGGGAGATGAGGAAGTTGTGGAGAGATGAGGATGGTGTGGGGAGACAGGGAAGGTGTGGGGAGATGGGGAAGGCGTGGAGAGATGAGGATGGTGTGGGGAGACAGGGAAGGTGTGGGGGTTTAGCTGAGCCCCAGGAAACAGGAGGTGATGTTTTCTCCAGTGCTTTTTAATCACCTCCTCTTTTTTTCTTCTTCTTTTTTCTCCCTCTCCAAACCCAAATATGCATCAGAAGTTGGTGTTAATTGGCAAGACATTAAATTGAGCAAAAATTCCCCACGTTGGGACTGTGCTGCCTGCAGCACACTCCGTGGAGCATGTGCTGGGCTGTTGTTGTCTCCACCTTGCACAGCCCTCACTCTTGTCAGCTCATGTTCAGGGGTTAGGAGCTGGCTGTTTCCACTCCATTAACCTGTTTGCTTCTTTGGTTCACGTCCTGGGAACATTCTCAGGCTCCTGGGTTTGCCCATGCAGGTCAGATGAGAAGGTAGTGATTACGGTGGTGATGCCTGACAGTAGTTGCTGTACATCATCACACCTCCTAAAGCTGATCACTCCTGTTAGCATTTAACCCCTTAGAGTAACCACTGCTCTGTGTGCTGCTGGGAGGAAAAAGGCTTGGGGTTCAGCTCTTGACACTGTACACTTCTTTCTCCTCTTAGAATCATAGAATCAATAAGGTGGGAAGAGACCTCAAAGATCATCAAGTCCAACCTGTCACCCAACACCTCACAACTACCAAACCATGGCACCAAGTGCCACGACCAATCCCCTCTTGAACACCTCCAGGGATGGTGACTCCACCACCTCCTTGGGCAGCACATTCCAATGGCTAACAGCTCTCTCTGTGAAGAACTTTCTCCTCACTTCAGCTTCCCCTGGCACAGCTTGAGGCTGTGTCCTCTTGTTCTGGTGCTGCTTGCCTGGCAGAAGAGACCAACCCCCATCTGGCTACAACCTCCCTTCAGGTAGTTGTAGACAGCAATAAGGTCTCCCCTGAGCCTCCTCTTCTCCAGGCTAAAGAATCCCAGCTCCATCAGCCTCTCCCCAGCCTCATTGCCCTTCTCTGGACACATTCAAGAGTCTCAATGTCCTTCTTAAACTGTGGGGCCCAGAACTGGACACAGGACTCTTCAGTAACCCCCATCCAGAGAGCGTGGCAGGAACCAAGGCTGAGTTACACAGAATCACAGGTGGTAGGGGTTGGAAGGGACCTCTGGAGATCCTTGAGTTCAACCCCCTGACAAGGCAGGGTCACCTAGAAAAGTCACACAGGAACACAGCCAGCTGGGACTGGGAGGCCTCCAGAGACGGATACTCCACCACCTCTCTGGGCAGTCTGTTTCAGGGCTCCATCTTCCTTACATTAAATAAACTCCTCCTCATGGTTAGATGGAACTTCTGATGTTCAAGTTTCTGTCTGTTACTTACTGAAAAAAAGCCTGGTGCCATCCTCTTGACATCCATCCTTTGTGTATTGATCAGTATTGATGAGATGCCCCCTCAATCTACTCTTTCCCAGGCTCAACAGCCCAAATTCTCTCAGCCTTTCTTCATCACAGAGATGTTACAGTCCCCTCAGAATCTTTGTAGACTTTTGCTGTACCCTCTCCAGCAAGTCCATGTCCTTCCTGAATTGGGGAGCCCAGCACTGGACACAATACTCTGAATCTGGCCTCACCAGGGCAGAGTAGAGGGGGAGGAGAACCTTCCAGGAGGGAAGGAAGAAGGGAAGGGGGGAAGGGAGGAAGGAAGGAAGGGGGGAAGGCAGCAAGGAAGGAAGGGGGGAAGGAAGGGGGGAAGGGGGGAAGGGAGGGAGGGAGGGAGGAAGGGAGGGAGGGAGGGAGGAAGGGAGGAAGGGACGAAGGAAGGAAGGAAGGAAGGAAGGAAGGAAGGAAGGAAGGAAGGAAGGAAGGAAGGAAGGAAGGAAGGAAGGAAGGAAGGAAGGAAGGAAGGAAGGAAGGAAGGAAGGAAGGAAGGAAGGAAGGAAGGAAGGAAGGAAGGAAGGAAGGAAGGAAGGAAGGAAGGCAGGAAGGCAGGAAGGCATGAGTTTGAAATGAAGAGAACTTTCTTGGGTTGGGAAAACAGCAAACCAAGAGCCTGAGGACTGCATGGGGATGTCACCGACCCTCATCGAGACAGCTCTCCACTCATCTTCTCTTGGAGGGGAAATTTGATTCCCTGATGGACAGCCTGGAAAGATGATGATTCTCCCCTCACAGGTTGATTGCAAGGTGAACAATGGTAGTTCAAAGCCTTGCCCTGCTCTGCCACACTAATAGGACTGCCAAGAGGGCATGAGAGGGTTATTTTCTGTCCAGCCTTCCTGCAGAGACAGCCCCAGGGCCCTAGTTAGGCTCTAGAGACTGTGATGACTATGGTGTGGCTACTTGTCCTTTGTCTTCAGACCCACCAGTCTCACTCCCACCTGGATCATTCAGTGGTAATCACAGACCTGTGACCTGTCGAGGCTCTTGGGAGATAAAAGACCCATTCCTTCCCACAAGAGAGAGGTCACAAAACACTTGAGTCATGTTCATTTTTGGGGTCATTCAGGGTACCAAAGCCATAGCTGCTGCTCAGAGATATCACAAGTAGAAATTGCCAGGCAAAACCAGGCAGGCAGAGAAGGCTTTGCAATGCCCTCTTCTAGGAAGAAATCACTGAATCACTGAGTGCCACTTAGGTCCTTGAAGGGAATCAGCTTCTGTGTTTTGTTAACAGCCACAGCCTGGGGAGAAGAAATGAAAGCGGTGCATCCAGCGCTGAGCTTGAGCAGCCATATCCAGCTAGAGGGATGCAAGCTGCTGTGGAGAGGAGGCTAAAGAACACTCTGCTCCCACCTACCCAAATACTTATCCAGGGAGGAAAACATTCCCTAAACCCACTCTCCTCTATCCCTTCCTGTAGTAGCCTTTAATTTCCCTTCCTGAAGTAGCCTTTAATTTCCCTTCCTGCCTTTTTCTCATATGCTCCTTCTTGCTTCCTGCCTATTTCAGTTCACTTCCTCTCTGCCAGATGCAGCTGAGTGGCTGCACTGCTGCCAGGCTCACAGCTCAGACAGCAAGAGCAGAGGAGACAGAATGAGCAGAGGAGCCACCAGCTTCCAAGCAGTGAGTTCATTGTGGGAAATTCCAGCCTGCGTGTCCTCAGAGAGCAAACACCTGGCAGCTCCACCCCACAGACCTGTTGTGTCCCAAAACCTGAACTAAGGGGGCTTAGATGTGCTCCAAACCATTCCTCTTCCTGGCAGAAAGGGCTGCTGCTGTCCTGAGTGTCTGGGGCCAGACACAATGGCACAAGGGAGGTGGACTTCTGGGGATGCTGGTTGACAATTGGCTGAACATGAGCAAGCAATGTGCCCAGGAGGCCAAGAAGGCCAATGGCATCCTGGCCTGTACCAGGAATACTGTGAGCATGAGGACTAGGGAAGGGATCATGCACTTGTACTGGGTTCAGTTTTGGGTCCCTCACTCCAAGAAGAGCATTGAGGAGCTGGAGCAGGTCCAGAGCAGGTCTGCTGTAGGTGATGCTGCTTTAGAAGCGGGGGTGGACTGGATTTCTAGAAGTCACAGAATGGTTTGGGTTGGAAGAAACCTTCAGGATCATCCAGTTCCAACTCACAGCTATGAGCAGGGACACTTCCCACCAGCCCAGGTTGCTCAAGGCCTTATCCAAACTGGCCTTAGACACTTCTAGGCATCCACAACCTCCCTGGACAACCTGTTCCAGTGTCTCACCACCCTCACTGTAAAATTTTTCTTCTTATTCATAGGTCTCTTCCAAGCCCCCTGTGCTGGGATTCTGTGAGGGCCAGCTACAGAGCATCCCCACCAGTGCAGAGATGGCTGCAGGACACAGGTGCAAGCACAGCGTGTGATGATTCCCAACTAGCAAGGCTTCCAGTGCTGGACAGAGGCACTGCATGCCTGGCTGTCCACAGAAGGCAAGGACACACCATCCCAGCTCTTGGCCAGTGTCTCCTGCCCACACACTGGAGCAGAAATAAACAGAGCATTGTGAAAACCAAAGCTGGGGAGATGCTGGGAAGCATCGGTTGCCTCTTACATAATGCAGAGCAGCCCAGCAGCCCCAGGATGTTTGTCTGTATGTTTTGGAGCTTGCAGAGGGTTTGTGAGGGAGCAGGCAGGATGCTGGGAGGTGGAGCTGTTGCTATGGCTCCCTAATTACCTTCTACCAGAAGGTTACCATAGAGCAGAGCCCAGAGCTGTCTCATGAAACAAAGGCACTTCAGCTTTGTTTACAGGGGCTTTGCACCCTTTAAAAAGCAAACTTTACACAAGAAGGGAGGGGTTTGTGGCTTCAAATATCTCAAGCTTTGGGTTTTCTCTTTCCTCTTGCCCTCAGACAGCAGGATCTGGGCAGGTGGGGGTGTTGGCATGGTTGGCTAACTAGGGAGCTGTGTGGTTTGTGGGGTTTACTCTTTTCCCATTCAGAGACCAGAAGAGTGAAGAGTTGGATCTTGGAAGAGACAGTAGCACCAGAGGAGAGTTGGGTCTTGGAAGAGACAGTAACACCAGAGGAGAGTTGGATCTTGGAAGAGACAGTAACACCAGAGGAGAGTTGGATCTTGGAAGAGACAGTAACACCAGAGGAGTGAAAAGATGGGTCTTGGAAGAGACAGTAACACTAGAAGAGTGAAGAGTTGGGTCTTGGAGAAGACAGTAACAGTTTGGGTGTCCAGCAGAGACAGGCTCTGCTGCAAGGCTCAGTTCTAGGGATGGAAAAGCTGCAGCAGAAGTGCCCCAGCAAGGTCACACATCCAGAGCAAGTGCCAGGCTGGCAGCAAGTGTGGTTTTCTGGACCACAGAAGATAGAGGTTACAGTGCAGACACTGAAGAGGTCCTAGGGAGTCCTTAGCCTTTTGACCTCAGTCATAGTTAGCCAAAATCTCATGGAATCATGGAATTGCCTCAAGAACATTGAGTCCAGCCATAACCAACCACCTGCCTGTACGCAGCTCTTAGA
The DNA here is from genome assembly GCF_026170545.1 of Melanerpes formicivorus. NCBI lineage: Eukaryota > Metazoa > Chordata > Aves > Piciformes > Picidae > Melanerpes > Melanerpes formicivorus. The sequence continues at coordinate 355,552 of NW_027142470.1, forward strand.
CCACGTCCCTAAACTCCTCATCCAAACACCTCCAGGGATGGGGACTCCAGCACCTCCCTGGGCAGCCTGTTCCAGTGCCTGATGACTCTGCTGGTGAATAATTATTTTTCCCCCTAATATCCAACCTGAACCTCCCTTGGTACAACTTGAGGCCATCAAAACCAAAACAAGGCAAGCAGCCTTGGCTGATGGGGCAGTCAGGCCCTGCTTACTGTCTCTGGCCAAAATGAAAGAGCTATGGTGGGGCCAGGATATTTTTGCTTGCAGAGAGGATGAATTCCCTTATAAAAACCAGATTTAAACAAACTCACATTTGCAAACAAGAACCTCCTTGGCAGAGCTCTGGCTTTGTCCAAGGCTGTCAACTGCTTTAGAGCTTGCTGTGAGGGCAGGACCTGAGGGACTACAAAAGCTGCTCATAGTCATGACACTGTCAGTGGCTCTTTCTGATGGAAATAGCTTCTATTTACTGCACTAAAAATCCTTTTGGATTGCACAAGGGGCATAAATAGCTGGAGAACTTCTAAGAGGGAGCTAGCTGCCATCAGCAGACTCTGGGTAATTGTGGAGGTCATTAGGTAGGAAGGGAACTGAAGATGCCACTTGGAACCTGAGGGATGAGGTACTTCACAGAAGGCATCTTGTGATCCCTGAGTCAGAGGCTGCCTCTTCACATCACTGCAGCCTTCCATGGGCTGGCAAACCCAAGTCCTCAGACTCACCTTGCCAAAACCTGGCTGGCTAAAAGCTTGGCCCCAGGATCAGCCACTCAGGCAGTCTCCCTTTGCTTCCACACCTTGCCCACCTCAAGGGAAGGTGGCACAGGTGACCTTCTGGAAGTCCTCAGATGGCACAGCAAGAGGCTTCCTCCAGTTCCAGGGAGGAATTTGCAGTGCAAGCCTCTCTGGTGCAGATCTGGTTGGTAGTCAGGGCTGCCTGGAGTATGTTTCATCTCCTCTTGAAATAGACATCTACAGAGGTGAGAAGAATTGCTCCTCACATGCCTGTACTCTCTTCAGTGACTTTGGAAGGGGTCTGGAGGGTCTGTTTTGGCTGTAGCCACACTTCACTGTCTGCTAGCTAAGTGAGATGAGTCCTAGCCTGAGCCGAGCTGCTGGTTTTAATTTGGTTTAATATCTACAGTGGCTGTGCTCAGTGATGGGGCAAGCAGGGGGAATCCATCCTCTGGACCTCACTGACCAACCTCAGCAGTATCCCTGACTCTGGAAACCGTGAGGGATGAATCACAGAATCAATTGTCAGGGTTGGAAGGGAGCCCAAGGATCATCCAGCTCCAACCTCCCTGCAGGGACCCCTCTCACTAGATCATGTAGATGGCTTTCAGCATGTTGAGGGTGGCCAAGGAGTTAGTAGAGGGCTACAAATGAAGAAGTGATTCCCAGACTCTCACCTCCCCCAGCCTGGTACAGAGGGGAGTTCAGAAAACCTCTCCTTGGTGCAATGCTCTGCTCAACTTTTCACGACACTGTCAGAAAGACAGAGAGTGTCACAGCCACTTTCTGGCACCAATAATGTAATAGTTTATTAATTCAGCAGCAGCAGAAGTTAATTGGCTGGGGATAAATTATGAAGGCAGCAGGAGGCAGGGGAGGTCTGCATTCCTCTCACTCACCGTAACTGAAACAGAGGATTATTAATACATGGCAAGCTTAAAGTCATTTCCATCTGATGCATGGCTCCTGCTTTCTCTAACAACAAGAGAGGTGGACAGAATTCTCTGTGCTTCCATGGAGAAGGCCCTGGGAATCCTGATGGACAACAAATTCCCCACGAGCCAGCAGTGTGCCCTCGTGGCCATGAAGGGCAATGATCTCCTGGGGTGCATGAAGAAGAGTGCGGGCAATAGGTTGAGGGAGGTTCTCTTCCCCTCTGCTCTGTCCTAGTGAGGTCAGGTCTGGTGTCCTGGGTCCAGTTCTTGGGTCTCCAGTTCAAGAGCAACAGGGAACTACTGGAGAGAACCCAAGGAAGGATACAAAGATGCTGAGGGGCTTGGAGCATCTCTGTGAGAAGGAGGGGCTGAGAGCCCTGGGGCTGTTGAGCAGTTTGAATGGGGATGTGGTCAATGCTCAGCAAGAGCTAAAGGATGGAGGGGCAAGAGGCTGGGGCCAGACTCTTGTCAGTGGTGCCCAGGGACAGGACAAGGGGCAATGGGCACAAACTGGAACCCAGGAGGTTCCATCAGAACAGGAGGAGAAACTTATTTGGTGTGAGGGTGCTGGAGGCCTGGAGCAGGCTGCCCAGAGAAGTTGTGGAGTCTCCTTGTCTGGAGAGATTCCAAACCCTCCCTGGCCATTGTGCTCCTGGGCAGGCTGCTGTGGGTGCCCTGCTGGAGCAGGGGGGTTGGACTGGACGATCTCCAGAGGTCCCTGGGAATCCACTCAGCAACTGTGTCCTTGTTTGGTGAACACCTGCTGTGATTTTTTCCCCTTAGCTGCTCCATTTTTAGCAAAGGATAACTAATAAGTTGAAATTTCTCCTGTTAGCTTTTCATTTAATCTGAACGTAATAAAAAAATGGAAAAAAAAAAAAAAGAAAATAAAAGAAAAAGAGGGGGGGAAAAAAACCCCAAAGGCCTTGAAACAAATCAGCTGCCTGAAGGACTGCTGGTGAATAAAAGACCTGTTTTAACACCGTGTGCTGGCATTGAAATGCTAAACAACCTGCAGCCCCAGCCAGAGAGTCCAAGATGCCCTACTAAGAGAGGTCGTTAGCCCTTTTTCAGAAACCAAAGGAGCAGTTCGGTTTGCAAACAAGCCGGAAAAGTTGGAAAGCAAAAGACCAAGGAGGGCAGAGGGGAAGCCAATGAACAGCCAGAGTTGAAAGGTTCTCCCCCCCTCCCCCTTTATTCTGCGCTGGTGAGACCTCATGTCGAGTACTACGTTCAGTTTTGGGCTCTCGAGTGGAAGAGGGACAGGGATCTGCTGGAGAGGGTCCAGCGGAGGGCTGTGAGGATGATCAGGGGACTGGAGCACTGCCTGGTGAGGAGAGGCTGAGGGACCTGAGGCTGTTTAGTTAGGAAAAGAGAAGACTGAGAGGGGATTTAATAAATGTTTACAAATATCTGAGGGCTGGGGGGCAGGAAGGAGGGCACAGGCTCTGCTCACTTGCTCCCTGGGATAGGACAAGGAGCAATGGGTGCAAGCTGCAGCACAGGAGGAATTATACTGTAAGGGTCACAGAGCACTGGAACAGGCTGCCCAGAGAGGTTGTGGAGTCTCCTTCTCTGGAGACTTTCAAGGCCTTTCTGGATGTTCCTGTGTGACCTGAGCTAGATTGCATGGTCCTGCTCTGGCAGGGAGAAGGGGTTGGACTCGATGATCTCCTTGGGTCCCTTCCAACCCCTGACATCCTGTGAAAGGAATGCTTCAACTGGGGAGGGACCTTTCTTAAAGTGGGGCAAAGATGAAGAGGGAAGTTGTGTTTTCAACACTGGAACAAGCTGCTTCACCTTCCTGGAGGAATCCATGGCAGCAGAGGGAGTGGAGCACCACCTGCAGATGGAGGTGATGGCTGGGCTCTTCTCCCTAGTCTCAGGTGATAGAAGGAGAGGAAAGGCCCTGAAATTGTGCCAGGGGAGGGTTAGGTTGGAGATTAGGAACAATTTCTTTGCTGCAAGAGCAGTCAAGGATTGGCACAGGCTGCCCAGGGAGGTGGTGGAGTCCCCATCCCTGGAGGTGTTCACGAAATGTGTGCCCATGGCACTTGAGGACATGGTTTAGTGGTCACAGTGGTGCTGGGTTGCTGGTTGGATTTGATGACCTTAGAGGCCTTTTCCAACAAACAATTCTATGATTCTGTGATTCTTAGTGGTCCAAGGTCCAGCTACCAACACACACACACAGAGGAGCTGCTGCACTCCCATTCAAAGCCTTCTGCCCATGCACCCCCCATGGGTTTGCTTTATTTCCTCCTAAGCCCAGGAAGCAGAGCTCTCTGTTTCTCTGCAGGGCTATAAATTGAAACTAAAGAGCAGATTGAAAAGCAGCAGCTTGCACTGTATAAGGGGTGACCTTCCTGAAGAACCTTAATGCCTGAAACATCCTCGTATTTGTTTTGAATCAATCCAATATCACCAGGGCAGAAGGCAATCCTCTCTATCTGAAAAGGGCTGCAAGGAGGAACAAGCTTGGCTAAGCCAGACTGGCAGCATTGCAGGCAGGATTTTGATGACAGGAGTGCAGATCCCACTTCTCCTTAATGGCATTGATGAAAAGCTTTGAAGGTCTCCTCCCCTACATGGGGTCACTTTTATCTAAGGGGGTGTTGCCTTTTCTTCCCCTTCTCTCTCTCTCCCCCCTCACAGGTGCAGGTTCATCACTTCTGCTGATGCTAATGGAAATCACAGGTTCTGTGCTGGCTCTGGGGCCACAGAAAGTTGCACAAATCCTTTTACCCTCAAGTCAAGTTGGAAATGGCTTCATCCAGAGCAACAGAGTGTGCGGGAGGAAGCGTCCCAGTCTCAAGAGGGTCTTGCAGTAGATTGGAGCTGCACTGAAGAGTGAGATTTAGAGTGAGTCATTTACCTTTTGAATTGCAAGTGGTTGGTTGTTTATTCTTTCTGTAAAAGCAGGCCACAAAGGCCTTGTGCCTTGTTGTCCTTCACTTGAAGTTTAGGTCCCTGCCTGCTGCACAGGAACTGATGAGCACAGAGTCGAGAGCCACCTCCCAGCCTTTAATGCAGTTGTTTTCAGCAAGGGGTGCAGGTGACAGCTCACAGAGCCCTCTTCAGAGGGGCTGGGGGCAGTGTTAGTACACAGAAAAGCTGCACAGCACTTCTGTGTTGGTCACTTTCTGTCATCTGAACAGGGCCCTTGTGCACAAGCTCCCAGTAGTGGCTTCTTCATTATACAGAGGTGGTCTGAAAGGAGCATGTGGAGTCTCCTCCCAAAGGTGTGATATTTGCCATGCTAATTAGTCTTGGGTGACTTTAGATTACCTTAAGGTGGACTCATTGCCCCCTTTCCCACTCTTATCTAGTCAGGAGGTGATGCATCTAGTTGGAATTAGCCCATACCAGTGTTATCTTGTGGTATCTTCATCATAGCACCATAGAATTGTTGAGGTTGTAAAAGACCTTTGAGGTCATCAAGTCCAACCACTCAGCTAGAGCACACCATCCCAGCACCACTGGCAAGCCACCACCACTAAACCATGTCCCTCAGCACCACATCCATACCTCCTTTAAATACCTCCAAGGATGAGGACTCCACCACCTCCCTGGGCAGCCTGTTCCAGCACCTGAGAACCTTTACTTTGAGGGTGCCGGAGCCCTGGAGCAGGCTGCCTAGAGAGGTTGTGGAGTCTCCTACTCTGCAGAGATTCCAGACCCCCTCCTGGCCATTGTGAACCTGGGCAAGCTGCTGTGGGTGCCCTGCTTTAGCAGAGGGCTTGGACTGGATGCTCTCCAGAGGTCCCTTCCAACCCACACCAGGCTGGGATTCTGCAACAGGTCAGTGCACTCTTGCTGGTTCTCACATCCTTGGGTTATGGATGCTTCTGGTGTCAGCCTTGGCTATTCTGCTCCAGCTGCAGCTCTGCAGTGGAGGTATTCCCATTCTCATCCTGAGATCATCTCACAGCTGCTTCATTTCTGAGGGTGTAAATTATATCCCTGGTGGGCTAGGGAGAAGCTGCCACTTTGCAGCTGAGCTCATTGGCTTGGCAAAGAAAGCTCAGACATAAAACCCCCACAACAAAACCAACCCAGCCACCACCACCCCCCCCAAAGGAAGGATTAAAAGATAAAAAGAGTGGGAGTCCTGAGGCTGCCAGCCTGGGAGCTACAGCAGCCGGTGCTGGTCAGCACTATCAAAAGAGCTGACAGCCTGAGGACAGCTGAGGCAGGTGGACAGTGCCCCTTGTCCCACAGGTCACTTACTGTGGTCACTGGGGAGCCAGCACCATCTGCAGACTCAGGTGGTCACAGTGGGGGTGCCACATGGCAGTGAAACGGCTGAGCTGGGAGCCTGAGCTGCAGTCTGCAGGATACACCTTCACTGTGCTGCTGGCAAGGGTTTGGTCTGTGCTTGGCAGCAGGGACATCTTCCTAAACCAACCCAGGAGCCTGGACAGCCTCTCCTGCCTTCTGCCCTTAGCTTGTGCCCAGGGCTCTGTGGGCCAGCAGCACACGAAAGCCTGGGCCAGGGCTGCTGCTGGTGGCCTCCCAGCCCAGCAGCCCCTGAGTTACTCTGGTTCTGGTAAGAACTGGAAAGTCTGAAACTGGTCCTTGCTGCTCCCAGCTGGACAGCTATGGTCCATGAGGAATTCATGCCTGTGCTGGTTGCCCAAGCTCCTGGCAATGACTGATCCCTGGTGGCAGGCACCAGCCACCCAGAGGAGCATCACTGGAAACCCATCCGGGACCCACCTCCAGTGATTTCCTCCTGCAGAGACAAACTTCACTTTATCCACTCCACTGGCAGGAAACTGATTTCCCTCCTCTGCCAGGCAACATGAGGGCTTTGATTTGTGCCCTTGCCTATGCCTGGATGATTTGCTCTTCCCTTGTATTTCCTGACAGCCTCCTCTTTGTGAGACTGCTCCTGCCCTAGGCTGTCTTCTCCCCTAGGGCACTTCAGTGAGGAGTGGCTGATGATAGCAGATCAGTACCCACACTTTTCCCTTGTCCTCTTCCTAGATACCCTGGTAGCTATCACTCTCCAGAGCCAGGCCTCCTCCTCCCTCTGATGGATCATCCCTCCAGGCAGCTGAACAAAATCCTCCATTAGCTGCCCTAGCCCTGGCAGTGGGAGCTCTGTCAAAGTGAGTTCTGGTACCTGAGGCTGCTCTGCTGATAGACTTCACAAACAGCTAGGCAAGCAAAGCCCTCCCTTTGGAGGTGCTCTCTGGGACTTCTGAGGATATCAGGGAGTGATAGGACTGAGGGGGATGGAACAAAACTAGAAATGGGTAGATTCAGATTGGATGTCAGGAAGAAGTTGTTCCCCATGAGGGTGGTGAGAGCCTGGCACAGGTTGCCCAGGGAGGTGGTGGAAGCCTCATTCCTGGAGGTGTTTGCAGCCAGGCTGGCTGTGGCTGTGAGCAACCTGCTGTAGTGTGAGGTGTCCCTGCCCATGGCAGGGGGGTTGGAGCTGGCTGATCCTTGAGGTCCCTTCCAACCCTGACAACTCTGTGATTCTATGATTCTCTGGCTGATGGCAGGAGGTGCAGATGGAAGAGGGAAAATGTGATTAATAGAAGAAGCCCTCCTCACTCCCCCACTCTCCTCTCCTCTCATTACTGGCATTTGATTCACATTTCTTCCAGGCTCTGGTGCTGGCTACAGATGTGAAGCTGTTGTCTCTCAGGAGAGTGCTTCCACCAGCAGAACTCAGCTGGGAGGAAATGGGCTGGTGACACCCATCAGGCAATGATCTGTTGGGAAGGATCCTCTGCAGATGTGCTTCCTCTTCATCAGCACTTGGCATTATCAATGAGCCTCCTTCCCTGCTGCCCCACACTAAATTTGGACTGATATTTTAGCTTGCTTTGTATTGTTTCCCTTCCTCCCCCCAAAGGATAAGTGAAAATAAAGCAAGTAAGTGAATCCCTTCTGGGTGGGCCAGAGAAGATGAATGAAGCTTCCAGTGGAGCAGAGATACTCACTCCGCTGGGCAACATCAGTGTGGTCATAGGATGGTTTGGGTTGGAAAGGACCTCCAAAGCTCATCCAGTCCAACTTCCTCTGCAGTCAGCAGGGACATCCTCAGCTAGATCAGGTTGCCCAGGGCCTCATTGAACTTCACCTTGAATATCTACCACTACAGTGGTAGATATCAAAAAATGAACCGAACACAGACAACCCTCTTCCTCATTTGGTATGTGGCCAGACAAGTGGACTCCTGGGGAAAATGAGATGAGAGGTATCTTAAGAAAATGACAGAATAGAATAAGCCTCATAGGGCTTGTGTTCCAAGCCCCTCACCAACTTTGTTGCCCTTCTCTGGGTGGATGATGCCCAGAAGTGCTTCTGGTCTTTGCCTAGCCCTGCAGAAGAAAGTGGAAAGAAAGCCTTCCCTCTTTGCTGGAATGTTTTGAACACAACCCAGGACAAGCAGGGAGAATGCCTTCCTCCTAAGGAACAAAGGGACAACAGGCAAGGCAAGGCAGGAGGTATTTCTGCTGCACACAAACTGTAATCCTGACAGATCATAATCATAGAATCATGGAATCCCCAGAGTTGGAAATAGCCTCTAAAGGTCATCTAGCTTAGCCCCTCTGTCTCCCTACCACCCCCCTTCATCTTCCCAAAGCAGCTCTTGTTCCCTCCACACCATGCTCCCCGCTGCCTAAGCAGCTCCTGCTCCACCACCATCATTTTTGCACCCATCCCAGAGCTGAGGGCAAGACCCTCACCAAGCAAGACACCACCCAGAGGAGCTCAGCCCCAGTGAGGAAGCCCAGCCAGCACCCGTGGATGATATTGGAGCAGTCATCAATCATTGCCCTAACAACCGGGGGGCCACCAGGCCCCCCGGCCTTTGTTGTCACCACCACCATCACCCAGTGTGCACCAAGGGCACTCACCAGAGATCAGAGGAGGATCCTCTAGCCCAGATGGGCTCAGCTTGGGGCTTCTGCCCTTCCTGGGGGGGATTAAATAGGGGAGTGGGTGGGGAGGACCAAGTGACCACACCTGGGGTGGGAGGAGACTCCAACAGAGCCCAGGTGCTTTGGGTTTGGGGGCAAAAAGGGAGAAAATGGGGTTGAAAAGGGGCAGGCTGTGAAAGCAGTGTTGTTAAGAAAGAATGGATAATAAAATAACATTCAAATAGGAATTGTTGACTTTTACTGATTGCTGGATGCTTCATGTGGCTGCTTTCAGGAGGTTCCACTCCTCTTGGGTATTAGGTAATTTATTGACAAACCCAAACATGATTGTGATAGGCCAGTATTCAGTTCAATAAACAAAAACCCCCCACAGCTTCTGCTAAGGTAACTGTAGAGTGGTATCATCTCAGCAAACTCTTGGTCTCAACCCAGAGGGGGTTTTGGGGGTTGCTTTCCCACCCATCTGTGGGGGGAGGAGGGGGCTTGCTTCTGAGAGCAGGCTGTGTGAAGCCAGGACACTGCTGGGCTGAAGAGGAGCTAATGGGTTCAGCTGGCAGAGTTCATAGTATCATAATATCAGTGGTTGTAGCCAGGAGGGGGTTGGTCTCTTCTCTGTAGCAACCAGCACCAGAACAAGAGGACACAGTCTCAAGCTGTGCCAGGGGAAGTTTAGGCTCGAGGTGAGGAGAAAGTTCTTCACTGAGAGAGTCGTTCATCATTGGAATGTGCTGCCCAGGGAGGTGGTGGAGTCCCCATCCCTGGAGGTGTTCAAGAGGGGATTGGATGTGGCACTTGGTGCCATGGTTTAGTCATGAGGTCTGTGGTGACAGGTTGGACTTGATGATCTTTGAGGTCTCTTCCAACCTTAGTGACACTGTAATAATATCATAGTATCAGTCAGGGTTGGAAGGGACCAAAAGGATCATCTAGTTCCCACCCCCCTGCCGTGGGTAGGGACACCCCACACTAGATGAGGCTGGCCAGAGCCTCATCCATGTTTTCCCAGTTCCACCCCCCCAGCTAAGCAAGGCTTCACTCCATCCATGGTGGTTGAACCCAGACACTCTTGAGGCTCTTTGCCAACCCCAATGATTTTATGCATCCATGCTAATGTGACATGAATTTTGAATCCAGAGTTATTCTGCTGCTGCTTTTTAGAAAGGTGTGGGGGTTTTGGTTTTTTTGTCTCCTCCCTTTAGTAGCAGAACTCAGCTATTTTCAAAGAGGGGGAAAAACAAAGCCCCAAACCGATGGCAAACATTCATTTTTAATAGGGAGATCTTTTATCTTCATTCTTCAAATGAAGAAACACTTTCAGTGTGCTTTTATTTCATTGCATCTAATTTACTGTATTAAACCTCCTGTGCTCTGGCTTTCATTTAAATGACCCTGCTTGCTTTATTTTAGTCAGAGAGGGTTAGTGGGGGGTGGGGGGGGGGGTGTGGAATAAAATCAGGCTTTGGGTTTTATTTTTTTTGATGGAATAACTGCAGGAAAAAAAGTTTCCTTCTTGAGCAGAATGAAAATGAGGATTTGAATGCTGGCTGCCATGCTGGGAGCACTGGAAAATCCCCTAAACAGAAACAACAGCAACAAAAAAATAGCTAAAACAAAACACAAACCCTGAAAGCCAGACAGAAACCCCTAAACAACCCCCCCCAAAAAAAAACCCTTAAGCCAAATCCACCTCCATCCTTTGCCTGTGGGAAATTCTTAGGACACAGAGTTGTACGAGGGAGTGAGGGGCTCTGGAGGTCTCTGGTTCTGCAGTTGGATCAGAGCTTTGCAAATGCAGAGCAGGTTGTTCAAGGCTGTGTCCAGCTGAGCTCTCAGCAGAGGTGTCCCTCCCTTCACTCCTACTGCTGAAAGTCTAAGGACTGAAAATTTCACCTCTGTCCTTTACCTGTGGCAAATCAATGCCCTTCGGTTTGGCTTCCTCCCTCCCTAGGACAGCTTCATTCTCCCTCTGGCCAGCCAGCCAGCCAACTGAGTCAGCTGTGTGATGAGGTGGCCAAGAAGGCCACCAGCATCCTAGCCTGTGTCAGGAAGAGTGGCCAGCAGGAGCAGGGAAGGGATTGTCTCCCTGTGCTCAGTACTGCTGAGGCCACACCTCAACGACTGGCTTCAGTTTCAGGTTCCTCACTCCAAGAAGAACATTGAGGAGCTGCAGCAGGTCCAGAGAAGGGCAACGAGGCTGGGGAAGGGTCTGGAGAACAAGGCTGGGGAAGAGCAGCTGAGGGGACTGGAGAAGAGGAGGCTGAGGGGAGACCTCATTGCTCTCAACTCCTTGAAAGGAGGTTGGAGCCAGGTGGGAGTTGGTCTCTTCTGTGTAGGTAACAAGTGATGGAACAAGAGGAAATGGCCTCAAGTTGTCTCAGAGGAGGTTTAATTTGATCTTGGGAAGAATTTCTTTCCTGTAAGAGTGGTCAGGGATTGTCAGAGGCTGCCTGGGGAGGTGGTGGAGTCGCCATGCCTGGAGGTGTTTGAGTAATCTGTAGACATGGCACTTGGGGACATGGCTTAATGGCCATGGTGGTGTTAGGTCACCAGCTGAACTTGGTGATCTTGAAGTTCCTTTCCAGCCAGAACACAAACCCTGAAAGCCATACAGAAGCCCTTAAACCAAAACACAAACCCCCAAAGCAAATCACAACCCCCTAAACCACAACACAAACCTCTAAGCAAGAGCAAAAACCCCTAAGACAAAACACAAACCCCTAAAGCAAAGCACAAACCCCTAAATCACAACAGAAACCCCTGAAGCAAAACACAGCCCCCTAAACCAAAACAGAAACCCTTAAACCAAAACACAGACCCCTAAAGCAAAGCAAAAACCCCTAAGACAAAACAGAAACCCCCAAAGCAAAGCAAAAACCCCTAAGACAAAACAAATCTGCCTAAACCAAAACCACAATCCCCTAAATCAAAACAAAACCCAAAGAGTTAACCTCCAACCAGCTGCTTCTGTTTGGAAGGAGGTTGGGTTGGTTTTGTTCTCTCCCCTGAAACAACAGCAAGCCCCTGGTTGCCCAGAGTCCTGGGACAGTCCTGTCTCTAGACACCCTCATGGAAACTCCCTCTGCAGCCTCCCTGTAGGATCTCTTCAGGTACTGAAATGCAGCTCTAAGGTCCCCCCCAGAGTCTTTCTTCTCCAGGCTGAACACCCCCAGCTCCCTCAGCCTGTCCTCACAGCAGAGCTGCTCCAGCCCTTGGATCATCTGTGTGGTCTCCTCTGGACTCACTCCAACAGTTCTATGTCCATCTCATCCTGGGGACACCAGAACTGGAGGCAATATTGGAGGTGGGATCTCACCAGAGCAGAATAAAGGGGCAGAATCCCCTCTCTTGCCCTGCTGCCCACACTTGGTGCAGCTTGGGACATGATTTGCCTTCTGGGCAATCTTTTTAGTGTGCAGGACATCAATGGAAGCTTCTTAAACCCACTGACCACTTCCTTCTGGTAATGGCTGAGCAAAGTCAGCAAACTCAGAGAAAGAAGATTAACATTTCCATGTCTCAAGGGCCTGTCCCCAAACCCAGAACTGGAAGGAGGGCAGGCTGGGATGAGACTGGCGTTAAGCCACCTGCTTAAAAAGGACCAGGTGAGAGGATGTCACACTGCAGATCCCCAGGGGCTGTGCTGGGGTGTGGGGGCTGGTGGCAATTGGGCTGAAACAGGTTGCAGGCTGTGTCTCGTTGGTCACCAGGGTGCAGTGAGGGGTCTGGGACACTTCTGCTCTCACCACTCTGGCCCCTTGCAGGGGCTGAGCTCAGACAGCCAAGAACTCTCCCCCATGGGCAGTGGAGGCTCATCTTTGTGGCCCTCCTGTATGTGAGCCAGCCACAGCTGGGTGCCCCGGAGGTAGCTGAGCCTGCACGCACCTCCCGGCGCCGAGGAGCTCTCTCCTCACTGCTGCTGTTTTCCTACTTCTTGTGCTGCAGTGGCCAAAACACAGCACCAAGCAGATCAAAACCAGCCAAGCTGCTTGAGTGTTGCCACCTCCACAGACGTCAGAGGCAGAGGTGGGCACAGAATGAAGATCTCCTCTTCAGAGGAAATAAATCAGATGTTGATTGGCAAGCTAAATCCTGCCCGGCCTCGCTGCCTGGAATCCCAAATGAGCTCCCCCTGCAACATGCTTGCTGCTGTTTCCCTGCCCTAAATGCATTTTTAGCATTATCATTCCTTTTTTTTTCCCCCCTGTTCGATCTATTTCCTCAAGCCTGCAGGACTGCTGTCTCCAATTCCACTTCCCGTTTCTCTCCTTGGACAGGAGCGGGCTAAATACAAGCTCTCCTTAGCGACAGCACCTTTCATTGCGCGTCTCAGCTTTCTAAGCACATCGGAAGGGTTAGCATGTGTTAACAGAGCCATTGTCATGAGATAATGGCCTGCTATTAGAGCAGCTCTTTTCTCTTCCCTTCTTCCCCCCCCCCCCCCCCCTCTTTCCCCCCCCCCCTCTTTCCTCTCTCCTTCTGATGGCTGTGGGCCATTTTCCTCTGATGTGAGAAACGTCTTGCAGTTCCTGGACATATTATGGGATCAGCCTTGTCACACAGCCCAGTCACTTCTGTGATCTCTTTCTCTCTCTCTCTTTTTTCTGTTTTCATCTTGAGAAAGATAGAAGGAAAATGTTCCCCCGGGATGGTTGTGTGCCAGCACGACAAAAATCAGCCCGCTCGAGAGGGAAAGAGCTGATCCCAGGCTGAACAGACTGAGCTCAAAGATCAGCATCTCCAAGCAGGGCACTGCAGGAGCCTGTGGGGAGCTCTGCCGTGGAGTCACCCTCTGCCTTTAAACAAGAGCCTGTCTCCAAGGGAAGTAGAGCTTCTTGTCCTCCTCTGCACAGCCTGGAGAAGTGGAGAGCAGCAGCCTAAGCAGATAAATGTTGAGGTCAGAGTCTAAGGATTTATCAACTGCGGTTACCGTCTCCACTTGCCTCTCCTTAAGGAAATAAAACAGCTTAATGACCTGGAAATATTAAGTCTGAGATAAGCAGGCAGGTAAAACATGACAGAGGAGCTGGAAAGAGCAGCGTGGGCATGCCATGAGGACTGTCCACAGGCAGGTCCTGCTGGAGGAGCAGCCCAGCCTCCTGCCGCAGCAGCCTTGTCTGGCAGCCAGCTCAGCATGGGCAAAGATGTCCTGACTGCCCTCAGCATCAGAGCAGGGGAGGAGGTGGTCCTGTGGAGAAAAGAGTCCAGCAAAGCATCCAACCTCTACCCCTGAGGTTTTGCTCCTGCACTCCAATGAGGGATGCAGGCAGGGAGGCAAGGGGAGATTGCAGCTTTCTGAGCCCTCTTGATGAGTGAGAGTTGAGACCAAACTGCTGCTGGACCAAGCTATGGCTTAGGACACAGTGGTTGCAGTCATGCTGTCATGCCATGGATCTTCTTGTGAGATCTTCTGTGCCACAGTGCAGAGTGGTGTCAGCCATCTGGGGCACATCAGGAGCCAAACAGTCATGGCCAGACTACAGGCTGAGGTGAACAGAAGCCAGGGAAGGGGGCTGCAAAAGAGATGTTAGGACACAGAGTTGTATGAGGGAGTGGGGGGCTCTGGAGGTCTCTGGTTCTGCAGTTGGATCAGAGCTTGGCAAATGCAGAGCAGGTTGTTCAAGGCTGTGTCCAGCTGAGCTCTCAGCAGAGGTGTCCCTCCCTTCACTCCTACTGCTGAAAGTCTAAGGACTGAAAATTTCACCTCTGTCCTTTACCTGTGGCAAATCAATGCCCTTTGGTTTGGCTCCCTCCCTCCCTAGGACAGCTTCATTCTCCCTCTGGCCAGCCAGACAGCCAACTGAGTCAGCTGTGTGATGAGGTGGCCAAGAAGGCCACCAGCATCCTAGCCTGTGTCAGGAATAGTGGCCAGCAGGAGCAGGGAAGGGATTGTCTCCCTGTGCTCAGTACTGCTGAGGCCACACCTCAACAACTGGCTTCAGTTTCAGGTTCCTCACTCCAAGAAGAACATTGAGGAGCTGCAGCAGGTCCAGAGAAGGGCAACAAGGCTGGGGAAGGGTCTGGAGAACAAGGCTGGGGAAGAGCAGCTGAGGGGACTGGAGAAGAGGAGGCTGAGGGGAGACCTCATTGCTCTCAACTCCTTGAAAGGAGGTTGGAACCAGGTGGGAGTTGGTCTCTTCTGTGTAGGTAACAAGTGATGGAACAAGAGGAAATGGCCTCAAGTTGTCTCAGAGGAGGTTTAATTTGATCTTGGGAAGAATTTCTTTCCTGTAAGAGTGGTCAGGGATTGTCAGAGGCTGCCCAGGGAGGTGGTGGAGTCCCCATCCCTGGAGGTGTTTGAGTAATCTGTAGACATGGCACTTGGGGACATGGCTTAAGGACCATGGGGGTGATTAGGTCACCAGCTGGGCTTGGTGATCTTGAAGTTCCTTTCCAGCCAGAACAATTCTGTGACTCTGAGCCATCCTTATGGCCAGTTCTGGCTCAGTGCAGCAGCATTTGGGGAAGGAACCAGCACCTTTTCCTTCTGTCCACTCCAGGAACAAGGATGAGAAGGCAGCACTGAGGACGAGTCCCTTCAGCCTGGTGGTGCACAGAAGATGCAGGATACAGACAGGCTGCATCAGCCTGGGGCCATGCAACCAGCACAGCCTCAGTGCCCTCTTCCTGAAGCCCAGGGCTGCTGTGGATCCCGTGTTCGGTGCCCCACACCCCGAGGGGATGCTTATTTATTTATTTGGCTGCTTTATTTGTGATGCAAAGGTTAAACAAATCAAACATTAGCGATTCAGTGCAAATGACAGGAGGCTAAGTGGTGTTAGCTTTAATTACTGTCAGTGTCAAGGAGAAGGTCTGGGGCTGGGTAGGGTTGTTGCGGGGAGGGGGGAGGTGGCAGGTGGTGATTCGCATTCGGATGAGGACATCTAGTGACTGTGGTGACATACAGCAGGAGCTGGGAAGCCTGGTTCGCAGCTTCCTCACCCTCTTGCGAGCGGCTTTCGCCTTGCCGAGGCTGCTCCTTACACCTCACCTTCACCTGCTGCTGCAAAGGGCACCCTTCAGAGCTAACACAGAATGGTGGGGGTTGGAAGGGACCGCTGGAAAACTAGTCTAGGTCAACCTCCTTGGAGATGGTCCTGCTTACTGCACAGGGTTTGGACAGGATGACCTTTGAGAGTCCCTTCCAACCTGATGCGTTCTGTGAGGTCATCTAGTCCCAGCCTCCTCCTAAAGCAGGTATCACAGTGTCACAGGAACCTCAAGAGATCATCCAGTCCAACCCCCCTGCCAGAGCAGGGTCACCCAGGGAGTCTGCACAGGAATCCATCCAGGTGGGGTTTGAAAATCTCCAGAGAAGGAGGCTCCACAACCTCTCTGGGCAGCCTGCTCCAGGGCTCTGTCACCCTCACTGTAACTCCTCATGCTGAGGTTTGCATAGAGAAGCTGTCCCCAGGGATGGGATGCTCCTAGGGACATCCCACTGGCCTGATCCTGCTGCCTCCTCTGGGGTGTTTTGTATCTCCCCAAAAGCCAAGTTAGGACCATGGGTTCTGTGCTGGGCTCTGTGCAGTGCTGTGTGGGGCAGGGGATGGGTCCTCTGAGCAGAGCTTGGCACAAGCATTGGGCTCCTCTTAGTTCCCAGGGATGTACAGAATCCCAGTGTGGTGTAGGTTGGAAATAACCTCTGGAGACCATCTAGTCCAAGCCCCCTGCTAAAGCAGGGCACCCACAGCAGCTTGCCCAGGAGCACAATGGCCAGGGGGGTTTGGAAACTCTCCAGAGAAGGAGACTCCCCAACCTCTCTGGGCAGCCTGCTCCAGAGCTCCAGCACCCTCTCACCAAAGAAGTTTCTCCTCCTGTTTGGATGGAACCTCCTGGGTTCCAGTTTGTGCCCCTTGCCCCTTGTCCTGTCTCTGGGCACCACTGACAAGAGTCTGGCCCCAGCCTCTTGCTCCCCACCTTCAGCTCTTGCTGAGCATTGATCAGATCCCCAGACAAAGCTGGTGACCAGGGATGGCTCTGTCTGCCAGGGGGTCTGTGGTGCCCATGGGGCAGGAGAAGGTGTGGGGCCCCAGTTCATGTGGCACAGGGCAGTGGCTGCTCCCAGTACAGCCATTTCTGGATGCGTCCCATCGTCCAACACACTGCCAGGAAAGCCTGGCTCCTGCTCTGCCTCCTCCATGCAGAGCTGTTTCTTCATTCAGTGCATGGCCAAGGCTGTGTGTGGTCACCTGGAGCCAGGATCCCTGCAGGGCTGCTCTGCTTCTCACCACCTGGCCACACACTTGCAGCTTTGATCCCACCACCTGCTCTGCTGAGGGGGTGTCTCCAACTGCTTCTCTGTTAGAGCTCTTGTCCCAAATGTCCTCTGCTCAGGAAAACTTACCTGGGAAGAGGAAGCACAGCTTCTTTTCTTGTAGTCATGCTCCAAGCAGACAGCCTCACCCCAGCCAGCAGCCTTGTATGCTTTAGTACAGAAGGTAAATGATGTCCCAAGCTGCATCAAGTGTGGGCAGCAGGGAAAGAGAGGGGATTCTGCCCCTTTATTCTGCTCTGCTGAGACCCCACCTCCAATATTGCCTCCAGTTCTGGTGTCCCCAGGATGAGATGGTCACAGAGCTGTTGGAGTGAGTCCAGAGAAGGCCACACAGATGATCCAAGGGCTGGAGCAGCTCTGCTGTGAGGACAGGCTGAGGGAGCTGGGGGTGTTCAGCCTGGAGAAGAGAAGAGTCTGGGGGGACCTTAGAGCTGCATTTCAGTACCTGAAGGGATCCTACAGGGAGGCTGCAGAGGGAGTTTCCATGAGGGTGTCTAGAGACAGGGCAGGGGGGAATGGCTTGAAGCTGAGGGAGAGCAGGGTTAGACTGGAGCTGAGGAAGAAGTTCTCCAGTACAAGGGTGGTGAGACTCTGGAGTAGGGAGGCTGTGGCTGCCTCCTCCCTGGGGGTGTTCAAGGCCAGGCTGGATGAGGCCTTGAGTAGCTGATTCTAGCTGAGAGGTGTCCCTGCCATGGTGGGGAGGTTGTAGGGACCTCTGAGGTCCCTTCCAACCTGAGCCATTCCATGATTCACCTCTCTTCCTTACACACTTCCCTTTTCACTACCATCTCTCTCTTCTCACATTTATGTCTATCTTAAATTTTCTTTTCCCCTTACACCTGGCTGCTATCAGGCTCTCCTGCATAGCCATTTGAAATGAATCCTTTATTTCCCAGAGCAGCCCTTGCTATCAGCTCCAGCCCTGGCACCAGTAATTGCTTTCCTCCTATTAGCTGGTGAGACTCTGTGGCTAATTTGTGGGTACACTGATAAAACCCCAGAAGTGTCAGGTGATTACACCAAAGTTTTACTGCAGGAAAGGTCAGGACATGATTTCCCCCATGTAGCTGCTGTGTTAATTTTATGTCTTTCTGAAAGGTCTTGCAACAGAGTTCCTGAGCCCCCAGGGAGCTCTGCCACACAGTCTGACTACAGCCACTCCGTTGTGTTCCCCCACCGTGCACAGACACCTCTGCAGGCAGCAATTCACCAGCAGCTCTGCGACAGGACCTGCCCACCCCAGCTACCTGTTGGCAACTTGATCCCTGGTGGGGGGTGCCATGGTGCCAAAGTCTCTGTTTCCAGGGCTAGGTGTGGAGAAGTTGCCCTTTCAAAACTCCTGCACCAGTGTCCATTCTGATGGATGTGGGGAAGTTGCCCCTTTCCAGTCCTTACACCCACTGAATCCCACACACCCAGCATGGGAGGGGCTGGAAGGGACCCATGGAGCTCATCCAGTCCAGCCCACTACTAAAGCAGGGCACCCACAGCAGCTTGCCCAGGAGCACAATGGCCAGGAGGGGTTGGAATCATTGCAGAAGAGACTTCACAGCCTCTCTGGACAGCCTGCTTCAGGTCTCTAGCATCCTCACAGGGTGAAATCTTTTGTCTGGGGGTATCTGGGGTTTATTCCCTTGCTGTGGTGTGTCCTGTGGTAAGGCACCAAGAAAGAGCTGGCTGTGGAATGAACCTGCAGTGTTCTGTCCTGCAGTGAACAGGGGCAGGCTTTGACCCTTCTCTCTCTCCAAAACAAGGATGTTTGCATCAAGGGAAGGCCACACCAGTTCAGGACAGTGTGAGGGCAGGAGGTGGGGGACAGCCTGTGTGACCCCAGAGATATCACTTCCACCCCAAACTGTGCCAAAGAGCTGCTGTCTGTCAGCTGTGGGCAGGTCTCCATCATCCAGGATGGAGAATCAGAGGGGGGTGAGTGTGCTCAGAGGTGTGGGAAGAGACACTCCTCACTGCTCAGCTCTCATACTCTCTGTGTGCTTTGTCAGAGAATCACAGAACTGATTCAGTTGGAAGAGACCTCTAAGATCATCCAGTCCAACTGTGAACCCAACACCACCATGGCCACTAAACCCTGTCCCCAAGTGCCATGGCTACACATTTCACAAACACCTCCAGGGATGGGGACTCCACCACCTCCCTGGGCAGCCTGTGCCAATCCCTGACCATTCCTGTAGCAAAGAAATGTGTCCCAATCTCCAGCCTAATACTCCCCCTGGCACAATTTGAGGCCATTGGCTCGCTTATCACCTGATGCTGCAGCCTCCTACCAGAGAGAGCATTGAAGTCTGCCCTCTGCCTCCTCTTCTCTGGACAAACCAACCCCAGCTCCCTCAGCTGCTCCTCCCCAGCCCTGTTCTCCAGACCCTTCCCCAGCTTTGTTGCCCTTCTCTGGACCTGCTCCAGCCCCTCAAAGTCTTTTGTCTCAGCAATTTAGATGTCTTTCATCTGCCTTAGGATGGCCCTGAAGAGAAAGACTCTGCCTTCCTGCCCATCCCTGCAGTGCCTTCTGGGATGCCTCAAGCCCTTTACAGTGCCCTTGTTCTGCATCCTTAGGTTCACCTTCTCCATGTAGAGGAGGGGGATCATAG